>NW_020955203.1:1116346-1210218 GCF_003031625.1 Empidonax traillii
TTTTTTTTTTTTTTTTTTTTTTTTTTTTTTTTTTTTTTGTTTTTGTTTTTGTTTTTGTTTTTTTGTTTTTGTGCATGGAAACCGTTTAGGTGGGTAGGTGGGTTGGTGGTATCTTGATTTTATTAGACCAACGCAAATAGTGAATCATCCAAACAAACAGAGACATTATGCTTTCAAATCTGAGATGAGAACTCCATATGTAACTCAATTTAGATTTAAAATAATAATAATTTAAAAAATGTTATCAGTCTGGACTCACCCCCGGCAGTGTCTTCTGTTCATGCAGTGCGCTCTGGGCCTTTAGAGCAGACTCCCTTTCGCAGTATGTTAGGAAGGCACAGCCTGTAAACAAAAAAACATAACCTCAGTGACAGCACTACTTCAGAGAAGATCCATTTAAAATTGAGACGTAGAACAAACCATTTTCCTGTCATCATCCCATTCCCAGTAAATCAATCATAAAAATCTCTCCTTAGCAAGGGAGTAATCGAGAATCATGAAATGAAGCTATCATCGCTTCCTCTGAGGCCCGATGGAAAGTGAGCAACAGTGTACCTAGGACTGCTTATTTTATTTTGAATGCATATTTAAGTGTCAGATACAGAAGGATGCACAAGATTAGGGATCTCAAAGATTCCATGAGACAGCAAGGTGGGACATGAGATCCTACTCCTGCTCCAGCAGCAGTACTGGGAATAAACCCTTTATTGCCATATCATGTTGAAGGTCTCATGCCCTTCTTTCGTATCAAGTACATTTGGTAGAGGGTATACAAGGACTTAGGACTCACACTGAAGAGGAGTACTTCTTTTGTTTAGCCTGGTTTGCATGCACAAGCAGTTGCCCAATTTGCATCTCACCAGAAGGCTTCCCCCCCTGAACTTGCTGATGCAAGGGCTCACTGGCTCCCACCCATACACACAACCACGTCAAAGCCCAGGCAATCAGTCCAAAACATCCCTGATCCATAGATCATCAGCACTTCAGAGATGCTCCAATGGATTAAGCCCTTGGTTCTTCTGAAAAGTTGTCTTATCAACTACAAAGGCCAAGGCCCTGTCAAGGTTCTGTCTTCCCTCCCCACATCCATGTTTGCCTTCTTGAAAAACTGGTTGATGTTGCAATGTCTCACTCCAGTTGTGTGCCTGATGTGATCAAATTATTTCTTCTTACTGCAGTATACTGAAAACCTGCCAGTCCCTGCAGCAAAAAAAAAAGTGCTTGTTATGCAGAGGACATTTTCTCTGAAATTACTTCAGTGTCTACCACCTCTCCAGCTCCTTGAAATGGAGGTATCATATCTTTCAAGGTTCAGGAAGCATATCCCTCAAACTATGGGTACCTTGCAAGAGCAGCACAAGTATAGAGAGACCATCAAAGAAACATACATGTTCCACAAACATGTTCCATAATCTAATTTTGACCCACTCACCTTCTCCCTATGCATATATAAAATATGAACAAGTGAGTAAACAGTAGACTATGAACTTTTTTTCAGCTTTGATTATTGCTGTGGAATTTTGTCCACTGTTTTTCCCAAGCTGGTTCCTTGGATAATATTACTGAAGAAATACAAACTTGTTCTTTTCTTCCTTACAGTGCTTTTAACTAGTATATGCAAGAGACTAGGGAGATTTTTTTCATATAAATATACATATTTTTTCTCAAAGATTGTCTTGTGGAAGTCACCCTTCTTCTCTGACAATAAAGATGTAATTTTGCATGAAAAAAAACCAACCAATTTTTTCACTATTTCTTACACTGTATTAATACTTTCTGGAGGTCTTGTTACTTTCAGCTTATTCAAGCCAATCACATTTATTATGTCTCAGTAACTGAGAGTCATAAGCAGAAGGTGACAATCAGGGAAGGAGACTGAGCAGCAGCAAAAGTTTGCATACTCGACTTGGAATTATGTTGATTTCTTCCCCTTTAAGTGGATGAGTTTTCAGTTAGTCTGTATCTATCAAAGAAAGGGAAGAAAGAGTGGCGGAGAGTTTGAAGCTAGCAAAAGTAATGGATTGATAAGGATCCTTAAAAGTCACCCATAGCTCAATATTCAAATGGGAAACTATGCTTAAATTTAATTTCAGTGACAAATCACAGGCTGAGAGCTCTCTGTTTACTAGACACAATAAGAAAGTCTTCCTTTAGCAGCAGACGTGGAGCAGCTGATACAGTCTAATTAAGCACATTATAGCACGCTGCTTTAGAGATAAACTATGCACTATTCCATAATGATAGCTATATTTTTCTCCTCATTGTGATGGCCATGATGACAGTTCGGGGTAACAATGTCCTGCAACTCCTACAGTATCATGACTGCAGTTCAGACAGAGTAGACAGAAGACGACTCTGCTCTGAAGGAGCAAATTTCCCTTCTGAGATCCACACTGCGTGTGTGTGGAGGTAAGTTCTCATCAGGGAAAAAGCTCCATTAAGTCCTCTCCAAACATGTTGGTGAAGGTGGAAGTGCCAAACTCCCAGAAACAGTACTTATAGAATGCGTCCAAACATCACTGATTTCCCAAACATGGTTTTATGGACAAAAAGATGGTCAAATGGAAAAGGAATCTACCCTTTCATATGGTCAGACAAAAAGCCATCCTGTTTTCCAGGGTCAAAAAACATGCTCCTTTGAAGTGTTTAATTTTCCCTTCTCGTTCATATATCATGCACATTAACTACAATCTGTCCCACTCTTGTTGGGCAAAAAGTGATATTTTTATGGAAAATAATATCTCATTTATTTTAAGTAAGACCTTGTTGCTTAGAGACAGCAAGAGGTTCCATCCCAACTGGATGGCCAAATGGAATAAAGTAGAGCTTAATTGTTCATAACTGGTCTCAAACTTGAACTTGAAAAAGAGAATGTGTATTTTTTGTCTTCCCTTTACTTACCACCAGATTGTTCTGTAAGGCACATATATGACATTAGCCATCAGTTAAAACAGTATTTTTCAAAAATATGTGGTCTCTGATAAAATAGTACATATCTATTATTCGGTCCTGAAAGTATTTCTGTATTTCAGATCCTTGTGCATTAAGATGAGAGGCAATGCTATTTCTTGGACCCTCCTAATCTGCCTGCTCCACCCATTCACCCCCAAAACATTAAAATAATTGATCTATCCTTTGTATTGTTGTGTTTGATGGAATGACAACAGTAGAACCTCTTTCAGGTGTTACTTTTCCTGGGTTACCTCTATGAATGTGCATCCATACGGTCCCTCCAAAGGGCTCGTCCGTGCTGGAAACTGTTGCTTAAAGAACAGAGCTCTGAACACTCAGGTGAGCACTACAACATACAACAACCTAAATAACTGAGTCCTGAAATCATGTCATATGGAGCAGATATATTAGGTTTTACAAAGAAAAGAAACTGTTGGAAAAAGTGGTTAGGTGTTTTTTTTTTCTTTTTTTTTTTCTTCATTTTGATTTCCCAGATGGAAAACAATTTCAGAAGAATCAATTTTCCCTGATGAAACTTATGATTGTGTACAGAATCACTTATTTTTCTGGGAAAAAAAAAATTTGTTAGTAAGCTCTTAAGTAGCTCAACAACTCGCCATCAGCTGTTTGAGCTGGATGTGAACACGATTTTTGGGTGAAAGGATTCATATTCCATTATAAATAATTTTCATTATCCAACCCCTTTGAATTGCCCCTGTTCAGCATCATAATGAACATTTCTCAACACATCTCCTAAGGAAAGTTGGTGTAAAGCCTATGCATTATTTCTGTCATCTACTATGGGTGGTAATAGCTGAGTCAGTACAGTGCTTGTGAATTATTTCTGAATTTGAAGAAAAAAAATCTAATTGACTAATTATTGATAATGAAGGACTTGCTCTTAGTTGTTCCTAATTTCAAATCCATTTCTCTCAAACATGCCATGATTTCCAGACATATGTCAATCAGCTAAAAGATGCTTTGTTTGTATTGTGTCTTTCCAGCTGTTCATTTACTACCAGTGGACAGCTTTTTGGGCAAGCATATAAACATCTGGAAACTCCCAGCTGCCAATTAACTCTCAACCTATTGAACTGCAGTCTCTCGGAAACATGAGAACATATCAAGTGGTCTCCTGGGAAACAAGGTTGTTAAAGAGAAGGAGGAAACAAAAACAAAAACTTGAGATGGAAAAAAAATTACAAAAGCTCTATTTTAATTTTATCTCCAGAGAATTCAATAGCGCAAATAATAATTGTCTGGAATACAGATGGATAATAGTCATGAGTACAGCAACTTCAAGTCTCCAGAAGATTTTGCACAAGCCTAGAAGGCAAAACAGTCAGGGGACTGAACAGTTCACAGAACAGACACTGTGAACTGAACAGAATAATTCTGGAACCACCTGAGTTGCAGAAGACAAAGGCAGGGACTGGGAGAATGGAGAAAAACCTACTGCAGCAGAAGATCAGGTTTGAGATCATCTAAGGGACCTGAAGATGTACAAGCCCATGGAACCTGATGAGATGCATCCGTGGGTCCAGAGGAACTGGCAGGTGAAGTGGCTAAGCCCCTATCCGTCGTATTTGAGGTCAGAAGACCAGAGAAGTTACCACTGATTAGAAAAGGGGAAAAAAATCCCTATTTTTAAAAAGGGAAAGGAGGAAGACCCAGGGAACTACAGACCATGTCTGGCAAGATCATGGAGCAGAACCTCTTGGAAAACATGCAAAGGCACATTTAATAAAGGATGTGATTGGTGACAGCCAACATGGCCTAACAAATGGCCATTTGTGCCTTACAAATTTGGTGGCCTTCTGTGGCGGGCTACAGCACTGGTGGGAAAGGGAAGAGTAACTGACAACACCTACCTGGATTTGTCCAAAGTATTTGACAATGTTCTTTACAACATCCATATCTCTAAAATGGAGAGACGTGGATTTGAAGGATGGACCAGAGGAATTACCTGGATGGTCACATTCAAAGCGTTGCTGTCAGTGGCTTAATGTCCAGTTGGAGAGTAGTGATGAGAGGCATTCCTCAGGGTCTGGTGTTTGGACTGGTACTGTTTAACATCTTTACTGGTGACATCGGCAGTGGGATTGAGGGCACCCTCAGTAAGTTTACCAAAAAGAAACTTGGTTTGTGGTGGGGTTGACACTCTAGAGGGAAGGGATGATTATCCCGACGGACCTTGACAGGTTGGAGAGGTTGCAATTCCCGTTCAAATCTCGTGAAGTTCAACAAGACCAAGTGCAAAGAACTTTGCCAGAGTTGGGACAAACCCAACACAAATAGAGACTGGGCAGAGAATGGATTGAGAGCAGCCCTTATGACATGGATGAAGGATATAGAGATGCTGGAGATAGTCCAGAGGAAACCAGAAAGGTTATCAGAGGGGCTAGAGCACCTCTCCTGTGAAGGCAGGCTGAGAGACTTGAGTTCCTTCAGTTTGTGGAAAGGAAAGCTCTGGGGACATCTTACCTAAGGAGCTACAAGAGAGTTGGAGAAGGACTTTTTACAAGGACATGTAATGTCGGAACAAGGGGGAATGGCTTCAAACTTAAGAGGGTAAATTTAGATCAGATATTTGGAAGGAATTCTCTACTGTGCAGGTGATGAGGCACTGGAACAAGTGCCCAAAGAAGTTGTGAATGCCACATCCCTGGAAATGTTCAAGGTCAGGTTGGATGAGGCTTGGTGCCTTGATCTGTCTAGTGGAAGGTGTCCCTGCCTGTGGCAGGGAGGTTGAAATTAAGTAGTTTTTCAAGTCCTGTCTATGACCGTATGAATTCACCCCACTAGCACTCCATTTGTCCTGGTAAAACTGAAAACAGTGTCTTTCCACTTGACATGTCTGTGCTTGTCACTTCAGTGAAACACTTGACCCTCATCTTCTTTAAACCAGTTAAAAGCCCTGGTCACCTAACTCACATTTAACTATATAAAATTAGCAATCATCATTGACAAGACATTCATTTGACTTTGCATACAGAAGAGGAATAAGCCTCTGGAAATGTCTATCCTCTATAGCTGGTGTAAGAGCCATGCAACACCTTTTAAGGGGCAGGCTTTTAGCTTCAAGGTTGCATTTTCCCAAGATTAGATTCCACTTGCCACCTCTAACATCTCAACTACCTCAACTATACACACTGTCTGTACCTTAATTATTCCTTGTTATATATGGCGAGGGATGAAGATGGTGCATGCTGAAGATCTAATGAATTACTTTATTAAAGGCTTTTTTACCCTTGTTTTAATCTGGCAGACAGCCACAGGTATCCTGACACAGTTTCTCCTCTTTGCCCATTTTTTAAGTCAAAGTCTTATGACCTCCTTTTGCACGATGTGTTTCAGTGACACCTTATGATTTTATTAGGACAACACAACCAAGCACAAAGCATGACTTTAGATATTCCATACACCTAGGTCTAGAGGCATAGTCTAAGAACAAGTCTATAACCACGACAATTTCCAGATGTTTGCTGTCTGTCCAAAAAAAGCATGAAAATATCTCGTTTAAAACTAATGAATATATACTTCAACAGACTCTGGGGAACAAGCCCATAATCTTTTTAGACCTATGTTTACTCTTAAGCTTTATGGGGGAAAATTAGCAAGTTTGGTAGGTGCTTTAAAACTCTTGCATGAAAGCTGAGAGCTAAAGCAGATTCACAGCTCAGGGGTGTCAATCCAGTCAAGGGCAGAGCGTGCATGAAACTCAGCACAACTATTCAATTATACCAACGTGAAATTAGGTTCATGATTTGAACCATAGTCCATTGCCTCTCTTGGAAGAATTCTTGGCTCAGATGCTGATCCCAGCCAAGATAATCCAGGACAGTTAAGATATCCCTAGATTTTGGGAAGGCTGGCTCAAGTGGTCTAAGCCAGTTTTTGATTCACAAACTTTTGTGACTATTAAGTATGCACTCAACGAATTATCACAGCTCGGCTGACAGGTGATAACTTCTGAAACTACAACCTTCAAATACTTGTAAGTGTAACTAAAATCAGAATCACTGCCCAGGAAAAGATGAAACTTTCACAAGGCTTTCAGGTTTTAGTTGGTTTTGTATCTTTGAGTCAAATACCTTCTTGCTTTTAGTTATGAATATGTTAATTGTGTTTAACAGTGAGGGTTTCCTAAATATACCTTCCTGTGTTATTTTATGTTAGACTTCTGTACAGCACATAAACTAGTGAACAAGAAGCTCTTGTGTAACACAAGAAAGAACAGATATCATCAGCTCATGGTGTCTTCTACTGTAGGATCTCTTCCTACTGCCTTTAATGTACCGCACATCCTAAATCCCCAAAGTAGAGAAACCAAGGGCTTTACTTCAGCAGTACACTATGGACTTCCAGAAAGCAAACTGCAATTCAAGCATAATTATCCAGGACCTTCATGCTGTATACTGAAAATTGCATACCTTGGATCACATGCTAATGGTCATACTCCAACTTAAGAATAGCTACAGTCTTCTAGAGGAGATGGTTTAAGAGCAAAACCATCACATCTCTGAGAAAAAAAGGAACTCTCTATTGCTAACAGGTCTGAGCATCTCATTTAGTGATGCTTCAGTCTCTCTGCACCATAATTACCTTTGGAAAAATTACACCAAGGTATACAAGTTATCTGTGATGGACCAGAGATCTGTCCCCCATTTTCCAGACTCTAGATTTGTGTTTAAGAGAGCTCCTTCTCTGAAAATAAAACAGTTAATTGCTTCAAAATTCAGAGATCTGTTACACAGAGAAAGACTGTGGTACTTAATAAAATTCTTGCCTTAAAATCAACATCTCAGGTTACGTCTCCCAGCAAAGATTTCAAAGTGAAAAAGAAATCTTTTTTCGCTTTAACTATCCTAGCTCTACATGTCTGGTTTTGAAACAATTCTCATTTGCTCTGTCTACAGTGAACTGCCCAAGGTTTAATCACTTGAGGGTTTCAGAGATTGAGCTGAATTTTCTTGAGGGAGACACAATCAATAAAGACTTTTGGAACTGGAAATGTTTTATCCAATTTCTTCATCTGTTTCTCTCTCAGTGATTAACTACCTTCTGACAAAAGTTAACATCTTTGCTGGTAAAGAACATTCACTTGGCTAGAACTTTCTTTTTCTCCATCTCCCCTGCTGCACAACAACTGAACACTAACTGTTTAGAGAAAAAGATAGGAATAAAAATCTTCCCAGATATCAGCTTCCCTGTCAATTATATTGCAAGGCAGATTAACATCCGAAATGCCCTGCTGTGTGGAATGCTAATTTTCTTTTTCCTCTTATGCTATTTTCCATTAACTATTATGATGCTGTAATATTCCTGCTATAGATAACTTGATAGGGTTCTGTGTGTAAAAGCAGACATAACCTCCACTCATGTACACCCATGAACCGATATAAAAAACAGATTAAGAGGCCAAATCTGCAAATGCAGAAGTTAACCATATATACAGATTAGCTCACTTAAAAATGCATTTATGATAGTTCAAAATGAGATATTGATATGCACAGTCCAAATCAGAGTCCTTTCTCAGACTAAGCAGTGTTTAATCATATTTAGCAGTGTCCAGGCAAACAGCAGTAGTAGAGAGACTGTTGGTACATGTAAGCATTCCAATGAAATAGACAATGGTTTCATCCTGATTTTTGATAGCTAGGTTTCTAATGAAAGTAGCAGTTTTTAAAAAGTCAAAATTTCTCATAGAAATTTTCAATGAAATAGCTCACCGGGAAGCGTTTCTCAGCACTATGATACAATCTTTGAGCAGATCCTACAGCAAGAGTAACTTATTCCAGGACAGTCAGCAGTCCAGGCTCTCATCTGAATCAGGCAAACAGGATCTTTAGTGCATGGCTTTGACACAGGAGAGCATATTGTCACTGGCAGATCCCCAAGGCTTCGTGTCTATCTTTTAAGTAGCACCACAGTTTCCTTGCCTCCTTAACACTGCAAAACTGGAAAGCTTTTGATCTGTCAGACTTTCTTCACCAGGATGAGAGAACAGTTTCTGGCTCTGAATAGATGGGTTTCTCCTGGGGTCTTGAAAGTTCCTTGCTCGCTGCTTTTAACCATCTCTTTCTTACTGGTACACTCAAAATAAGGTGCAGAATGAACCGCTGGTTTGACTTACCATATACCAGGTCCTGTTCTCCACAACTGCCAATATTTCAGCTTTAAATTTTACCCTGAAATTTCTGGGATAATTTTGATCATCTGAGTCCAAGTCAATTGAAGATTCACTTCTCAAGTTCCTGCAAGTCTAACCAACCACCCAGAACATTTTACTTCCAAGAACAGATGTCTGATTTCCATACACACAACAAATGGTCAATGAATAGACTCCACAACAAAGAAAAGAGAATGTAGATTACTGGTTAAGGTAGCTGTCTACCACAGAGAGTGGTGGTGTGCCCAGAAAGGCCTACAAATATTAAGGGCTTTAAATTACAGTAGAAAATTTAGTTTTAAACAGATCAGCCTCACTTCAGTTTCTCATTTGTTGCCTAGTACCTGTGGACTCCATGTTGTAAGGAGAGGTGTATGCCTTCAAGCCCTATCCCTCAAACAGTTAGGGAATGCTTTTGATTTTAAAATATAAGAAGACTGATATTAAGATGAAAATAATAATCATTTAGTTTTCCAGACCAAGCACCAGTGTTCACAATATTTCAGAACTCTGTCACTGATGAGAAAGTCATGTACAAACTCTAGAGATCACTTAAGTGAGGATGAGAATAAGTAGGTTGGTTCCAGCTTCTACTCCCTAAGGAGACACCAAGACATCAAGTTTAAGTTATAATCCTGACCAGCTCTAAGTTCACTCACTTCGACCTACCTATTACTTCAAAGAAATTCCAGCATATTTGTGTTCCCCATTTTACATTGCACCCTCAGGGGAAAAAAAAGAAAATAAATAAAGCTTGAAACCCTCAAGGTTTCTTGTTTCCAGGGTGGTGATAAAGAAAAAATTTTTTGAAGTTGGGGTTTTTTTGGTCTTGTGGTTCATTAGTGAAAGTCAGGAATATAACTAGAAATAATCCTTCTGTTGAAACAGTACTTCTTGCATTCAGACAGCTATGGGTTAAACCTCCTTAGAGCACATGCATTAATTAGACTCTGTACCTGCTGTTCTGGGTCCTGCCTTTTGAGTTCTTTCTATTGTTAGCAGCATATGAATAACTCAGTGGATTTTCTAAAACATTTAGCTGTTTCAGGAAACTTTTTCTCTTCTTCGTTTTGTTTTGATTTTTTATTCACTTCTTTTGGGGAGACATCTTCAGGAATGCTCAGCTAGTCCTCAGAGGTTATTCTACTGTTAAACAACAATCACTTTGAATGTCTTGAATCTTAGCAAAATAAAGCTAAAGCAAAACCATCTCTAAACTAATTAGACTGGTCTGCCACATATAACTTTGTCCAATCCTTGCTTTTCTGCATCTATATAGAGTGGGTTTGGGTTTTTTTGTTGTGTTCTCTTTTTTTTTTTACTGCTCATTATCTTTCACAAGGGTGAGGAACAGACATTTCTTGGAAAATAACATCAAGTCTATGTGTGGGAAATGTGTTTGTACTTTTACATAAGAAAAGTTGGTATTTTCACCCTTAAAAAATGTTAGGGCCATGCAGTAAACATCTTGTTGATAGCATCATCAAATGATTAGTTATTTATACTCTTATCTCAGAAACATGTAAGTAGCTTGTTCTAAATACAGACTCGTGTACTCTCTAAACCTCATATTCTTTCTTCTCTCAGACAGAGCACATATGTCAATATAGACTTCTGACATTTCCAGCTCAAGGTTGAAAGCAAAAGTCACTGAAACAACTGCAGAAAAGAGCTATTATTAGACAACTCCAAGCCCATTCAGAAACAGACTATTGCAATTATCTCTCTAAAGTTATTGCTCTTACCAAGTTTGCCAGCCTAAATTTGTCCAATTCAGGAAATTCAGATTCAGACTGAACCTTTCAGACACCTCTCAAGATCAACCTCAGCACTTATCTGCTGCTTATGATCAAGTTTTTATCCTCGCTTCATATGCAAGAACCATAAACAGGACAACATTAGAACCTCTTTGCTAGGTTTCACAGGGTCTTGTTAAGTTTGAATTCAGGTAAGTGCATCTGAAGCCACCTTAGGATTTTTATGTTACAAAACAAGTTGAACCCCCAAAAGAATATATTTCCTGATTCCAGCTGATACAGAAATGAAAATCTTTAAGCAGCAGCTGCTCCTAAAAGATGATCACCCTGAGACTGGAAGTCTCCAGAAACTTGTAAGAGTCACAATACGAGGCAGAGAAAACTCTACAATACCAGCTGGCTTCATGAGATTTCTGGAGACAAATTTCATCTGTCAGAACAATTAACATCCAAGCTCCCATAACCAGATGCTGTTTTCCATATGTTTTGACTTTGAATAGCTGCTTCTATCCCCTAAGAGATGTTGGGAGCAAACAAGTATTGTCTCTTATCGCCTATTTCTTTCTCCTTACCCTTCTTTCTCAATTTGGCTCGTTCTTTAAGTATAGGTAGTGGAATGGCATGAGTAGGATCAAGTTCTTCTGCAAGCTGCTAGAGATGAAGTAAACTTCCTAATCGACAGATCTCTATCTGCTTAGGGCTGAGAACCTCAAGACATACTCTCTGTGTATGCATGAGACAGAAAGAAAAGTGAATTGATGTGCGCTGGAAGCATGGCAGGAGAAAGATGGAAAATTTCTCTCAGAGGTCCTATCAATCAGTTACAACACAAAAGGAAGTGAGGAGTGTTCCAAGAACAAGGGTCTCCATTGACTCTCTGGCAAAAAGCTTCAAGCTGAGCCATCACTGCATGGTACAAGCCTGCTTTAAGAGCCTGGCTCAAGCGTAAATTATTTAGGAACTAGGTGAGGCATGTAGAGCCCGAAAAAAGATTTGACCACATCCAAAACCACAAAAAGAATTTGTAGTAAAGGTCAAACTTGAGCCAAAAACCTCCCAAGACTCTACCTGGAGCTATGAACACCCATAAGTCTGCTGCTCTTAAATGTGGACAAATTCCTGCGTGGATCCACAAATATGTTACACCCACAGTAGATTACCTCAAAATAGTAAACTAGGAAACCACTACTGTCCCTTGCAGCCAGGTTCATTTTCCCATCCACTACTGTGGGATGAAGTTCCTCGGTAACAAGTTAAAAAACAACTCTGTTAATTTGAGCCTAAAATTTCAAATTTTTGCAAAAGGCATAAGGATGTAATTCTTGAGTGAAAAAAAAAAAAGAAACAGTGAAATTAATTAAAACAAGATCTGTGTAATTTACAAGGCTTCAGTGCACTGGGTTGAAGAAGGGCTCTTGTCAGGGTGAAGTAAATGAGTTACAATTTCCTGATGAATAGAGAACACAAGGAGAAGTGTGTAGTAGTCAACTATCAGACAGATATTTTGATCACACTTTTTTGTTGATCAACTTAAAATTAGTGAAAGCTGAGTATGTAGCAAATTGTTTCAGTTAAACATTTGAAGCAGCTCATAGCAGAAATTTATGCTTTTGGAACTGAACTCATTGGACTGGAAGAACAATGCAGACAATGAAACTCTGAGGGCTGGCAGGAGGAACGTGCATGGTAAGTGTCAGTTGTATCAAGATGGAAGAACTATCTAGCAAAGCTGAAACTCTGATCTTAAATTTAAACTGCACAGAAGAGGAGATCTCACACATCAAGAGGCAGGGAGAATAAGCTGCAACACATCCTAGAGGGTGCTGAGCCCCTTAACCATGTGGTCAGTCACCTGGATCTCTGCTGGGCAGGATTAGCCTTGCCTAGCACCTCGAATAATTCAGCTCTTAGAATACTGATAAAGAATTGCCACAGAGGCAAATGCTCAACAGGACAGGTGAAGCTGAGAGGCAGTAATGTCAAAAGACACTTCCAGATGATAGCGGACAACATCACATACAATACTGTGTGTGTCTCTTCCAGATCAAAGACACCTCCTTCCTTTGGTGTCAATGGAAAACCCAGATCTGAAATGATCCTGTCAACTCTAATCACCTAAAAGTGTTCAGAAACACATGGAAGGAAAAAAAGGAAAAGGAAAAATATATTTCAGAGATGAGTAACAGAAATTTTCTAATGGACTTGGAGGACTGACTTATGAGGGAAAATTAAGAGAACAAAATATGAATAATTTGGGTAAATGATGACTCAGGAGGATAGATGATAAACAGCTACAAGTCTTGAAGGTGTAAACACAAAAAAATGGAGAAAGTTTGTTCAAGCTGATACCTGAGAACCATAACTAGGCCTAAGAACACAAAATTCTACATCAGAATGTTTAGCCTGGGCTTTAGGCTTCCTTACTGCTCCAAATATTGGTGTTTGCCCCTCCTGCACAGCCTCAAAGTGACTTTTGCGTCTAACCAATCTGTTAATCAAGAATATATTTAATTTAATTTTTAATAAAGTTTACATGTGCAAGTGTACATGTATGACCACATAACCTAAGGCTTTCCAGATCATAAAAGTTCAGGGGCAAGATGGAATAGTCCCTTAGACATGACTGAGGAGTGTCTGTGTCTGTGTGTGTTGGAGGCTGGGACACAGAAGAGGCAGGGAGGGAAAAGGTAGAAGAGTTAAATCGACACTGGGGGGGAGGGAGCCCTCCCAGCGAAAACTTTTAACTCAGTAATTTTCCAGCACTTTTCCTATCACTCTCCTGTTTGTAAGGTTTCACCTTACTGTTTGTAAGGTTTTTGTCTTGCTATTCTGCTATAAGGCATAAGGAGAAATTCTTTCAACGCTGGAACAGAATCACAGCCACAGATTCTTATGCCATTTAGGACAATGTCAAGTTCTAAGATGGAAGTTTATGACCCTACAGAAGGTAAAAGTAAACATTACTAACTGTCTCTCACAGCCATTAGAGAAAATCAGTCCTTCATGGAACTTTTTTTACTTAAATGACTTGAAATCATAAACAAAAGTTAATTCTGGTCCAAGAGCAAATAGATTCAGAGGGTCTCCATTTCTCGCCTTCCTACTATTTCTAACTTTGTTGATTCTATCCAGAAGTTTAACACACTGCCTAAACAAAGACAAAACCTTTTTTTTTTTTTTTTTTTTTTTTTTTAAGAAACCAGTTTAAATAACCTTTCCTGGTGAAAACAAATCAGAATGACAACTGCCTGGGATAAAATTTGCATTAAAACACAATCCATCCATGGTCAACTGGGCAATTGCCAATATTTTCAAGGGGTTGGACACAGCTGTGCAGCCAGCCACTCACCAGTGTTTTCTGAGTGTTGCATTTTTTTCGTTTTACGAAGATAAATTTTTTGGGAAAAAAGAAAAAGAGAATCAATCATAAAAGGATCTATTATAATTTTACTGGGGTTTTGTATTTATGTGGGTTTTTTTCAGTTTAATATGACACCTCGATTGGTATTTCTTTCTCTACTGATTTAATATAGATTGGAGAAACTCTAAACCACAAATGAACAGAAAAACATGTCTGTGCTAACACAGTGCCAGCAAAGAGTTCCTGGTGACAAAGTATTTACTCTGTAGAGCAGTCTCCTTATAAGAAACAACTGGAAGCCTTTTGTACCAAGACATCAAAAGATGGACGAAATAAACTTTCCAGGCTACCTCCTGAATACAGTTACCTACCAAATCTTTCCCTGTTGCTAGTCAGTGTATCAGTGGATGATGGATAACTGGAAGCAGACACACATTAGAAATGTGGTTGCACTTTTTTTTTTTTTTTTTTTTTTCCTATCAGGAAAGCTAAAAATAGTGAGACAGCTGCTGAGCATCTCTGGGAGGCTAAACTCGCTGGAGAATCCCTGCTGATGTCAGAAAGTAGGAGAGTAGAGCTTAATGAGTTTAAAAATCCCAAACAACAAATACTGCTGTCTTAAAAAGTAGTGGACTACAACATTATATAAGGATGATGGCACCAGATCAGACAAAGTCCATCTCCTACAAATCCTGTCTCCAGTTGAGGCAGAAGCAGATGCCGTGAAACAAGTATGAGGAGAGGATGTACATCATGTTTTCTCTGGGTATTCTTCTCAGTTTCCAGCCTTGTGGTCTGGGGACTATCAGTCCAAATGCGATCTCTGCATATACAGTAATCACTTGATGGAACTGAGTCTCATTTTCTACAGCCATTTGCTACATTTTAACATTTCAGTTAATGTGTTTTCCTGTAAACAGATTTAAGGGTACTTATTTGTTTGTTTGGAGAGTTTTCTTATGATTTATAGTAAGTTTTCCAGGAAAAGTAGAAGACTCCTGCCTAGCAAGCTCCAGTCTTAAAAACATTCATCATAAGAGCCTTCTTCCAAGACCACCTATAATCTGATTTTACGGAGCAGTCCAAAAGACAAATCAAGGGGTTATAGTTTTAGAAGTGTCCTACAGGGCTCCTAGTGTCTTACCAACTCATTTACAGACAGTCAGGAAACTTTTCAAGACCCAAGCACATCAGCTGGCAGAAGCTTTGAGTTGAAGCATTTCTTAAATATTTTGGTTCCAGCAAAGCAGCATTGCTCAATAGGGAACTAATTTATCACAGAGTTTCTTCTCTAGTCTACCTCTGCTGATAAACCAAATTTCTCATGATAATACCTTCTGCATGGCAATAGGATAATGCCCGTAGGAATGCTAAATAATATTTCTCCAGTGCTCAGAATAAAAAGAAAACTTACATATACTTCCCTTCCTTACCCTCTCCATGTCCCTCCCACTAACCCACTGGCCAAGGACTATAAAATCTCTGCATGTTCCTTAAATTTTTGAGAGTGAAAATACAAGATTTTTTTTTTTTTAATGCAAATTAGAAGTCAGGAAAAATCAGAATTTAAATTACCTCTATAGCAAAACTATATTAATATATGTATGCTCTGTAGAAGATATCAGTTATATGACTTTTTTTCCATTCTTTATACTCAGGCTTCTGTCGCTGGACTGTCTTTGTTCCATACTTGTACAGATCCTAGCAGATCAGCAGTCTCATCAAAATAAATGCATGCAGCCCCTTTCTCCCAGTATACCCCAAGTAATTCTCCATCTGAACCAAAAAATGTGATATGATACAATATGATTTAATTGCAGCAGATTAGATTTGTCAGGATACGCAGAATGTTATGCTATAGCCAAGGCAGAATTCTTACCTTGGGAAAGGGGCAAAAGAATGAAAAGAAGAAACTTCTTGTCCAGCTCTTATTAAACAGCCTAAATGTTGGATACCTCTGAAAGGGTCACGTCTTCCTCCCAACTCCTGACATGCATACAGCCCTTCTTTACACTACTCAGACTCGGCTTTTGCAGTAGAGTTTTTTTCCCCTCTCGTCTCTCTACAAAAATCTTTTGGAGTTGCCTTACCAACCTGCAAGTTGTAAGAATTTCATGCCCAAAGATGATGAGGACATGTTTTGTAGATGCATTCTTCAGTTTTAAGTGCCTTACTAAATTTAACGGCTAAACAGATAGCACTTAGCATCTAGAGCTTATGCAGTTTAAAGTAGCAGTGGGTTAAGATGACGTATGATAATTCGTGGTCAGATCTGTCCAACTGAAAAGCCCTCTTCATTGACAACCTGCTGACATGCTGGACTGGGGGCTGATCTTTATAGGTAACGACTGCCTCACTACCTCTTGTCTTTGGCCTCCATGGAGTACAGCCAGGTAACCACAAAGTCCTTCATTCTCTCTGCATTTCCATGTCTAAGACTTTCACAGTTTTTGAGTGAATGCCCTGCAGCCATATCACTGCCCCTTTGGCTATGATTCCTGCAAACTCATGGAACTTTGTGTCCCCAGAAGAACTCCACTTGTAAAGGCTTTACTTGCAACTCACGTCCCACACCAGGAAGAACTATAAGACAGCAGGCTATCCCCTTACACATGGTTTTTCACTTTATATCACTTTGTGAATGGAAGAGCAAGACAGAGCAACTTGCAGCTACTGCTTGTTCTGGTTTTGGTCAGCATTCAAGATTTGTGTAGGTCTTTGCAAGGTCAGAGACTCTTTGGAAAGGTAGCAAGTCAGTGGTCATCTAGAGAGCCTTATGTGACAGGACATGTTGTGACACTTTGAAATCCAAGAGTGTCCTAATCTGGTCACTTAAGATCTGATCACATCTTTTCCTTCAGATGCAATAGGGAAAGGACAGTGGCTTAATCTCAGTGTGTCCCTCTAATGCTTCCTCCAGCAGTTAAAAAAAGGCCTATGGCAAGAAGAATGTTCAAAATCAGGGAAAAGAACACCACTACCATCAACAAGGTTTTGGGAAGAGGGGGTAGCATTCCCCACACCTGTGTTCCAAGAGGTGGATTACAAAACCTGGAGCCAGAGAGATGATACCAAATCCCTGCTTTATGCAAGAAATAAGAGCCTGCTCTGTCTGCCTAGCAAAATGGAAAAAAGCTCCACATAGATAGGATAGCTAGCTACATCCCCACAGTAAATATCAAGGAGAAAAGAAGCATTTAAAATAAAGGACAATGTTGCGCAAGGACAAATAAGTATAAATTGACCATGAATAAATTTGATTTGGGAATTAGAAAAAGGTTTCTAACCATCAGAGGAGCGATGCTCTGGAACTGCTTTCCAACAAGGATAGTGAGAGCAAACGACCTAATTAGTTTAAAGATGAGGCTCGATAAACTTATGAAAGGGATTATGTGATGCGGTTGTCTGCAATAGTAGGGAACAGATCCTGGTGAGCAAGGATTTCCCCCCAGTCCTGTATTCCAGGCCACATCCTGTCAACCCAAATCCTCAGCTGCAGTGCAGTGATTTACCAGGCATCAAAGAGACCACCCTATTCTAAAACAGGACTGGTTTATGTTTTCCAAAAAGTATAGGTTTTAACTTACACTGAAAGGGAACATCTATCTCTGAAAAAGCAGAAAAAAAAAAAAAAAGAGACAGAGAGGGGGGAAAGCCCCTAGAAAGCTTTATAGATGGTGGGAAATGAGAAATTTAGACTTTTGTCATTGAAATAAAAGTGGAGGAAGAAGGGAAGCTTGGGCAAAGTACTCCACTATTTTGATAAATAAATACATAAGCAGAAAAATATTTTTATATTTAATAAAAATTAGTCCATGTATTTGTAATTTTTGTTGCAAGAGATAATACAGCTAGATAAGCATATTAGTCATGTAAACCGTATTTTCTGTTCAACTCTACAAACTGAGAGCAGCACTCTTGACTGCCTAGCAGTTGTAGGTGAATCACAGGACAGTCAATTCACTCCAATTACTATGAAATGGAGCCTGGGAGGTCAGCTCATCCAAACAGCTACCAAAATGCACAGAATATGTAAAACATTTAACATTTTTGGTCCAATCCATCCCTAGGAACCACTAGAAATAAAAAGAATCTATATTTTGGAATCATAATGCAATATAAATTGCCTCAGTCTGAATCCTATTGAGTATTAGGGTGGCAGGTGGAGAAGATTTAAAATGTAACCACTCCTCCTTTTTCAATAAAGAAGCCTTATGCTACACTTCTGCAAAGTTAAAGCTGTCCCAGGATTACCCCAACAGCAGTGTTGATATTAGCCATTATTTTTTCCTTAAGATAACTGATAAAGTTCCCAGAAAAGATCAGTCTTGATATGCAAAGCAGTCTCACACTGCAAGGGAAATTACTTTCTGATTAAGAATATAGAGCAAGTACCTCTGGTGTCTTGAGAGATCTTAAGGGTGTCTTAGATTCACCAAACAATTCTTTGGGTTTTTGTCTGACCACTCCAATAAGGCTTCCCACCCATGTTTCCCAAATTAGATCACTTCATCATGGCTATTAAAACCACAGAGACAGTCCTCCACATTTCTATAATTTCTGGAAGAAAAACAGGCTGCACAGACACGGTCCAAGGTGTCAATTCTCACCTCTGACTTAACATAACTGTCCTCTATACAGAAACACAATAGCTGATGAGTACAGTGTATTAAACTTCCTAAACCATAGCAGTTTTTAGCCGTGCTGCAAAAGTCTCTCGCAATTTTGGTTCCTCCTCTTCATCAGTGCCACTGAAAAGGGAGAAATCACTATCCCCGCTCCACACATGTTGAAAAAATGTTTATAAAAAAGCAGGAAAACTCTGACTACCTTTCTCATCTATGCACACTAGGTCAGGGTACTTAGTAGGTCAGGGCTGTTTATCCTGGATACCAAGTTAAACCCAGTATTTTGCCTCTTTCAGCTTTTCCCAACTCGTCCGTAGTGCATTGTACCTTCTCTCAACTGAGTCCATAAAGAGATTTGGGATCTTTTCTGAAATGGAAGATGTTCTACAGCTACAAGCTGTTATAGCAACCAGCCTGCCTACTGCTCTCCTGGGCACCTGCATTATGCAGAGCTTGGTGTTCTCACTCTTCGCTTCAGGATTTGGTGCGACACTTCCGAAACACAGCAGACTAGAGATAGGATATTTAAAAGAGATAAAAATCCTTAAGAGTAGCTTCAAAAATTTAACTTTTTTTACAAAGTTATCAGAAAGAGAAGCTTTGAGACCTAAAGAGATACAGATGTGTTGGAGAGAAGAGCAGAGAGTAGGTCGGATGTAAAGTAGTCAGAATAATCCTCTGGCAGACATTAATGTCTGCACACCTTGTCCCCCGTGCTTTGGTTTTACATGTAAAGAAACAGGAATGGGTTCCTTTGTGAAATCTATCATCTCAGTTCACAGGATGCCTGACCAGCTTTCATTCATCAGATCAACCAAATCTCTTTGATTTTGTTCTGTGGAACAGAAGTGGTACTTTCAAATACCTAAATAGTTCTTGAACATTTAAACTCCTTCACGAAGAGCAAACAGCTCCTTCCTTCCTCACACTATAATGTCAAAGTCTTTTCCTAGCTCCCTCTTACTTCTGCCACACAACATTCACGAGTTTTACTGTGATTTCTGTTCTGGAATCACACACATAGACACATACACCCTCCCCATTCTTCCTCAAACAGAATAACTTATATTCTGAAGCAGGCTTAAAGTGCCTAAATGTATGTGTAATGGCTCGTCATTCTGTATCTTTAGGAGACAAACAATGAATGTCAGAATCTTCTTTAAATTTTCCTAACTCATTTAGGAATCACTTTCTCAAATCACTCTGGAAACCTCACCCAGTGTTTTACGCCTTTGCTTATGCCCTTTTAAAAGCTACTAAGTTGCATCTTTAAAGCTTGGGCTTTATTCCACCAATTTTGTGAACACAAGCCATTTGTGACTCAATTCCCTCAGGCATGCAAGAGTCCAAGAATAAAAACATATACTAACCCAGGTGATTTCAGGGAGGCTATTTGGGAATAGGAAAAGAGAGGGCAGAAGGTGCAAGGCCCAAACAATGACATTTTTTCCTGAAAGAAGAGTTACAAATTTGAAGTTTGTAAGGAGCCTTGCTCTATATCAAAAGACAGTGATGAATATTTCTCTCCAAGGTAGGAGGTAAAGGGACCAAAAATTCTCAAAAGAAAGCTTCATTTTAGTGGAAGTTTTTTTTTTCTGCATCTGTAACCTACTGCTGCATTTGTAAGTCTACACTGTGGACAAAGAATAATTTCCATTTTCACCTCTGAGCTTGATTTTTTCTGAAATCTTAGTGTTAAGTCTTGAGCAGATGAAGGAACTTTCCAAGAAGTCTCTAGGAAAGGAATAAATAGAGTCTGATAGATGCCCAATCTTACAATTTTATATCAATGACATGAAACATCAAGTAAAGACATCCAAAATACTAAAGCCATTGCAAAGCAGCATTTTATTTAGCTCAATACTGTTCCTATGGAAGGAGTTCATCTGCTTAAGTACAGGCATTTCAGAATAACTGCCACTGGAATCAGAGAAGATATGAGGATGCTCTGTCACTAAAACTATGGATTTGCCCTTATGGTGCTTAGATTGGCAAAAGGGTTGATGGCCAATTCCTTTCCTGCCTGCTCTCTACCCTTCCATGTTCTGGCTTGAGGTTTTGATTCCTGATGTCCACTGACAGAGAGTTGATTTAGGACAGGTTGCTTACAGATCCCATCTGCTTTGCAGCGGCAGATGTCAGGCTCTTTCAGGAAGGATTTGGCAGCATCTTCTCCACTGTTTGGTGTGGATCAACCACCATGGCTGCAGGAAACATTAAATAACAGAAAGAAACAGGCCAGACACAGCAGATTGGTCCCTCCATGACACAGATAAATACACACTTTGAGCACAAAGCATTTATTCCCTTTCTTTTCTTTCTTTCCTTTAGATCAAGCACACCATGGGCTTCCACATGCCTTGCATTGATGGCCAGCAGGTTGGAACTTGAGTGCAGGCTTAGATCCAGCTTCCTTACACAGTGCAGAGGTACCCTGAGGCATTTGAGGAAAAGCTACAGCAATACAAATCCTCTTGTTTCCAGCACAGAATATAGACAAAGCAACAGTGGATCTGGATGGGGAGCAGTTGGCCCTGTTACAAGGTGTGGGGAGTGAGAACAAAACTAGGCTCTCGGCCTGCCCAAAGTTTGGCTCTAGTCCTCCGTGGCTTTATTCCTGCCTCAGCTACAAATGTGTGAGTCTACAATTTAGTAATAATATACTTCTTGACTGACCTTTTCTGGCAAGTTAATGACAGGAGAGAGTAATAAGGACATGCTTTTTAATCTAACGTCAGTCAATAATAGTATACAACTAATAGACTTAGACATCATACATTCAATAATTGTTTTTACTTAAAGCCCTTACAGTTTGCCCACTGAGACACAGCATGTCAGCAGCAGTCGCTGCCTATTGATAGGCCCTGGTGAGACATTTATTCATACCTTTCTGGCTACTTTATCTTCTCCCAGAGCATCCATCACTCGAGTATCTAAGCACTGAGATATACATTCATTTACACACACACACATTTTGGCTCAGCTGCCACAGAAGCTGGGATCATTATATGTTTCTCAATAGAAAGCTAGCTCCCCTACAAGTACACCCATTTATTTCACTTCATTGCAAGAGGAGTTTATTTATACCTCCTAATACCTAGAAATCTCAACCAGAATCAGTGCTTTCTTCATGTTAAGAGGCATATGCATACCTGGGAGCACATTCAGATAGTCTGAACGCAAAGCTTCTTCGTATATCAGTGTGTGTCTTAATTGCTTTTCATAGAACTAAATAAAATACTGAAGAGGGAGACAGGGAATAAGAAGAGCTGGAACTCCAGAAGGATTGGATCAAGCAGGCTATTACATCAGCCAATGAACAAAGATTTGAGGGATCCCTCCACCAGGTCCCATGAGGGTATGACAGAAACAGATTGTCCCATCCACAATCACCCATCAGGGTGCAGCACCTGGATTTTTCATCATCCAGCACTGGTCCACAACGCCCCTCAGACATAACTGCCACTCAAGCATCAAGTAATTTTAGAGAACAAAGAACAGATTACCATGGGCTCAGTTAGAACTGAGATATCTAGAATGACAACAATTAACTTCCTTTTTTTCATATGAGCCTTATTCTTTTTCTTCCTTTTGATAGGGGGCAGGAGAAGTGCATTAGTAGTTAGTTATTTAGATAGTAGCTGCCCTGGGGTTAAATTGCTAAAAACACCCGTCTTGCTTGTTATCCTTGTTTTGTTGGAAAGATTAGGTTCACCTCACTTTACATGGGAAAGATGAATGACCCAGTTCACCGGCAAGGTCTAAATTGCAGCCCTTTGCATGCTGAAGGCTTCCACCACTTACTCTTGTCACAAGCAGCACCCTGCAATCCATTTAGTTTCATTTACAGCAGATTAATTTCTCTCTGACCTTTGGCTCTGCTGCCAAACAGGCCTGAGACAGACAAGAGCTTCAGAACAGCAAGTGTGTTTGATGATGTCAATCACTGGACCCCAGGGATATTCTTAACTTCTCATGTGCCAGAACATCACAAAGGAAACCTTTCTCCTTCTGCTTCTGGATGTCAGTGTCCACACAACCTGTGTCGTGGCTAAGCAAGCCCTACTCAGCCCCCACAAATGAAGATGGGTACACATATTTTCAACTTATTTTCAAATCTCACTCCACTGCTCCTCAGATAGTTCTATTTATTTTCTTCAGGTTTATTTTTATAGGCAAATTCCTTTTCATAAGGGTCATACCGCTCAAATTGGTAGTCCAGGAATTTTATTGCCCTATTGCCATTTGCATGGCATTACCCAGTGGTCCTTGCAACACCATTACTTTGCTTTCAAGAGTCCATCTATAAGAAGAAGAACAAGTTGTAGTCACTCTTCATAAGGAAAAGAGCGACTAAATTCCACTACTGCTTGTCATATTCTATGCAAGAAAGTTCTCTCTTCCATTCACTTTCACCATGAGTGAATTCCACTGAATTGAATTCACACTGAATGAACTGAATTCAATTCACACTGAGTTCACACTGAATGAACTAAACTGAATCCAGAACTGAGATTTTTTCTAGAAGAGAGGGAAGACAGTTTTCTTTCCCAGGCACAAGGACTGTGTGGGGTTGGAAGCTAGGAACTATTTTTCTATCTATTCCTTCCGAAAGAGAAGAAACTATTCACATCAACTGTCAAGAGTTCTTCTCATGGTTGGAGTTCCTCAAGACAGAAAGCAAGGCTGAAAAAGAGGGAAGGGGGTTAAATTACAGGGTCTGGTTGGGTTCATCTGCAATACTTCTCTCCCAGCTCAGCAGCACTCAAGAGCATGACAGGAGTTGGACTCCTCGCTATTTCCAGGGCACCACCTGGTAGAGCTGCAGGACCTCTCATGTCATCTACCCTCAGTGCCAGACTCTTCCTGCAGCACTACGCAAGTCCTTCAGCTTTCTTTCTCTCCTCCATGAATTTTTCATGGAGACTTCAAGGTTTACTGCAGCAAGTTAGACATTTCCATTAAAGAGAACACCCTGAGTGGAATCAGAAGCGTCTTTTCAATCCCTGTTCAGGAAGTCCTTTCACAGAGTTGGCAACTGCTTGTGGAAAATTATTTTCCAGAGCACATTCAGACCCTCTTCCTCTAGCCATATGCTAAGAAATCACGCTTCATACTCTGAAAGGCCCAGAATGATTTGAAGGTCTGTCATTTTTCTTTTCTTACAACTGTAAAAATTCTTAAAATAAGTCACTGATTACCAAAAGAACTTAATTTTTTTTTTAACCAACAAGTAATAAAGGGAAATTTGCAGAACTGAGTCATTTCTGCCAGCATGTCTCTTGAAAATAATGATGTCCCTCCTCCAACAGTTCCAATTCCTCATAATGAAAAAAAATGCATTCATGTAGATAATTCTCACCTTCATTTTTAACTGTTGCTTGTTACAGTTGGAACTAAACACAAACATGCAGCAACAGGAGCAGTTTCTGTCATTTATCTATTTCAATAAGCACTCCCACATCACTTTACGCTTTGAGCAATGTCTCTGGCTGCTTTTTCCTTGTCTCTTCCATTTACAAATATTTTAGAATTTATTTTCCTTAGTAACTAGTACAATTGGTCCACTGATTTCAGATGATGCACCACTACATCAAAATGATGGTTTAAAACATTAATGAAATCTAAACATAGCAGTGCACTTTTTCAAATACTTCCCTACATTTTGTTGAATATAGAACACTGGATTGCAGCGGGTTTCAAGAAACATTATTAGCCTTCATTGAAGATATTTTCTTTAACTTAAAAGAAACCTTGACAGAGACGGAATAGAGTTGTTTCAAACTCTGTCAACACTTTTCTAACTTTCTATGTCAGGTTTTTATGTGCGTGAGAGAAGCTATAAGTGTTTTGTTCTCCTTAGACAAAAGAGTCCTGCAAAAATCTGCATGATTATTATTAATGGTACTATGTAATGTTGTAAGCCTGTAAATTTATATGCAAGACACGCCAGGCATATAAATGCATGGAGAAGCACTATGAAACAATACGCAATATTGTACTAAAACAGTAATGTTTAGCACTTATGTAGTGTCTTCTAGTAAAAAAAAAAATCGAAAAGTTCTCCAAAGCTTTTGGAAGATTCAGATCATAAATACCACAGGTAGAAAGAGGACCCAGAAGTTCCATGCTTGGTGCTAACTGCTAGGTCATACTCAACCATCTGATGGGTATGGCTGTGTCAACACCAGCTTCTCCTCTAACCAGGAGTTTGCTTCTCATGTACACGTGTGAAGATAAGAACAGACAAGGCTGAATGTTTAGGGTTCACCAAATACCTAGCCATTTCATACTCTTCTGACCAATTACCCTGGGAAAATTGTTTTATTTTCAAGTGGCTGAATACGTTGGAGGGTAAAAGCTTACGTACGCCACTGACACATCCCTGCCTCTCACTTTTATCTTGGGGTTTCTACAACCTTTTGTATAGAATTGTTTCAGTTTTCCCATTTGAGTTAGTGTTTCCTTGATCTCCTTCTGGAGGCTGCTTTCCAGATATGGACAGCCTCTCGTGGTGCAGAGCCTAGAGAACAATTACGGAAATAGAACTGGGAAAGGAAAAAAATTAAAGTGGCTTGACAGAAAATGGTTTAGAGCTTTCTCAGTTTGATAGCTTGAGAAGTTTTCCCTCTTCTTTGCCCATCCCCAGATGAAGAAACATGCTAGAGGTATGCTATCCATGTCAAAGTTACAAAAACTGTCTATCACAAGGTAAACACACTACCTATTCACAGCAAGATGAGGTTGCCCAGCCCCTCCACCACTGTCATCTATAAGAAAGAACTGGAGAATCATCAGGAAATTCTACTGTTCCCCAGAACTAGTAACCTGGAAACCAGTTCCTGGTCTCCTGATTCCCTTCCCACCCCAAACAAAATCCAACAAGAAGAAACAAGGGTCTTGGTTTTTTACCTTGGAGCTGCATGATTCACCTCTAAGCTCTGAGGTGGCCCAAGGACAGATGCCTTGCAGGAAATTTGCAGGGAGCAAGGTAAGAATGATTCCTTCTTCAGGGAAAATCTGGAATCTCCCTATGTTCTATAAAAACTTTTGCCTGAAACCTCTGCACTCACTCTTGCCTTTATGGGTGCGTTCTAAGTCACTGTAAGATTATTCCAGCCCCAGAAAAATGGCGATCTCTTAGTCCCACCGCATTGCCAAAGCTGCTCAGGAGATAATAGTGCATCAAGTCCGAAGTAATGGCACCCCATCATGTTCCAAGATCTCTTCCAACTTATTTTCAAAAGACAGATCTTGGTTTCTGAACAGTGGCCGATTCTGTAATTATGTACATTTAAATAAGAAGGGGGAATCAAGAGCAATTTTAAGGGCATGTGGATTTGGTCTTCTGCCAAAGTGCTTTATTCTATAATGAACTCTTCCTTTTAAGCCACTTTGCAGACACTTTGGTCTGAACCCAATATCAATAATATAGGTTAAATTTCACATGCTTAACAATATTTAACCCTGGGGCCTCTTCTTAGGCTGTTAAACACCAGACAGTACACCAGTTTGGGGTACTGGGACAGCAGGTGAAAGCTGGGAAGGCAGCCTACTGATGGGTAACTAAAAAGAGAAACGGAAATCTTAACCTGTGCTGTGTGAGTTCAGCATTGCAAATGGTAAAGCAGACCCTCTCTTTCAGACTGTTTTTAGTCAAATTTAAATAGTCAATAATTCATCACTTACAGTGAGAATGTTAAATGCAGAAAGCAGCAGAATGTAAATTGAAATGGCTAATCCTTTTTAGCATGATCCATTAACAACAAAATATTAAAGGTGAATGAGAAGAGACTTCATAGGCGAGTGCATCGGCCTTTTGCCTCTGAGGAAAGGTCTGTACTCAAAGCTTCATTAGGTTACAAGCATAAGTGGGTCACACTGGCCTAACAGACATTTGTCCATATCACAAAACCTGTGACAGTCTGCAAGTACAACCTAGAGCCTTGGACAGAGCCAAGGCTACAAGAGAACCCTGCTCAAGGCTGTTTATACCCCAAGCTGTGTGTGGTTCTGAGCATACTGTTTTCTGTTTCTTTGGCTCTGCCTCCCATCTGCAAGGGAATAACAAGTCCTGTGCATCTCCACAGCGCTGCAAGGATTAGAAAGTTAAACCAAATGCTTGGGGATTGTCATCATAGGGGAAGGGAGAGGATATTACAAATAGAAATGACACTATCTAGAATACTGGTGTCACTGTATATGAAAACTGGGATGTAGCAGCTGAGCTGGAGAGTAAAGTAGCAAGAGAGGATGGAGCTTAGGATGCAGTTTTACACTTTAACTGTGTTTTCATTTAAAATCCTACAGAAAAGATTAAAATCCTAACAGAATAGTATGAAGTCAGAGACAAAGCAGCTTAGCAAGTACTCCCTGTTGATTTGGGAAGACAATCTCCAAACCCTTAAAACAAATCAAAAGATCAGCTCCCATTTTAACCAGGATGCTGAAAGACTAAAGGACCAGCTCTGAAAGTAGGTATTTTAAACTTTCAGAGCTTGAGCTTAACCCATTCAAATTGAACACTGACATCACCTCAGATGTTCTCTGCACAGCCAGAGGTTTGGTGCCACAATAATGTTTTCAATTGTTTCTTGAGATACTAAAAAAGCAAAAAATGTTATCAGAGCAGTATATCAGAATGGAGTCCAAGGAGGTTCTTTTGGAGTTTGGATGTATTCCTCTGGGACTCTGCTCATTCATCTTCTCTCCAAGACAACTTATTTACTCCAAGAGTTTTTTTGGGTGTTCATGATTTGGGTACCTCCCACCCCACCGCCACTTTTACTTGTGAAATCTGTGCTCTGAAGCCATTTCTTTCTAGGCAGTGCTCCAGAACATAGCATTTCTACTGGGAAATGACGACTGTGCACAAACATAGCATCTACTTAGCAACAGAGAGAAAAAGAAAGAGAAGTGGGTTTTCTTTTAGTTTTTATAAAAGGCACAATAATCTCTAGCCCGAAGAGTAGTGTAAGTGCTTCTCATAAAACATCATAAAACAATACAGTCCTGTAAAACCAAACAACATGTCAGAGCCCTATTTATTCCTTTCATTAACCTGATCTAATCCCAAGAAGTTTCTAATGGAACATGTATTGAATTGATGACTCTTCCTCTAGATCCTCAACTTACCCAAAAGAGATGGAACAAATATAAATATATCTACACTTTACACTCAGTCTTAATTTGTTCAAAGCTTGGAAGAGCTTAAAAACCCACTAGTGCCTCATGGAAAACTGACAAATATTCTATTTAGAGAGGTTTTGGCTGCTTATGCCCTTGTTTTTCCTGTGGCATTCCCTTCCCCCGTAGCAAGGACTCATTCACATTGAGCTTGCAAGGCTTTTATTGACACTTGCAATGGGAGGGCCCTGCTACCCAGCCCAGCCCAGCCCACCCCCAGCTAGGAGGAAACTGATGCCCATAGCCTTTAGTTATGGTATAAATAGATAAACAACATCTCCCCTTTTCAAGACCTCCCAGCTCACCACAAAAAAATGAAATAAATAAAAAAAATTGGTTTTATCTTTTTTCCCCCCAAGAGAAACATATTTATCAGAATTACTTAGTATGTTCTCCCTCTGCTCTATAATGTTCATTACAGGGTTTCTCCTTATTTAGTTTCATCCCCAGCTCTTCATGAACCCCAATTCAGAACCCACCTCCCAGTGACTACATTTTTTTTCAAAGGTCTTGCTACATGAGATTAGACAGGAGGAAGGCGGGATGCGATCACTGCAAGGGAAGGGTCCACTGAGGAAAAAAAAAAACAAACCTCAAATGTTAAGCAAGGATCTTTGTGTTGGAAAATAAATGGATGTGTTTGCTCTAGTTCAACCTGGGGAAGAACAGGCAAACATGCTTCATTTCTAGCAGAAAGCAAACGTTAGCAAGGGTGCTGCTCTGTGGAAGGCAGCAAAAGTATATAAGCAGATGGTGTTTGAGCATTTAACCACCGCAATCCAAGCATGACTTGGCAATGAGTATACTAGAGGCCCTGTTTACCCTAGAGCTTTGGACAGCGCAGCTGCTACTCCAGTTCTGGTAGAAATTTTCAAGCACAGGTATGCTTGGTGAGGGACATGGATCACTACCCTAGATGGGCAAGAGGCACTTTCTCCAATTCAGCAGTGGACTCAGTGCACAAGCTCTCCAGGCTCTCCCCTCTGCTGGTCTGCAGGCTGAATCCCGACCAGGATAGCTGATAGTTGCATCAGCATTTAAGGAATAAGAAATATTTGGCCTATTCACACTCGGTCAATCAGTACTTAAGGGGCTGACTGCCTTCTAAGCAATCAGATATGTAAATTATTTTAACTGCCCAGCTGTAAACTTCATCCTATTCACACCCTCCCCATACATTTCTTCTCCACTATCTGCATGAGGATGAGAAGACAATTTTAACAGAATTCTGCCTTTTATTCTCTCCATGATGAAAATAGCTATGGATGTTTGGATATGCTACTTACACATATCTAAACATGGGAAGAGATGAGGATTGCATATACAGGAATAGAAATCAGAGAAATAAACAATAATTCTACATACTCAGGCAAGAATACTAATCTCTGAACGGATTGACAGTGATTCAGTCTAAACCTCTTTCAACAAATGTCCTCCTTGGGCATAAAGACAAATAGGAATCTTATAGACCTCTTGTTCTGAACAGAAAAAGCCACACTGTGACCTCCAAAATCAGATCCCAAGTACCCCCTATGTCTTAAGCAGCCAACCAAATATAAACAAGTACAAAAAAAATCCAAATTGCCTTAACGTCACACTGCCTGCAGTGCAATGGCAAGATGATCCCTTGCCTCCCATTACCCACCCCAATAATTCTTTTATATGGAGTGTGAAATAATTAGGAACAGCAAAAATAATTTAGGAAACAAGAAGAAACTAATTGTATAAGCTTGTTTGGGGAAAACACAAAGGACAAAAGCAAACCTGGTAGAGATGCTGACAGATACAGTACCAGTATATTAAAGCCCACACATGTATTAATAATAAGCTAACTAATGGTCCCTTGCACAATATGCAATGAATTTACTACACAGCAGCCTGCTGCTGTGCTGTGCTGTGGCTCCACACCACAGAGAGGATCACAGTTCGTGAAGCAGGAGAGTTTAATATTGTGTCCAGCCCAATGACTTTACACTGTGTTTTGGGAGAGACTGCAGTTCTGGGAACTCAAACGTCTCCAGGCCAGAAATGCTGCTGATTACATCCTTTGTATCCAGGCACGTTGCAATCTACCTCAGTGCCCACCTCCCCACAGTGTTAGATTCACGTACCAAGAAGTGGTTTTACTCCACAGCAGCATTGCTCAGGCTTTTCAACTAATGCTGGGGCTAAACATCCAGGGGTTAAAACCCACCTTTCCACCTTCTCCGCTAAGGTAAAGAATGCTCTCCATCAGTAATACAAGTCAATGGAAACATTTGTTCTTACCTAAGGTCTTTTTCCTCTCCTAAGAGCGTGCTAGTAAAACATTATCTTCGCTTGCTAAATGGAAAAACTAAGATATAGTGTTGACTGGAAAACTCACTGAAGATGACCCAAGTGGTTGAGTTTGTGTGAATATGAATCAGTAGCTACTGCATCCATGTCCTACCTTGATAGATCACAGGTCTTAAAAAACCAGGGAGAAAGAGAAGCCTGAGGTCAGCGTTTGTCCCTGACTGCTAAGAACAACACTTGACTGGACCAGTAAACTCTGACCTGAGGCAACGGAAGCTCTTCTTGACAGGGTGGTTGTCAGTAGGCCAGACCACATTATCACTTCAGGACAGACATTTGGACTCTCTTTCACATCATTTTTTACCATATCTTCTTGTGCCCAGAACAAATAGATACAAAGTGTGGATTTTCAGATGTATGCTCACAACCACTCTGAAAGCTGCTGTGTTCCAGGGTAAAAAGTTCCATAATGAGGGGAAAAAAGTTCAAATTGGGTACTTATGTCACATTAAAAAAAAAGACCTGCTTAAAGTGATATCCTTTTAGAGGTTCAGTCCTGTACGTTTTATACTCAACTAGAGTTTAGTTGCTGCCTCTAAAGTTCTTGATCTCCTTACGGGGTGTTGTATGCTCTATGAGGTCAACTTCACTGTCTGAGCTTATACTGCATTCTGAGTTCTAGCTGTTAAAAAAGGCCCTCTGTTCTTTGAGTCACTCTCTTAAAGAATTTATACAAGTACACTTGATCCTCCAGAATTACCTTCCTTGATTGCAAGCTTCCTATCTCAACTCTCTGGTTTAGAAACAATGCACTAACATACTTTGAAAGTTACTTCCATTTTTTTTTTTTCAGAGGAAATGGCATTCACTCAGGTCTGTTCGCAACCTTACCCAAGCAGCCTACCCAAAACTCCTCAACCACTTTAGTGTATTACTGCTTCTTCCTCCAGAACCCACTGCAGCTGCTGGGCAGCACTGATGCTTGTTCACCCACCTGCTGCATATCACTGCAGAAATGACTGAATGTCAATGCCACAGCTAAATGTCTCTTCTATGTGTGTGCAGAGTTTTTTAAAATACTTCAGGATCAGGGGTTTCAGCAAAATGCAAGGGTATTATAAAAGCCCGGAGTTTCCTCACAGCCAGCTTGTCAACTAATTACAGTTGTGTGCTTTGCTGAGAAGCTCAGAAAGGTACCAAGAGCAAAACCTCATAGCATCCTCTGACACTGACAATGCTGTAGCAGGGAGTGCTGCCATTTTTTATGCTTTCAGGACTGTCTTTGAACTGAACGTGAACTTGCATAGATATGTGCCTGATGCACAAGTCAAGTGCACCAGTGCAGTGATCCACCACACTTTCCATCACTTTACACTTAACTGCGTGCCAAGCCTCCATAAATTACACTTGCTGCTTTCCATTCTGCCTCTGACAAGAGCACAGTCGACCTCCGTGTCACTCGTGCCAGCAGCGCAGAGCACAGGCAGCAGTTTGGATGGAGGACTGCTAAGCAGAGCTTTTCTTTCTGAAGGAGCCATCACAAACTTGCTTCTTTCCATTTTAGCCTTCCTGGAAAGCTGCTGGTAATCTGCATCAGGGATGGACTGACAGTGTAGACCTCTCAAAGGAAATTCTTTCTCTGGGGTTACTTAGGAAGACTCCAAGAAAAAGCCAGAAGCAGAATATGGTCACAGAAATCTCAGTGCAAGATCATAAACAGGTCTTCTCTGGAGAGAGGACTGTTGTGTCAACACCAGTTGTTCATTGATCCTGTCTAGTCTGACACTCATGGGTAACACCTCCAAGCAGGTGACTGCACTGGGGAAAGGAAACCAAGAAAGCCACATCTTCCAGCTTCTTATTCTTCTTTTTCCAAGTGCTCTTATAGCACACCTCCATTTCTTGCCCCCCATACAATAAACATAAAGGGGATGAGTTTTTCCCTCCCCCACCATCCTCACAATCACTTAAAAAGGGATTATTGTGGCTTTTAACAGGTAGTTTATGAAAGGAATTAAATTACGTGGTTGCCTGCTGCAGGGGAGACAGACTCAGTGACCCAGGGGATCCTTTCTAGGACTGTGTCAGCCTATGACTAACGTCAATAAAAATGATTTCATCCCAGCTTTTACGTGTAGGCAGGAGAGCAAACAACAAATTAATGAGAACAAGAAGCTCTGAAAAGCTGGAAGGAGGGAGATGGAAGAGAATGGTAAAGCACATGTGCAATGTTCGGTGGGGGAAAAGCAAGCATTCAGCTTGGACTAAAATATGACTTACGAGGCTGTTCATTTCCACCCCTACTCCCACGTACCTGAAGGGAATAGAATTTAAGTGTCCCAGCTCTGGCTTTGTAAGTGATTTGACAAATTGTTTTCTGTACTGCTGCCACAGTCACCCAAAATAGGTAAAATATTTCATTTTGGAAAGGAAAACATTTACATGAGGACTTGACCTTTAACTCAATGTCAGAAGCTCCCCAGGTGGGAGGCGAGACTGATGGGAGCTTCAGCAGAGTCTAGAAACCTCCTGGAGTAATTACTGTCTCCATGGCAACAAAACACTGACATGGGAAGAGGGGGAAGAGGAAGGAGGGGGTTATGAACCTAAAACCCACATGAGTTCCCACCTACATACAACTTTCAACCATTAAAGAAGTTCTGGTCACTCTCCTGGAGTGACAAAGGCTTGGACAGCCTGGATGGGTTTCCCAGTTGGTTGAATGGAGGATGTAGCATGAGTGCACCTTCCAAGTACCACATTTCAAGTCAGGATTCCAGGAGAGAAACAGGACGAGAGCAGCCTCCACCCCTGCTCATAGCTCTGCTTAAAGATGAGACCCTCAAACAAAGGGTTAAAAGGAACAAATGCAGAAAAGATTGTACCAGCTTTGGCAACCTCAGTTCACCTGTAAGTGGAGCTACAAAGCAGCCAAAAAGCCTGGAGAGAAAGAAGTACATGTTTTTAATCAGAAAAACTCGAAAGCATTCCATTTAGAAAAAAAAAAAAAAAAAAGAAGAAAAATAACACAGAAGAAAAAGATTGAAAAAACAGTCATTCTTTTGCAGTACTCTTGGCCTGTTCTCATCATCACTTAACAAGCCAAGTGGATTGAGTGATTTTTAGATACTTTATCATGAAATTAGAGTTTCTGGCAGGGAATTTCCACAGGGCAAGTCACCAGGACAGAAAGCAAAAATAAACCCTGTCAAAACCAAAGTATGCATGCTGATGACCATCTTGAGTAACAGAACAGCAGAGGCTAGAAGGGAATTCTAGAGGTCATTGTGTCCAAGATGACCAAGATCTTCCCTCTCCTTGGATTGTATAAGCTCACTCAAAACGTGAAGAGTTCATGTAGGGTCTGTTCTGCTCCCAAAGACATTCTCAATTTAGGAAAATGCCATCTCTCAAAGAAGCAATGCTATGTCCTGGCTCTTCTGTGTGACCCTGTGTACCCTGTGTGAAGTCTCTTAACCCATGTTCCTTGCTAATGGTCGGAAGTGCTTCAAGGGAGAAAGGAAAGCGGAGAGGGGGAACAAGAATTTTGCTTCCTGATTTTTGTAGAGAGAAGATAATATTTTTCATCTTGGTGCTAAGCAACAAATGTTTTCTCTTCTTCCATTCAAGGTTTGTGTTTTAAGCCATTTTCTTCCTTTTACTCCATTCTCTTCCTCCCCCTCTCTCCATTTACTTACAAAAGCTGTTCCATTCAGTCTAATTGGAACAGATGGAAATATAGAAAGTTCCTTTTAAAAATATAAATAAATTATATACACACACACTTATATTATGATCTGGAGAGGGAAAAAACAAAATCTGAGAGCAAAAAATATGAAGAGCTAGTACTCATTGTTCTGATGCTGAACTCTAATTTTAGATGTGTTTACAAATGTGTGCCTCAAAAAAAATTACAGAAAGTGCTGCTCCATAATATATGGGTTTGCTTCTTTTGCAGCTAATGCTTTTTGCTAGAAGCTAGCAGTTGGAATCTTCATGCAAAGCGATTCCATCCCTCAGAAGATGTGGTCTGTGAAGTTCACCAAACACTTCCCCCCACACGCGTACCTTCCCTCTCCACATAAACAACTTATCTCATTTTCCCACCACCCCCTTCTTTTGACCCTGGTACATTTAACTTCTTCTGCAATTATACATTTTGCATCTGAATTTAGTGCTTCTGACAAGTGACAGTTACTGGATTTACAGCCTGAGAGAACTGCATCCTGTTTACCCAGCAGAGGGGTACAGGAAGCTGTACCTCCCGACCTACTATGTTAATCCTACCATGATCTTGGAAATTATTTTCATGAGTAAGCCTCAAAGCATTTAAGGTCAGTAACTTTACTCCATCTGCTAATGAGATGGCAGACACTTGGGGGAGTGTGAAGTTACTTGGTCAAGGTTAACCAAAAGAGGGGTAACGAAGCTGTGTGTGAAACCCGCCTTCCTCAGCGTCAGTTCCCTGTCCATCTTGCCCTCCCTTTGTAGAAGGCAACACATTTCCTTCGTCTCTTGCCCCAGCCAAAGTGCATTTTGAGGCCAGATAAACACACCATGGACAACACAAACCGCAGAAACCACTGGAGCTGTCAAGGGCTTCTTCATGGTGTCCCTCTGATCACCATAAATAGTAAGATACCTACTCCCACTCATTTCCCACAGGCTATTAAGGCAGCCATTAATAGTATTACTGCCATCAGGAATAACTCTGTTGTTATACATTGTCTCCTTTTCAGGCAGGAGGAGGATCAAACCTGCAGGCAAAATAGAAGTCTGAAAAGTATACTTGCATTTCTCCTCCCAGCACCACTGAAGGCCTCCAAGCAGGAACATAACACCTGAAAGATGCTACCAGTCTACTAAGGGACAGAAGGCTGTAATTCTTTCGCACTGAGAAGTTCAGATGCATGGAATTCATTTTACTATTTACTTCAGAGGCAAGACATTACACGTAGTAGCACACTGTATTTATGAGTCCTGTTGACTACCAAAAGTCTTTGTTCATAGCATGCAACCACATCTAAAACCTCACAGTAAAATCCAAAAAGCAGAAACACGAGAAATCAGAAGGTGGGGGAAAGGTAATTAAAAATCTAGGGTTTTTTGGGGATGTTCATTCACCTAAAGTTACGTGACGTGTTTCTGTCTGCACTGTACTACAAAAGAACATCAGATTTCCCATGTTCTGCAACTGAGACTTAAAAGTTGCTAGGAGTACTTAATACAAGCAAAAAGAAAGAAAAAAGGCCAAACTTTCTTTTGTCACTAGCACTCTTGCAGTGTACATTTTTCCCACTAAAACTCTCTGAATGGAACAGAAAACCTTAGCTGCGGACTAGCTAAGAGACATTCTACCAGCTCAGGCCAAGCAGGACTCATACACTGATTCTTGAGTCTTCTGCAGAAGACCCAGATAGTGTTCAGGTGAACCTCTGCCTCACACTTGAATCATATATTGAGACAGACACAACAGAACAAGATTTGTACTAGAAATTTGTTGCAGATGGATAAGAATTGGTCCGAACGAGAAATGAAGCAGAGGTACTTGGATCTTCTCAGGGTGCAAAGAGAAGAAAGAAAGACAGTGAACAAGCATGTGTCAGATGCAGACAGGCAGCAAGGTCAGACTCCATTGTTCCACCACACATAAACTCCTGACTCAGAAAAAAGACCTTTCTCCCCCTGCCTCTCAAGCAGGATGTTTCAACAGCTGCTTTAGAAAACTGCACAAATAACACAAAATACTCTCAGTATGGCTGATGTGTCTCTACTCTTCTGGTTCTTTATGGAAAATGTTGAAATAGTTCTACCATTTCTGTACCTCTCCCTTGAGATTTCTGTCACTTTCTGCGAGTTTGCATCATTAGGCAGTTTCCTAGCTAAGGGAGATGAGAGGAATCAATGTGAATTTGCATCCCCTTGATTCCATCCTAAACTAACCCTCTGCCTCCTTGAAGCTGTGCCAATCACTCCGTGAGATCAACGCCATGCGCCTGCTGGTGTGAAGAATGTGGGTTCAATTCCCATCCTCACCAAAAGCTTCCTAGGTGACAGGCCTGTTTTCTTCTCCCCTCTGTAAAACAATCATTGCATTTCACTTCCCCACAGGGAATTTGAGAGAATAGAACCTCAGTGCTGCTTCAGCAGCTCCAGTGCAAAGATGCTAGAAATTTTCTGTTAGAAATACTTTGGAGCTGGGTGAGGGGAGCTATTTGCCCCCCAGTCTCGTGAAAAATACTAAGAAATACTAAAAAAATACTGAAAAAGCTCATTTCTAAGTTTGCTGTGAAAATGAAGAAGAAATTCCGGTAAAAGTTCCAGGCAAAGAAACATTGCCTGTACACATCCCCAGGGCCAATTTATTCAACAAAGAAAGACCAAGAGTCATCTGAAAAGACATATGCCAATCTTTTATAAAATCCTTGTCCCTTTTTAGAAAAACAGTATACTCTGGTCAATTATCTCAGACAGGTAAGGGCCACCCTAGAACCTTCCTCTCTTTAGGATACAGCATTCTTTTTTCTCTATGCTGACAAACAGCACTGTGGAACTAATGGACGAAGATCAGAAAGCTTCTCCTCTAGGCAGGCAGTGCTCACAAAATCAGGAGTTACAAGGTACCAGGTGAATAACTAGAGAAATAGAAAGAAGTATAATTTCACACAGAGACAGATAATTCTAATGAGACAGACAATTTAAAGATACATCTTGTCTTTTCTTCTTAATTGGGAATAAACATAAATCACAAAGGTAACAAAATCCTAAATGGTCTCCCTTCCCCCAGTTACCTGCCCATGAGCTCTAAGAGAAGAGAAAGCATGAAATAAATGTTGGCATGTTTTATTTTGGACCATCAGGCAGCAGTTTGTACTGATAGATGTATTTTTGAGAGCATACAGCTGCCTTATTCACTAATTAAGGCTTCTGAGAGTGTAATGAAAAACTGTGTGATTTCACTGCATGGCAAACAGCCAGCACAATTTGTTTCAGATACACAAAAGAGATCTGAGTTGCAGATTATCTGGGTTCTGGTAGGGTAAGTTTTATGCAGGTGTGGAGCCAAGGCAAGGGAAAGGGTGCTGGCCCCATATGCCCATCACATTTGTAAATCCTACCACTGGAATGTCTTCCAGAGGCAAAACCCCACAAAGCACTGGTGACATTTACTGTGTGTTCAGGGTGGCCACTCTTACCTGAGCAGTATATGCCATATGTACCTGATAACACCAGAAGGAGTGTATAGAAAAGGAGGAGGAAGGGCAGTTAGGGTAAATTTTTCAATCCAGTGTAACTTTTATAGTATTGAGTAAGGGATAAATTCCTATTTTCCAGACCTTACTGTGGCCTTTCAGTACTTGAAGCAGGCCTATAAGTAAGACGGGGATAAACTTTTTTAGTAGGGCCTGTTGTTATAAGACAAAGGGTCATAGTTTTAAAGTAAAAGAAGGCAGATTTAGATGAGGCATAAGGAAAAAGTTTTTTAAAACAGTGGTTGTGAAACACTGGGATAGGTTGCCCAAAGAGGTGGTGGATGCCTCATCCCTGGAAACACCTATGGTGGGGTTGGACAGGGCTCTGAGCAAACTGATTCAGTTGAAGATGTCCCTGCTTATTGATTTAAAGGTCCCTCCCAACTCAAACCACTCCATAATTCCGTAATTCTTTCTCTTGCTCTGTATCTGGTGGTGTGAAAGTCCTGAACCATCAAACACTTTTTGTCCTGGCTATCAAAAGGGGAAGAAAAGCCTCTTCATGTTGTGAGAGGCAGTACCTAGAAAACAGTTTAGGTTTGCTCAAATTTGAGCAGCCCTCACAGAACACAATTCAGACAAAACCGTCTCCAGACAATGGCTGGTGTATGCACACATCTCTGAACAAAGATGATATTTCAAAAGTAAAAAAAGACTGAGCCTGGGCACGATGCCAAGACCTGGAACCCCAAGAATTGCTGACAGGCTAGAGAAACACCAACTCCACAATAGCATCTATCCCAGAACATCATCACAGTCACCTGACCACACTGGCAGCGGCTGTGAGCTAGCACAGAGTGTGAAAGATGCACACTACCAGATTTACATACATCAAGCAGACAACAATATGACCAAAATAAAAAAGCTACTAATACATAACAATCTGCCAAGTTGAAATTCTGGACTCTTTGGATATCCAGCTCCATGTCTGTATCTATCATACTCTGAACAAAATTACAAGGTTTGCTTTCCTTAGAATTTGGAAGAAAGCCCCACTCTTTATCCTAGTGCTCCATAAACAACACTTTTCCCACTGCTTTCTCTCACTATAATCCAGGTTATACTCCAACACCTCCAGTCAGAAGCCATCAGCTCTCAGATATTAAAGATACAACTGACCTATGGAGAAAAAACATACCAGAGAACTAGATCCCTCTCAGTGATGGAGATGAACACATTTTTTGAAACAAACCTCGGCTTTAGACACAGTTTAGACAATCTGATCAGTACAAGAAAAAGTTGCCACTAGAAAGAGTCTGTATCTTTAACGAAAGGCATTCTTAATAGGAGGGGAAATAGGAGGGACTTCTTGCATAGCCATTTAAGTTTAGGAGAGAGCAATATGGCTGCCACGATCTACAGTTTTATCTGCACACTTTTGTAAGTCATTGGGAGTCACTGGAGTTTTTAGAAATGATGTTGTACTTAAACTTTTTGACAATTCATTTTTACTATGGGAGTTTGAAAAACAATAACATTGTCAAGTATTGGACACCTCTAAAGCACCTTTAAACAGGTTGTTAAAGACACCTTTCAACATTAAATAGCTGCAAGAAACATCTATGTTTCTTTGGTACGTTTGTGTATGATTTCTAAAACAATTTTTTGTTTGATTTTGAAAAACTTCCTTTTGTTTAAATGCCTTCCAAAGTAATTATTTGGTACACAGAGAAAATCTCATTGGAACTTCCAGTGCATTTGTTTTCTGCTTTTTTCTGACCTCAGAATAAAATCTACTATTTTTCTGCCTACCCCAGCTAACAGTGATATCAGTCAACTGTCCCACATTTCAACAAATCACAGTAATTACCAACAAACACCACCACAGCATAAGCATTTCCAAAGACTGTCCGCAAAACACGTTCAGAGACAATATTCAGAACACATGAATCAAGAAGCTCTTAACACACCAGTCATGGAAAACCTAATTAATCTGATTCAAAATAAACACTGTAACCAAATGCTAAGTGACATCAACCAGGCTGGAAAAGACTTCTACAGGAGTAAAGTGAACCTTTGAACTGGTCAGTGAAGCAGCACTGAGATTCAGAGAGTAGGGAGGGTTTGAGGGATGGATTGGCACAAACCACAGTGTGGCCAGAGCAGACTAAACACGAGAGAAGCTCCTGCTCAAAACACTGAGCTCCATATGATCCTGGTCTAGACATAGTTTTCCATGTTCTAGGAGCAAGAAATCAATGCTCCCTCTGTAACTTCATGGTATTTCAGAACTGCACAAAGATACCACCACTGATTTCAGTGGGATCTGCTGTGTGTTTGGTATCTCTGAAAGCCTGGCCACACACTTAGGTTCCCATTAAAAATTTAACTTTAAGCACCTATTTAAAAATAAGCTACAGATATTTCAATGTCTATTCCTGGAAGTACTGTGTTTTAGAAAAGATTTGGAGCCCACAGAGGGCCAGCATTGCCCCTGGCTTTTCAAATCCTATTGCCCTCCTCAAAAGAGTAGCATTCAATCTGGTGCTGCACCTGTAAAAACTACAGAAAGGTACCATGGGGCTTACCTGTGTTTGGGTTAAGCCAGTGCATCATAGTTATAAAGGAATGAGGAAACAAAGGCACTTGTCTCTATTACAGAAAAAGATGTCAATATTGCAATGATGGTCACCAACAAACTCTTCATTTCTTTTTTCTGGTCAGGCCATGTGTCCTTATCTACCAGCTAAGGAACGGTGCCCTAACATAGTTAAAGAGCTGCTATGCAGCACCCCAGAGTAGATGTATTTCCCCTCTTAAATAAAAAATAAATTAAAAATCTGGTTTACAGTGAGAATGGCAGGTCACCTTGAGCCCATCAGGAAAGAATATAGCACTTCCAGCTTTATGTGATTTAGAGATGTTAACTAGTGACTTTACCAGCCTGAACAGCTTCTGTAGTATGTTAGGTGCTTCAAAAAGTTTATGACGTTGCCTGTTTTTAAGCATGATAATATATGAGGATATTACTTCTGAGCAACCACTGTTCTTCATTTGACAGAACAGGTCATAATGAGCCTTCACTTTACACTTTTGAAGCTTTGAATCAAGGGTAGGATTTTCGTCCATTTCTGCACTGAAGCCGCTAAAATTGAGGTCCCTTTTCTCTCTTTACCACAGAGCCTGTGTTTTCTTTCCCACAGCCTTAAATAAGCTGAATACTCTTAAATCAGGGACATATGTTGTTCTAACACCTAATATTGAGCTGTTGCAACAGTAAAGTGTGAAAGGATCAAATATATTGTTGCAGTTGCCCCACTGATGAACTAAGGGTTATACACATCTAGTCTTCCTCAATAAATAGTTTTTCATCACCAAAAGGGGACAAAGCAAATATCCTGCCTTGCCTAACATTACTCTTGGAGTTTGGAGAGCATTTGCCGTTCACCATTATGGTTTTAGTTTTTAGTCGACTAGAATAGACCCAGAGACAGAGATTCCTTCCACCTCACTTTAGATACATGGCTGAGGCTCTCAGAACAGACTGTGATGGTCCAAAGTTATTTATGCAGCCAGTGAATGCAGAGAGAGGGGTCTCAGGAGGGCTGTTTGTAACCACAGCCTGCTGGGTCAGGCCCAGCATCTATTTATCCCAGTATCCTGTCTCTGGCAGTGGTCAGTAATGGCTATTAAGTGAAAAAGCACAAGAACAGAACAAATACGTATGTTCTCTTCCTAGTATACTCTCTTAACCTCTGTTATCTGCATCTCAAAGATTTGCTGACTAAAAAGCAGCAACCTTAGACTTTAAAAAAATCCCTGAGTGATCTGAACATTTGCCTAGTCACTTTGAGATGGGAAACGTCTGCCAACCCCATCATACTGCAGATAGGCAATGATGTAGAAACTAGTGCATAGTCAATGATGTAGAAACCGCTGCCATAATATCATTGCTTTAAAATCTTAGAAGGATGCTCGTATCATATGGCAAGATACAAATAGGTATCAGTAAAAAAAACCCCAGGGAAACTCCAGCCTCTGGAAGCAAAGGTAAAAATGCCACAGAACCAAGATCAAACTGCTTTTTGAGCATCCAGGTAAAATGCAGAAGCAGTGTGGGCATTAGATAAGAGGAGCCAATAGCATTAGTCTCATTTTTCTCATGAGGGGCTTATGGGGTGCAGAAGAGTTAAGAAACAGCGAGACATCTTCTGTCAGATCTACAGCAACTATTTAACAGGAGCAAAGACACTGCTGCATCCTGGAAAGGTGTCTGTGGGGCTTCCTGGGAAACACTGAAATACTGAAATGTAATTTTCAATGATGGTTTTGAACCAATATATTTAGTTTTATTGAACTCAGCTTAAAAGACCAAACTTATTATAGGGTTAAAAAAAAAAAAGAGAGAGAGAGAGACTGAAAATAAACAGAAAGTCTATTTCTTCACAAATTGTTTTTACACGGTGTTTCTTTAAAAGCTAGTAGCAAACACACAGTTGTATCACTCTTCAAAAGGCTATGTAAATCACTTTCAGGTCCTACTGCTTTTTGCTCCCAAACTGATCCAGTAATCAGGTATCATGTTATCTGTTTAGTCTGTCCAGTCAATACATTGCTATTTAAGTTGCATTATCACTGAGATATATTCGGTACAACAATCTGCAGGGATTGTATTACAGAACACTTAATTGTTTGCTACCCAAACGCAGGGCTATTCAATCAGTCCCATGCTAGTCAACAAGAGGCCTAGAGACAGGACCCTGTCTCACCCCACATCCACATTGCTTTCCCAGACTTCTTTAGGGACAGGACCTGACCTATGTCTTCTGGACCCCACTACTCGTTGCCATTGCAGTGGACTGCAGAAAACTTAGTACTTGCACTCGCAGAGCTCTCTGCACAGTACCAAGAAATATCACAGAGCTGTTTCATGCTCTCACCCTCCCCTGAAACATAGGCTGAGTTGAAAATGAGCCAGTGATGTCCAGGGTGACTCATAAAGAGTGGTTTAGGCCAGAGTAAAGGAGGAGAGTTCGAGCAGACACCGTTGTCTGTAGGTGGCTAAAGGTTAAAAGGTAGAATTCAAAGGGGTGGAGTAGAATGGTATTTTAAATCAGCAGTGTCCAACTGAAGGGAAAAAAAAAAAAAAAAAAGAGAAAAGGCTTGGAAGTCACAGGATTGACTACTTCCACATGGATCTGCTAGACAGGTCCAGACATGAGGGAAAACATTATTACCTTCTTCTTCGTATGGGTTGCTTATTGCCACGTTCCTTCAAAGCTTCCCATAGAGGGGGAAGAACATCTCCCACCATTAAGACTCCACCAAGGTGACATGGTTGCTGGGATACTCACAGTTGCAGGTACCTACTACAGAGAGCTAAAAAGACAAATCCATTCTGCACGTTTGACCAAGACTTGTGGCTCAGCCACTTCCAGCTTGCTGCTGGCAGCCTGGATATTACCTCTAAGATAAATGAATAAGAGTTTAGGTCTTATTGGATTACTGTTTATTGAACTTTATAAATTCCAATTAACAGACCCCTGAGCAATAAGAGACATGTAGTGTACTCTTCATTTTATAGTGCAATTATTACTGAGTTTATCCTCAGCTGAACAAGAGGTATTAACGGATAAAACATGGGAAAGAAGACATACTAATAGATAAAAGCAGATATTGGAGACAAGGAGATAAACAGATACAACTAGGAGAAAATGCACAAGGCAAGAAAGAGCGCACGTGTTTGGCTGATTAGGTTATTTTATTGCTTCTACTACTATGCAGGAGGCCTACAGGAAATTGATGAGACAGTTACACAGATGAGTAAGTGTCCTAAATAAGCAAGTAGGAGAAGAGAGGTAGCGAGGGGGAAGAGAAAAGGAGAAAAAAAAAAAGAAAAAAAAGAAAAAAGAAAAAAAGAAGAGGTAAACAACAATCAAAATAGAACAGATTTTGGAATTTATCATTTTCACAGTTGCTCTAGAGGCATAAACATGTTGAGAAAGATCTCCCAAGTCAGCATTTTGCCAACGTGCAGAGAAAGTAGTACTAGTGAATTTTTTGATATTATTTAAGATAAGAAAGTATGCTCAGGGTGTTTTCCCTTTAATTTATACAATCAAGAAGCAATGCAATCTCTCCATCCCCACCCCAATATGGGATAGAAACCAAACTGCTAGCACAAGAACTGGAGGAGCTCAGCTCCGTTAAAATCCATGATGGAAGGGTGGTGTTTTTAAAACTATGCTGCTACAGACATTTTAGGCCATTTTTGCCTTCCTCCTCATTCCCACATGCCTTTTTTTATTTATTTATTGAGCCTGTGCATACTGTCTTTTTCAGAGATAAGAGGAGTATGTATGTGTACAAACTTCAGCAGTAGCTAACCACATCGATCCAGTCCATGTTGCCAGGGTTTCCTGGTACTTTCATGTGCTAAATATAAGAGCTCCCCTACCTGTTTTTCTGCAGGTATTATGAAGTGGATAAAGGAAAGAGATTCAAAGAGATCTTCATCTCACGCTTGAACTTTCACATTAAGGTTCTCCGCTGGTGGGAATATTAGCATGATAGTTTCCAGTTCTTTCTCCCCCATCCCACCTGATGGTGTCAGAACCCAGACAGAGCTTCCTACAAATTTGGGTGTCCCTAAAAATTCACAGTTTACAAGACAAGGGAAAAAGTAGGTACCAAGTGTTTTGCTTCCTAAAGTCCCAAACAGATGTAGCACCAGTTACTTAATTCAAAACAAAGATCCAAACAAAACAGATAATTTCTGAAGTTGGATGAGTTCTTGACCTAGAAACACTACAGCAAGCTGAAGACATGGTTTCATCAGCATGGTTCCTCCTGGGAACCAAGGTCAAGGGAGGTGAGGGCTGGGGAGATGATCAGTTATGCTACAGAGTCACTGGCAACTTAAAATAAGATTGTGTGGCTACACCCAGGTGTTGATGAAAGATGAAAGTGTCCCATCACAGCTGCAGTCTGAACATAAGGCTTGAAAAGGAAGGGAAGGATGGCAGAGCTGCACACACAAAGGATCTCCATTGTTTCAGTATTTAGATTTTACCCAAGCTGTGACAGGGCTTGAAACTGATCCTAAATCTGTTCACCCACAAATTGTTTCTTCCTGTCATACAAGAGTTGCTGCAGAGAGCTGGCAATGGTCCTGTTCAGCCCCCCTGTTCAAAGGAAAACAGAATTAGTTGTTGCAGTCTCGTCCAAGTTTTGTCTGCTCCTGAGGGTCCTGCATGTGAACTCCACTGGAGCTGCTGGTGTCAGATGTTGCAGGTAATGGACTGCAGCAACAGATACTCTAGATAGTACTAAAACACCCAAACCTCAATATTTGTCTCTGAATACTGCCTGGAAGCTTCTGCTCATGCAAAGAAGATGTAAGAATGTTGATTTGGTAATCCCTTAAACCAATGAGTCTTTTTTAACATGAAGAAGAAAATACCAAAAATAAGCCCAACCAAGTACTATAACTGTTTTTTAAGACTTTTCTCTAAATATCAGGGTGATTTGAGCAGAATATCAGAACAATCAAATTTAAGAAACTTGACAGCCTCAACTCTGTTTTTACAGGTCCCATCCAGTAATGTCAATCACAGGAATAGCTTACACCTCTCGACTACTTTCTTGTTTTCCCTTCCCATTTAGATTCTTGGAAGCTGTAATACCCCTTCCCATTAAAGCTAGTCCAAGTAGCTAAATAGAAAGTGGAAGTAAAGTATTTCTCCAAGAGCACCTCTTGTTGATGAAATGCAATCTCCTTATGCAGGCACTGACCTGACACAGGGCCATCAGCAAATTCTCCTGACAGGTTGCAGGTTGCACAACGTCTCAACAGTTACAGGAAAGACAAAAATCAAGCCCCAGGTCAGGCAGAGTTAATCTCCTCAAAGAGATGAATATACCTAAGCAAGTAATGCAAACTAAGAATGGCCAACCCTACTCCCTGTACCACCTCCTGAGCCCCCCATCCTGCAATAGATCTTATAGAATGGATCACATTAATTTTCTATAAACTCTATCAACTTGAGTGACATGTCCTTAAGGGTTAGGTGATTGATATCCACAATGAAGTCTTATAATCTAAAATCATATTAATATGAATATTAAAGATTTTCTGTCCTTTATGTGCATCATTAAATTCTGAGTATAAGGTGAAATTGACAACATACATTTTGACAGCTTATCTATAATAAATATGCAAATCTTGATACGAGCATGTCATCACAGACTTTGCTGCCCCTTGAAATATCAGAGAGATCCTTTCTTTATATGACATTTACAGTGAAAAATCAGATATAAAGCATTTTGTATGACTGAGATTTTCACTGGTTTACTCTTCAAGTATAACAATAGAGGCTTCATATTCCATTGGCACTAGCATTGTCTCTCCTTCCTGTATCTTCTTCATGACATCATGGTGGGGAAAAATGTCAACTGTTTCCACTCTTTCTTTGCTCTTCTTACAAAAGAAGAATTTTAAAAATATACTCTCTTAAGGAGTCATAGCAATGCCTTCCCTTAGGCTCACACATACTACCAGAGAGGTGATTCTTCAACACAGGAGGATTGTATTTAACCCAGGAGAGGGATTAAATGACTTAATAGAAGGGATTCCAGCTGTCCTTAACATTGTGGGTCTACCTCAAGCCAGTACAGTGCCACCACATTCCCACACAGAATTTAGAAGCCCAGACCTGATGGCAGCAGCATTTTGAAGCAGCATCCTGCCTGCTCTGGCCCAATAGTCACACAGTCCGAACTCGCAGATGGTGTTATCTCCCAGTGATATTATCTGGTACAGAGCACCTCACACTTCTGTATTCACAGAAGTTCACAAGTCTGGCAGCAAGATCTAATTTCCAGCCTATTGCTTGCTGGGGTTCTTCATGTGCCATGTGAAGCAATGTCCCTCCTGGGCTACCACACTGGCAGTGAAGAGATCCAAATCAACTGTCCTGTGTTGACTTTTATGAATTATGGGGGCCTCAGCCCCTTCCTGCCTCCAGTCAATCCTTACCAGAGGCTGCTGTCAGACTACAGTGTCAGGAACAGTGGGATATTTTTAGGGGTGTGTGAAATTGCTGTGACTAGCACAAAACCCATCTAATTTTGATTGGGAATTCGAAGCATAACTAATCTAAAAAAATTATCACAAATTTTACACTACCTTGAGAGAGAATGTGGGTGTGTCCATGTGTGCATATCACGTGCCAAAAAACCACTGAGCCATCTTTATTTCTGTTGTCTACTGGTCAAAGCCTGATGCTGGCCATGAACTGTGGGATATGAACAGGGTAAGACAAAAAGTGTGTGATAGTGGTTTTACTGTAGAGTCTATGTGTGTATATGGGCAGTGCTGAATGGGAATAACAATGTAAGGTAGCTTACCCTAAAGTTATTGAAGGATTCAACACTGGACCTTTACCACAGGCAAAAGTATCAACCCCAGCAGTTTGAACAGAATAACCCACTTCACTTTCAGAGAAGACAGAAAATTTATAATTTGTTCAGGTGTTGAAATCTTTGGGGTCTTTTACTTTCACAAAAGGAATGGGGAATGGGCAGGGAAGACCAATCCCTTTTTCCACACATTTTTCAATCCTGCAAAGTCAATGCTCACCTTTCACGTAAGTCACAGGAACCCGTATTTAATAATACCTAGGTTTACTTAAGAGCATTCTGCCTCTCATAATGGGTTTACATGAAGAGTTTGAGTGCTTCAGAAATTCCACTTTCCAGTATGGTTGTTTGTAGCCTGTAAGGGAAATCCTACAGCCAGAGAATGAAATCTGTGTCAAATCAGGCATCTCCCAATTCATCCTGTCAGCAGCCAGCCTCTGCTCACGGCCACACAACACAGCAGCTGCAAGCCACGAGATGTAGCTGAGGGCTGCCACCCTGCCTACTGTGTAGGAAGCAAAGCAGGAACTTCCTAATCTAAGAGATGCCGCTCCAAAACCTGGGCTGTAATGAAAATGTTCCACAGGAAGGGCTGCAACCTCTGCAAACTACAGAGATTCGTGTCAACAGGACATGTTGTCAATACTGACCCCAAGACAGGCTGTGTCTTCAGAGAAGTAGGGGGTAAATAAAGGAGGTTTTATTTCTTCTTTCCCTGCACTGCTCCCACAATTAACACACAGCTCCCGTGTTGCATTCATCTCTGACTAATCCTTCCCTGCTTTATTTTTTATTTGTGTTGACTTGACACGCCTTAATCCCTGAGTCAGCTCCTATTTCTTGCTAAACCAAAGGTAAATTATACCAAGTCTACCCAGCGAAGTTAAAGCTGGCAGGATTTATAATGCAAAGCACCTGCTAAAAATACCCACGCAAGCACACCAACTGCAAGAGCTTTCCACAGCACCAGAGACAAACATGTCACACCCAGAAGCAGAGCAAGATGGGGATAAAGCAGGGCAGCTTGTGAGAGACTAGGCCTGTGTCCCACACACATGACCCAGTGAAGGAGGCATCAAGGGGCAGGAGAATTTCTCCCTTGCAACGACTTCTCACGCTCCCATCCCCCATCATCATGGCTATGTCACGAGCATCACCCATGTCACTCACTACACCACGCCTTCACAGCAGGCAGTGTGCTCGCTTTCCATCACACACATATTCCTCCCCACCCTCAGATGCTCCTCACCCAGGGCACTGCCTGTGTGTACTCCTCACCCTCGCCTCACACACGCTCCATCAGTACCACGCTCCTTGTGCTTTCTTTTTGCCTCCCTCCCCATTCCTCTCACCATCTTGGTGTCCAACACCCTGCCCAGCTCTGCCTCTCCCACTTGTACACACTGGTGTGCTCTCCCTGCATCTGTGTCCCAGGTTTGCACTTCCTCTCCCTCCCTCCTTCCCTCCTGCCTGCCGCCATCAGACTCCCTTTCAAGCTTGCAAGAGCCCATGTGCCAGGCGGGAAGACAGTTTTTTGATTCATCCACATTATCAGCAAAGTGCATCCAGATCTGAACAGCCCTGTCAGCTCTTGAGAAATGAAACAATAGCAAATATCTGGTGAATTTCATGGTTATCAACACTCCTAATCAGGCAGATGAACTGGAAAAAAAAGCATTCATTACTTTGAACTAATGATTCCTTAACATCTTTGCTTTTCAAGATTTGACTCACTTCAGTTTCCTATTTTTATTTTTAAATTAATTGGAAACCCAGCCCTTTTTTTTTTTTTTTTCCCCAGGAATTTCTGAAATATCCTGGAGCCTGAGGTCTCTTTTACCTCCTCCCCCTCCTCCAGCTTCTGTTTGCAGAGCATCATTATCATTATGTAATGATGTTTCTGTCGAGCTAGCAGAATTGCATAGTAAAGCGCATTAACCTGGCGATAACGGATCACTTACATTTTTTATCATGATCTATTGCCGAGTTAGCACACCGGGCCACTTCCAATAGCACCGTGCACTCGATAAATTAGTGTGCTGGCCTAGAACCCGTGATGGAATATTGTTTGGATTTCTGGTGGCTCTGCAACTAATCGTATTTTTCCCCATCTGTTTGCTTTGCTTTGACTCAGGGCTGTCGAGGGAGGAGAGTGTAGGGGATGAGCGAATAAGAGAACCGTCTATGTAAGATTTATCCCTTGCCACTAATTGTCTCACCCGCTGCTTCATTAAGACCTCTCCCCTCAACTCATTCCCTGTTGATAGCTTCCAACTCGGCCTGATCCAGGGTGCTGAGCCCCTCCTTAATCTTTGTAGGGAGACAAAGTTTTCGTATTGCTGCCAGATCAGGAGCCTTACATCTCTGAAATTGTCTCAGACAAATATGGAATAGGACTGGAATCTCCAAAGTTTTGACTTACTACAGTACTGGTTTCATTTACAAACTCACATGCCTCAGGAAAAAAAAAATAAAAATAGATCAAGATGCCAAAGCTTGCATCAAGCCAAGGGAAAACTCAAATTGCTTATGTGACCAACAGCAAAGCCCATGCAACTTCTAGGACATCATCCAGAGTAGAATTTATAATGGTGTTTGAAGTCAGTAGATTTCTGTAAAGATAATCTTGGAGATTCTTCCTGGGTTCAATCAAGTCAAGGTCCCTGTATGGTGATGGCAGGACCAAGAGATGGATGATTCCAGCTGACCTGACAGGCCAAAGAAAGGAGATGCATATTGTTATACCCTTTTTGCTCACAGCTTCTGCAGTGGACACCCCTTATATAGAAGGAAAGTTTTTGTCCTTTTTCATCAAACCTTTGCTTGTTTTCCTTGCACTTCAGTAATCAGGGCCAAAAATAAATTATATTGCCACGACTTACATTGGACCTACAGAGACAGATTACGGCATTGGGTATCTCTATGCATAGTCCTTTGAGAGCTGCCCTGCTATTACTGCAAGCTAAGCAGGTCACTAGAGAGACCTAGAGGTCCCAATTCTGGAAACTTATGCATGTAATCCTTATGCCGCTGCTGACCACAACAAGTTTATTTGTGTACTTAAAGTTAAAAAAACTTCATGAAGTGCTTGCAGGATCAGAGTCCTATTTCCCTGGATGGTAGTTCTGCTGCTGGTAAATAAGTGCCAGGAAATAGAGCAGAGACACGCTGGTTTGTGCATCCCCAGGCACACAGAAGACAGAAGCAAACTCTAATATTTACCAACCTGAAAAAACTGTAAAAACCTGGAGTTTCCAGCTTCCCTGACAGTACTAGCAGCAGAAGAGTGAAATAAATTAAATAATCATGCCATAAATACTAATTAATTGCCATTAAAAAGTACTCAAATCGTTTAAAAGAAAAATGCAGCCATTAATCAGAATAGCTCAGGTACCTAAATAAATATTTACTATTATGCGTGCATATTTAATCTACCTACCCATCAAAGACTAATGCTCTCTTCCTTGCCAGTGAGGCTTATTAACATCCTAGAGGGATAAAACCATGCCCCAGAACTGTGCAGGAACGGGGCATAGGGATTTGGGAGTAAGACAGTTGCACAGACGAAAGCATAAGCCTGCAAAGGTGGTACTATATATAGCCTTACATCCAGGAATAACCTCATCATATTACTTGTGTTTAAACTAACAGCTCTGGGCCCTAATACACAAACTCATTGTCCCAAGCAAGCCCTTCTTAATGGACAGATCCCATCCTGAACATCTCCTAAGCCCAGACATCAAAGTCTTCTCGAGATCAGGATTTAACATACTGTGTTAATGAGAATTACTTTCATTACTTGCAAGAGCAAGTCTATCTATAGCTTTCAGGAAACAAAAAACCTCCGTATTTGAAGTCTGCTTATGTATGATTTGTTATGGAGGCAGGTTTTTTTCAGGAGAAAAAAAATCAGGAAAATTAAACATAACTACTAAACATTAAAGGTGGAGGAGGGAATAAAGGCAAAAATATCTTTGTTCGAGAACACATGATCCAGTTCAAGGCTCTCAAACAAGAATTAAGAATACTCACAATCTGAAACAAAGAGATTTAGCACTCTATTGCCTATTGCAAAATGGACTCTTGGTCCTCTGCAATGTTTCTGCTTCTTGTGTTAAAGGCTTATCCCCCCAAAAGAAGCAGACTAGAAAGAACTTTTATTGACCAGAAACCTTAACAAGATACAGCTTGGGTGAAAGAAATGATGAAAAGAGAGGACACTGTGGCCTGTGTAGATGTTATTATGTGATGCTTCTGGTGCTGTCCTGAACTTGTGTGCTCCTGCCTTTTGAGTAAATTGCTTTTCCAAGTGTCTTCAGGGAAAATTAAATATAAACAATTAATAAGTATTGGAAAGATTATTTTTAAGTGTGCTCAGGAGGCATTTGTTATGATTGCTATTACTTGTAATAAAATAAATGAAGGAGAAGGGTTTGAGGTTTGTTTTGGTGTTGGTTTGGCTTGTTTTTTTTTTTCCTAAGTGGGCTTTGATTATCCCCCCTCCCCAAAATAAAAATAGATACTTCAATAGTGACAAAACTAAGAAAGACTCACAGAGAAAGCACATCTGTTAAGCTTATAAGCAGGGCTTACTGAGACAACTTTTTTGGTACAGTTTTCTAAAATCTCTGCTACCTTCTTACACAGAGAGTGTTAATGGGTTGTGAGCAGGAAGGGGCTACTCCAGGAACCAAGCCTTTTTAAACACTACTATCAGTAAAACAGCAAATGCTTTTTCCACTTGTTAACTTTTCTGTTGTGGTGTTTGCTTCCGTTGAAAGTAAATTTTGGAGCTTACACCTCCCTTAGCAGTTAAGGAATTACTACCCAATAGCTCTAACTCACGAAGGAAGGTTCCTATTCTTCCTGAATGAAAAAAAAAAGTTATACTGCTACATTCTAGATAGCATATAAACTTATGTTCATAGATGAAGAAACAGGAAGTATTTACTTTTTAGTGATTAAGATCCAAATTAAAAACCAGAGTCAGGTATATCCCTTTAAAGGGATTTCAACAACAGGTTTGCTATCTAAGTAACTTTTTAGATGCAACTCTACATCACCCTCACTTGTGTATAGCTCATCAATTCATGTAGAATAGCTCTAAAAAGGACAAAGCTCAGGAAAAAGAAAATGGCTTTACAACTAACACTTTAGCTGTAATGCAATGCCAGTTTACACCAGCTGAGAACGTGCTTGACAAATGGATTGAATGAGAACCAGGTCTGATCTTGCAATTGAGCTCCTACCCCCACGTTAAAACACTAGCCTGGAGAGCTGTCAGGAACTGCAGCAGAGTTTTGCTGAGGAGCCTGCCAAAGTCCGCCTTCATTGCTGAGCAAAATAGGTGTGTCCCCTCTCGTAACTACAAGAACAAACCCCTTTTTCTCCTAACCCTATATTGTTACTTCTTCTCTAGAAAATCGTGACAGAGAGAAGAGCAATTTGCGGGAACTGACTTGGTGGGCTTTAGGAGAGACAGTAGAAAGTTCTAAGACAGCAAGAGAAAAGGAAAGGTGTTGACTCCAAAGGCTGAGTACACCTGGTCTGGAGGAATTATCTAATGGAGAGTCTTATGCAAATGTTTAGTGTTTAGGAGCATGGACGTGCAATATCTGTTGACAGCATGTGGACAGTATCTTCTAAACCTGGTGTTTGCTCTAGGACTGCACAATCAGATATTTCATGTTTACCGGTTGTGTGTTGAGAGAACCAGTGTTTTTCTGGCACACAGGGAAGAAAGAAGACACTTCGGTCACTCACCTTTTAGCAGTGCTGAGGAACCTCCTGCTTTTCACTTATGACATTGTATTTTTGTTGCTTTGTTTTCCAGACAGCATACATACTTATCTGCCCTGCCTTTGTGGCTCTGGGTTGTGGCTGTGCAGCCAAACAGGGGAGCAGAACACGGAAGCAGTTCCACGTGGTTCAGAAGCAGTCTGGGACTTGCACATGCAAGGATGGAGCAGGTGTGACTGTCACCATAACGGCATGAGGTCTCTTGCATGAGCAGTCCAGCGTGTGTGTCTGTCTCAAATCTACGTCAACTTTCCAGCTGTGATACTTTCCAGAGATGTTTGCGGGGCGGGGGGATAAGCTAACCTTAGTGACTCTGGCATCCCCTTGAGGAGAAAAATCCTCCTAGGCTGTTTCAGCAGGAAGACATTAACGCAAGCAGTTTAGATTTACTATAAAACTCCGTAAGTTTTAAGATATCTTGTGGTTTTTTGCTGATTCTGTCTTACGATTTATTGTCTTTCTGTTTTGCTTTAAGCGTACGGCAGGTTCAAATCAATGTTTTAGAAAACAGCAACTTGATTCTTTGTCCTTGGCCCCGGCCTGTTTTTCCTCTGCAAAGTAGCAATGTTGTTCTTGAGTTTTTTTCTGTCAGCTGTTAGAGAAACTACAAGCTTTGTGTTTCCATGACCTAGCCTGGTTTTTAGTGCCAAGGAGATTTTAACAAAAGACTCTCAGAAAACCCAATGCCCTAAATGTTTCATATAAACGTTTGTCTCGTGTGTGTGTGTGTGTTTGTGTGTGTGTAGAGAGAGTGGTTTTGGTTGGGGATCTCAGGCCTAAAGGAGGGCAGATAGCTGACCTGCATGTGCTGAGCAAAGCTGGGAGATGCAGGAGGTGGCTCTGTGGGCCCGTACAGGTGAGTGAGTGTCCCACCAAGTTCGTGGCAGTGATTTGATGTGACAGCTGCTGCTGTCCCCAAAACATACACTGTCCACCAAAAAGAACAAAGATGGTGCTTTGAATGCTGCATCACCAGGAGAAAAAGATGTTTTACAGCTTCTTGTGTCTTAATTCTGGACCAGAGATTTGAGAGAACGATGCTCTGGTAAGGGCATTTATGCGACTCAGAGCAGACCTCAGATCTGGGCCCTGTTCCAAAATATGGATTTGTTGGAGAAGGCATATTTATGCTGATGGAATAGGTGCTTTTGAGGTTGAGTGAAAACTGAGCAGGGCCTTTGAGATTGGGACATAAGCAGCACAAATAATGGTTTAGACATTTTTATTTATTTATTTACTTATATATTTATGGCTGTAGCTCTGGCTTTTTGGTATATCTCAATTCCACCCATGTAACTGTGAACAGAAACTGTTTTTACTTTCAAGGGGCAAGATAGGAATACAGGTTGTGAGGCACTCTGGCATGATCATTGTGTAAAGTGCGTAAGGGTATAAAACTCTTTCTGACCTCACTGATGGCACAGGGAATGGTACAGCATAAGGAACACTGGGCCTGGGATCAAAAAACTTAAGTTCATTTTTTTCACTTGGCTGCTGAGTTGCTGCACGGCCTTGAGTGTATGACTTCCTCTCTTCTGTTTCTTTTGGCTTGTGTTTTTGTTAAAGAATGAACAGCACCTTGCACTGTGGGGCTCTGATTGCAGCTGAGCTTTCCAAACTCCACCATATTGCATAAGGCAAACTTATGAATTATTTCTCTTGGTTGTCTGATAGAAAACAAATTTATTCCTACTCTTGTAGTAAAATGTCATTACTATTGCAAGGAAATGGAGTTTCTCCCAGCTGTGCAAAGCTGGTAACAGAACCAGGCAGCTTTGAACTTCCTGTGAATTTGCTAATGCATGAATCGTCACTGACTGGCAAGTAGAATTTCTCTTCATGTTGTTTGTGGGTGAAATTCATTCCTCCCTGTTTAGGCTTATGTAGTTATTTAGGCTGAGTCTGACATAGAAGGGTTAAGGATTGCATAGGTGTGAGATTGCTCTCTGCAGAGGGGTTTTCATCTCCCATCTTTCCTTAGATTTCTGTTAAGATGGGCTGTATGTTGGTGGTATCATTTTGGAGCTAGAATCAGAGCTGGTGAGAAGAGACAAAGGATTGTTGTGGAGAGTTAAACACCACAGATTTCAATGGGGCGTCATCCATTTACAGTCACAACCCAAATCAGACACTGGGAATTTAATTCAACAACTCCTGGTTTTACATCAGTTGACTCGGATTCATATGAACCATCTCTTGGCTGATGTAAGGCCAGAAAGACCAAAAGACCTGCTTCCTTTTCCATCACCTTCTTCTCTAATGCTAGGCAGAGGCACTCATTTAGATCTAGAAATGTAAAGTCATTTCTTAAACACAAAGGCTAGGTAAACTCCATGCTAGTGCAAAACTAAAGCAGATTTCTGGGTTGCTCACAAGAAATTCAGGGTACTTTCTGTCCTTTGCGGACTACCAGAGACTTATCTGTGGAGAGGGATCAAGACAGCTTGAGTGGGGCAACCTTCCTGCCAGCTAGTGTTACTCACTTGCATTTTCTCCATGCAAAGAGAGTGTATTTTTAGATTAGTTTTCAGAAGACAAGGCCTGTGATGGTGTTACTGTCTCTGACTCTCCACTATTCCAATCCAATGATTTCTGAACATATTCAACCTCAGATAATTGACTAGGTCAGAAATCTGAGAGATTAAACAGAAAGAAAAGCTACAAAAATGGGTAATTTGAGTAGAGAAGACACATTTAACTCAAAGATGCCTTAGTGAGAGATCACAGAGGTGGCTCAGCCATGTTAGCTGAAAGAGCTCAAGTTCTGTTTTGGCCATATGAAGCTCCAGTGTCCGTGGTAGTGTGTCCTGATGGACTTCAAAAAAGCAAAGGTAGCAGCTGGAGAACTGTACCTCTGCTGTGAGGTTACTAAAATCATTGCACCTGACTTGGTCCAAGCTCATAAAGTTCCTTGGGTGCTTGCTGATTCAAGACTATGTACCCTTCAATGAAACAAACACAGAACTCATTAAGAAATTCTGCAGGAACTGGAATGTGCCTTTCTTGTCGAGGATGCATCTGTGCAAGAACATGTAACAGATGAATTGTAGCAATTATGTCAGTGGTATCTTTTAACCTGATTTCTTAGTGAAATGTGCTTTTTCGAGCACCTATGCTGTCTGCTTGCCTAGGAGTGGCTCTGTCAGTCTGTCCTTCCAGTGTAACCCTGAAACTCACTGGGCGAATCCAGCATGATATGACAGAGAGGAGAGGTCCCAGAGGCTGTTATAAACTTCATTAATGGGATGACTGATAGTGAAATCACTGAAGAAAAGGCTACTAAGCTCACCCTTTAGTAGACATTAGGGAATCTGCATGAAGAGCAAGACATCAAACTTGAAACATCACCAGTTTTCTCTGCTCTCCAAACAACTTGTTTTTAGCTGTGCTGGACCTGAGTGAGACAGGGGAAGGACAGATTTAATTCCCCCACCCTGGCAAGGGAATATGCTTAGCCCCTGACATCATTATAGACGAATCCCTCCAGGGATATTAAAGATGGAGAGCACAGTTCAATCTTGGTGGCGTCATGTCCAGAGGGCCAGTGGGAGAAATCCTCCTTGCCTAGTTAGGCTTAAAGGGAAACTTAACATGAGGAGGATGACTAAAGTGCATTTAGAGCGAGTGATTTATGTAAAACTATAACCTTTATAAAATAGGATTAAGTGCCAATGTGCTTACATTTGGATGGGGAACGCTTGTTATTTGCCCTGCAAGAGTTATGGCCAATAGGTCTCTGAAACAGAGACCGAGGAAGAGACAGAGAGTCTCAGTCACTTTTTCTTTTTCCCTTCACTCCTGCCCCCCTCCTTCTTTCATTAAAGCTACACATCATCCGAAGTGGCACCAGCCTCAGAGAGTCTCTGACAAAACCATTGCACAGAGCCTCAGGAGAGAACTTGCAGTTCATGTTCTCTCCCCCTGCCCTTCCTCTCCCCGCCTTTTGCTTTCTGAGTGTACAACCAATAAGTCAGATCAAACTTAATCTTGTTTGCTCTGTCTCTAATTCTCTTTTTCTTTCTCTGTTCTCCCTTTCTTTTGCTGCTCTGCTTCCTTGTCCCTGCTCTGCCCTCCGGATTCAAGTTGTGTCTTATACCGGTCTAGAACAGCAGCACTTTTTGGGCTTAGTTTTATCCTTTCCTGTTTCTGGCCTTCTCCACTAGCTGTGGATCAATAAGTGCAAACAGTGGGCAAGGGAACATCAGTGGAATAAAAATGAATTGATACAATTCAGTCCTTATATTCTGTCCCTTATATTGTTGAATGGACTGATTTTACAGCAGAGGTGTGCTTGGAACAGAAGGAGTAATTTGCTTTTTTGCACTGAGACCCACAGACTTTGGGAACCTCTGCCCAGAGACACAAACACTGACTTGAAGATTAATCCCTTGCCCAGGAGGTACAGGTTGTCATGTGAAATGATGCTCTGATCTGTGATGATTAGTAGGAAGCTAATATCACAAGACTCCACTTGCCACTACCTCTCTGTTCATACAGCACATTCCTGGATAGTTCAGGATCTGCTTTGTTTTTTTTGTTTTATCAAGTTCTAGGTATCTCTAAAAATTTACCGACAAGATAACTGCTCCTGTAGCATGAACTCATCTCCCTAAGAGGATAGAGCCATCATTGCCTAGCATTTGTAACTGTTTCTTCTTTTGTGGTTTTGCTTTTTTTTGTTGTTGTTGTTGGGTTTGTTTGTTTGTTGTTTTTTGGTTATTGTTCTTGGTTTCATTTGGTTTCTTTAATTTAAAAACCCATTATTTAATTAGCAGACAAGATGTGCAACAATCACTGAATTGGGAACTCAGGCTTGCATCTTTATTTCTCTGCAAAACCTCCCTCCTTTCTAAAGTCTTCCTCTGTTTGTAAAATGGAATATATATCACCCATCTGAAATGATAGAAATGGGTAGCTTAAACCCCTTAAAAATAAACGCTGTCCAATGAATCTGACTCCAGTAATTTCTTGAGTTTAGGAAAATCTTTCCCTTCTCATGCCAGGAGGAGAACAGAATTACTGGTAGTCTTGGGTTTTCACATCCACTGCTGCTATCTGAGAAGGAAATTGTGAGTATAAATCAGTTGGGGGCTCTGATCCAGTGATTCTCTTCTCTTTTTGAGTGCATATTGCTATGTTTTCCTCCCTGTGAAATGGGAATTAGACTCATGGAAATGCAAGGCCTGTAAAGCTGATTTTTATCATGCTCCAGTTTTCTGCTGGTATTATTGCAGTGACTTCTGTGTTCTTTGCTCTTGGTATATTTCGGGATTTATGAAGATAAGGGTTGGTGCAATAAAGTTTCTTAATATTAGTGAGAAAATTAATTTCTAGTCTGTGCCCTAACATGACATGTGCCAGTTATTGATGGATGAACAATAAAAGGGGCAGAGGCTTTACACAGTTTGAATTCTTGCTCCTCCAAACCTTTTCAATATACTTTCAACTTTAGCCAGGAGCTGTAATGTTGCATTCCTGCAATAAGTCCTTTCTCAAATTTTTCATCTTGACTTAATATGACCTCTCTCTAAAATGGTTACTTGCAGCTGTCAGGATTAGGAGCACTGATCTGCTCTCGAGACAAAACACGAAGACACTTTCAGGATCTGATTTTCTCAGACTTTCTCCTTCTCATGGCTAAGCTGGCGATGCTCAAACAACAACTTTTCTTCCAGTGGCTCTGTTTTAGTACTGGTGCTCTGAGCACTGCATTGAGCAGGAAGCCAGGAGAGCACCGAGGTAACCGAACTCCCTCCTCCCAAAACCCAAGACATCCCAAATCAGTTTGATTACAGTTTTTGCTTTGAAAGCTGCTGGGTCCCTTTGAGCCTAAGTGGTTGTCTTGTTTTACAGAAGGATTATTCCAAATCCTTAGGGAAGGGAAAAAAATTAACAAGGAGGATAAAGTAGAAAACCACTATTGCAACCACGTCGGCAGCTTCAGCTACCCTGTGGCTGCTGTTGTGTAACATGATCCCTGTATATGGTGCATTACTGACTTCCAATACGTGGTAATATTTACATTAACATTAGGACACCATCAAACCTTTACTTATCCACATAGTTAAAATTGTTATCTGTATATGAACCCAGGAGATGATATATCTAATTGTCAGCAGTGACCTGATGATAATAGCAGTACAATTTAGTTACACTATACAATATCATTAATCATCCAAATGTAGCATAAACAGAATGGACCATTTGCTAAGGTCTTTCGGGGGGTGGGAGGAAGATCCCTCACTTATAACAGCTGAATAAGCCAGCGGCTTCCCTAAGGAAAGGGGCTGGTAGGATGGGGGGAAGATTTCTCTATTGAAATCAGAATCTCCTTCAAGGGTGGTACATGCCTCTATTTATTAGCATTATGCTACATATGCTAATGGCAGACTGTACACTATTTCTGAGCATTAACATCTGCTCAAAGCAACAGACTTTCACTTACAGAAACTGATTTAAACTCAGTGAAGCAGATAAACACAGAAATCTAAGCAGGTGGCTGCAACTGAAGGAAGAATTCTCAATTCCTGCACTCAACCGATGAACTTCACTAAAACCATAATTAATATTCAGATAACTATATTCCGACACATAGAACAAACAAGATCATTTAAAGGATGCAAATGTCTACCTGGAATGAGGAAAGGTAGGGGCTTGGCTTTGGAATACAGAGCGGTTTCAATAGAAATCCAAAGCACTCCTTAATTTCATATTGCTGACTTTGATGTTGGCCTGGGCCAGAAAACACAAAAAGCAAGAGGATGTTACTGCATTGTTGACAGGCACAAAGTGGGAATTAAAGTTTTAAATGAGGAGTTTGCGTAAGATAAAGATATAAATTAATCTTTCCTTATAGGATGTTAGATAGTCTGAAGACCTGTTACAGGAATGCTGGTAAATTTGGTCACTACTTTTAAAACCCCAACCTTTAATCTGGGAAATGTTGTAAAGTCATGATAAAAATATGAAAAAAAAAAAATCATTTGATGATCTCTCCAGTCATGCTTTCTCAAGTTTTTTTGAGGACTTGTATCTGGTTCCAAATTAAAGACTCACCACAGGAGAATGTCGCAAAAGCAGAAGTCCTTCCTGTTTCTTTAAAACTCCAGGCTCATCTGAAAGATTGGATGGACTTTATTTCTAATCTAGCTGAGCCTGAAGCTTAGAGTGGAACATTAAATGGGAGTGAGTTTTACATGTATTCAGCTTTTATTACAGACATTTGATCTGGTTCCAGATGTACTGTTTTATCAAAGAATTATGTGATAGGTTTTTTTCTTATATAAATGGTATATACATCCTTATAGCCAGTCCTAAAAGACATCTTAAAACCTTGTGTACTCCAGACAGGTCTCTGGACTTGTATTTCCCCTTAGGTTCTTCTAGAAGACTCTGCTCAAGGCTTTGCTGCACCCTCTGAATTATTTTTCTTCTCTTTGTTGACCAGATGCACAGACATAGATGAAATATGTCATGCATCTACAGTGCTGGGCTTTCAAGAACTGTGGACTGGATCTGCACAGTGGTGACATTTCTTATTATTGTTAATTACTTGAAGAAGTGAACGGCTTCAGGCTTTGGAAATCCCTTGGGCTGAAAATGGTGAGGGCCTGGGAGAACGTCTGAGGGAGGTCTTGTGTGCACTTGCCCTGTTCTCACTATTCTCTGGGCAGGTGTTTGTGGCCACTGCTGGGTGCAGAGCGGCACTGTGTGCTTCATATCTTTGAATCAGTGAGGCTGTACTTATGTCCTTAAGAAAGCAAGGCCTTTCTTTCCCATTTCTTTTTTTTTTCCTGTTATATCTTCAATGTTGAAAAGATTTCCTAAGCAATCCTCAAGGATCTAAACTTTGTTTATAAAGCTGATCCCTGCGTTCACTGGACTCCAGGAGGAGGTAAATGGGAATGAATAGCAAGCCAAGTAAAATTTAAAGATAATTTTGAGACTTGACCCTGAAAATAACTATATGCACCATGTGAGTACTCAAATAAAAAATTTCTATACTCTTTTTGGTATTGCTATGTCTTCTAGGTTCTCCAAGTCTGGTGTACTTTGCTGTGCTTCCTCACAACCAGTTCCAGAACATGTGAGAATATATGAGAATCTCAACAATTTTTTTTTTCTTTTTCAAATGTACATTTTTCAGCCTGTATGTTAACTTAGAAAATCTGAATCTTGAAGACTGAAATACTGCAAAACAACAATTATAACCTCCCAATCTACCGTTCTGAGCTCAAATGATGAAACTTTTTTTGCCTAAAGATTTTGAATCCAGCATTAAAATTTTGGTTGATCTATTTTTCTGAATGCATCAGAGTTGGCAATAAAGCCCTATTGTATTCAAAACCCAATTTCTTGTTTCCCTTCAAATCAAAAGTTGCAACTTTATGGCCTTCCAAACTCTAATAGCAACTCCCTCTTCTGTGTACGCTGGGAATCACAGGGTATAACTGTGTCACTCTGATCTTTTGGGAGGACTCACAGGGTACTGGATACCTAAGATACCTGTATTACTGTAAAGATTTGAAATTTGCTCTTCCTGATCCACCCTCTGGCATTTTTACTCCCCAAATACAGGTTCTTGTATTGTCCCTCTATGATTTCTGGATATTGGAGTATGCTGGGTGGGGTTTTTTTGTGTTACATGTTATCAGAAACAGGGGGACATCTATTTGACTTGAATGAGGCTGGACCCCACCAAGTACTTTATCATTTGCTCAGCAAAGTCAATAATAAAGCTCCTGTCAGCTTCAGCTGTGCAGGATCAGGGAAAACTGGGGACAGAATGTATTATGTTATTCTAACTTTAAAATTATTAGCTTCCATATGTTCCCAAATTTGTAGGTATGTAAAATTATTGTTAAAGGCATGCATGACTTTTTGAAGATCTATTCAATAGGATTTGTTACTTCAGAATATTAACAATCTGGAGGATTTTTTCAGATGAAATTATTAGGTTGTTGTAGCTGCAGCTTTTTTTTTCCTCCCCCCTTCTTTCTGCTTAATTGTATGCATGCGAATGGTTTCATTGACTGCTTTGGAGGGGTGCGAAAAGATCTGCCTGAAAAAGCGTTCTGTATAAAATCACAAGGGGGAAATGAAAAGAATGCCTACCAATCTGTTAAAAAAAATAAAATCGCCCAAGTGTGTGGTATCAATTTCCAGGGAAGAAAAAAAAGGGTGTTTTCAAGAGCCCCTAATGCAGTCCTAAGTAAGTTTTCACTGCCAGTTTAAAAGAAGAATTTGTCTGAGGAAAAGCAAAGAAAGAGCAACCACTAAAGAAGGAGCACGCCTGGAAATCCAAACTTTCTTTGAGAAGTGTACTTACAGCTTTTTTCAGACCATGCTGCAAAATGTGCAGATGCAGCCATCTTTTCCCTCCTGAATTCCCCTGCCTTTTCCTGCATCTGTATTAAATGCCTGGCTGTTATCCACTCAGCTCAGTAGGGTCACTAAAGATTGGATGATATTCTTTTAGTCGGTCATGACTGAGTGAAATATAGCATCTATGTTTGGAGAGGGGGCCCTGGTTCTGCACCATGTTATTTATCCAACCGTCAAGGAGACATGGACTCCTCAAATGGGAATGGGAACAGCCATGGGGATAAGGTGGAAGGTGTGGAGACATTTTCAGGACATGGGCTGCTGGTACAGAGGGCAGGAAAACATGCGTAATGGGTGGACTGACTTTGCAGCCAAGCCATCCTGCTGCCCTAAATACATGGGTTGCTTTGTGCCAAGGTACCCTTTTGGGTACTAGGAATGCTGTTCTTTTCCCCCTCCCTCCAAGCAAAAGAAAGGTATAAGGTTTGCAAGGCAGTCAGAAATCTTTGTTTGAGCAGTAGGACAGCTGTACGAAGATGTATAGTTATTATAGACATATATATAGCAAATAAACCCGACTGGAATCAGAACATCAAAAGACTGATGCTCTCTCCCAAGTATTCATCCTTTAAGTACTGTGTCTTTCTTTCTTTCTTGTTTTGTTGACTGCCTATTAGTGTGCTAATCTCTTGGGGGAGATTACTGAACAAATAGCTGTTGGACAAAAATAATGACAGGGAAGGAAAGCACACGAAAAAAAAAAAGGGAAAAAAAAAAAAAGGAGTAAGAAATGGAGGAGGGGCCAGCGATTGCAGAAGCAGGGATGTGTGAAATCACACAGCAGTCTCAGAGTGAAGGAGGGCAAAGAGACTATTTTTCCCTAGCTCAAACAGAGAGGAAAACCAGATCTGCACAGGAGGAACTCAGCACGCTGGCAGGATCTGTCCATGCCTTCCCCAAAAAAGGTGTAAAACCACAGCCCATCCGTGAACAGTAGCTGTCCCTGTCCAATTCCTGTTCCTGCAGGGGTGAAGGTTGTAGGCCCTGTGAACACTTCAGATTAAACCAAAAAACTTGCCAAGCTAAATATCCTGCATAGGAACTGGGACAGAATCACATCCTCCATGGGTGTTGCCAGCTACCCATGTGGACCTCCATCAACCCCAAGCTCAGCAGCTGCAGCCCCCACTGTTGCCCAGCCCTGGCCTCAGTGGAGGCACAGCTCAATGCGAGGCAGAGCCCTGACTGATTTTCCAGCTAACTCGTTCAGAAAACAAATCTATTGTCCACATTATGTGCCGCACAAATATTGTCGCTTCCTGGGAGAGGCTGTTTATCTATATTTGCCTAGGATTGGTTTTGAACCGGACATTGAACCCATTTCCATGCAATGATTAACACTGGTGGTGGAGCAAACAAAGGGAAACAGCTTGGAGTGGGTGGTTTTAAAGGAAAATAAAAAGAAGCGAAAAATCCCTGTGGTCTGAAAATGCTACAGTCAAGGGAAGGCATTCTGTAATCTGGGAACAGTCCTATATATAGCAATATGCCTGAGTGCCTCTGGGGAGCTGAAGCACTTATAAATCTCACGTATTAGATGGAGGCAAAGTACAGCTCTCTCTCTGTTCATATGGAGGTGGCTGTTTCTAGTGGTTCTTGTGAATCTTGGAGTAATATCCCCATACTCCAGGCTGATGCTTTAAGGGAAGAAAGCCTTTTTGCTTTTCTTCTGGCCTCTTTGGCTCTTTCCTAATTTCTTTTCTATTTTGTATACTTTTTGCTTAGTTTGGAGAGACTGAGAGCAGACTGTTAGCTTGATGACTAGACTTGCACGATTTTTTTTGTCAGCTGATATTTGTAGAAGAAAAATAGCTTAGCAAGAATGAAAGCTGTTCACAGATTTGGAGGAAATTTGGCAAGTTTTTTCAAGTAGGACATAAAAAGGGTAAAGTCAAAACATTTCCTTTTATTATCTGAAAGAAGTTTATTTGTTGGAATAATTTCTTTTCTAAATAGTTGTGATCAGTTTTTGCTATTATATTTTATGAAAAACATAGAAGATGTCCCAACATGGATGTGTTTAAAAAAAAAAAATAAATTGAGGGTTTTGGGCTTTTTTCCATAGAAAATAAAACAAATTAATTATTGAGATTAACCTAATTTTTTTTTTAATTTTTTTTTATCCCCCCTGGTGAAAAATATCCCAAACCTCCCAAGCAAGACTTGATTAACTCTGTGTAGGACTGCTTTCTCCCTGGAGCTGCAGTCCCTGGCTTTCACAGCAACCTCTGTCACTGCTGTGCCTTACATCCTTGGTCAAGTCACCAAATCTCTCACTAAAGATTTCTTTCCCCACACAAACATGTGCAGCACCCTGCCCTGAGGGGACTGGTTTTGGTAGTAACCTGAAGGTGTCACTACTACACAGTGAATACTGGTACCCACCATGTCCTGCTCTTTAGCAGCAGGATGGCTGCACTGCAGTTACAATGAATATGCAAAAAAAAAAAAAAAAAAAATGTAATAGGTATGTCAAAGTACAGGTTTAGCACTTAAAAGACACCAATATATTGACCCACCTGTGTCGATATTTATTCCTTAGCAACTGCATTACTTTGGCATATGAGCCTCTATCTAACTTCCATTAAAATCAGTGAAAAACTCCCATTGACTTAAATGGTGCAGGATAGAGACCTAAATCTTTAATGGAGTCATGTACATGTTTCTGTTTTTTCTCGATAATTTAACCACTACAATGTAAAAATGCCTCTATTGTGTGCATTTTGCTCAAACCTCTGTAAATGTGACAGAAGTCACTCTTCCATATTATATGCTCTGTATCAACAAGTTATCTCTACTTAGTGATAAAGGGGAAAAAGTTCATAAAAAGTTTTTTCCAAAAATGCAAATGTACCTCCATGTAGAAATTCCCGGCAAAGATTGTTTATAAATATTAGTTCTTCATAACATATACCAAGACTGTCTCACACTAGGAATTTCACTCCAAAAGAGTTAACTCTTATGCCGCTGCTGTGTGCAAATTTTCCTTGGTGTCTATACATCCCCTCATTAGCAGCAACAACTGGGTTAAAATAAGGCTGGCACTTACACTGAATGCTGTCACCGAGGATGCCATGTCCTTTTCAGCCTCCCTGCAGCCTGATCCTGCAGTTAGGATCAGGTTATGGGCAGTTTTGCTCGGCATAATCCACAGCTGCTCCTGAAATGTCTTCCCCGTGGCTGTCCCACAGTGTTATTCCCGCCCAGAGGCAGTGAGGGCATCTTCCGAGCTGCCACGGCCTCCTCAGGCATGGTGGGGAGAAGATGCCACACTGGAGGCTGAAAGTCCCTCCTGACTATCCCCACAGGGCCAAATCCTCAGTGTGTGAAAGATCAAGAGCTTCACCCTTGTAGCTGCTGAGGTTTTGGTCATCTTGAAGGAAAGAAATGGAGGAGAGCGCTTTTCCCAGACGTGTTTGCAGAATTTCTCACACACTGCCGACTCCCCCTTTTCCCCTACCCGCACCTGCAACTCCTGATTCCTTAAAAGCAGGGGTCAAGGGCTGCAGAGGTGTCTCCTGCGTGAAGATACACCAGTAAAACAGACCCTTCCAGGCCAGGAGTCTCCCCAACATTGCTCTCAAAGCAGCCAAAACTCAAAGACTCTCTCCTGACATTTCTCAAGCTGGGGTAAAGGAGAGTTAGAAGGTCAAGAAGGGACCTGGTGGGAGATATCCCAGGATGGCTATCACATTTTCTGGGTTAATTAGCCAAGACCAAAACCCCTCAGCTGCCACCGAGCCCCTTCTCACTCCCGGCTCTTGCTTGGGATCCTGAAGCGGCTGGGTTGGTGGGATGGCTGCCAGCCACGTTGCCGAATAATATCTCAGCATCAACTCACACTTCCCCTGTCTGCTGGTATCCATCTGCTGTCTCTCGTCCCCTGCCTGGCATCCCAGGACCTTGAGGCTGGAGGTGTCTCTTTGTCCCCCATCTGTGCAGCATGCAGCACAGTGGGGCTCTCAGCCCCAGCGGAGGTGACACACTTTAACCCAGAGCCAAGGCAGCCCCAAGATGCCACCGTGCCACATGCAGCAAGAGGGTGTATTTAATGCAGAGAGGAGGCTGAGCTGCCCTGCATTTATTTCCTCTCTATACACCGTCGTGTGGGCTTTCTCTAACCCTAAGATGAGACACGGGCTCATCCTCTGTGCACCCCAAAAGCTGTCTCACTGTACCCTACAGGAAAGAAACAGCCTCACAGGAGTGGAGACAGTTCTCCCAGCAGCGATGTCTTTAGGCCTGGCCCACAGTAGGATTTGAAAGATGGGAATTAATATGCGTTAATCCTGCAGCCTTGTTGAAGCAACGTCTAAATAGCTTATACGTATTAAACACTCTCAGCCTTCACTGCCCGAGCCTGTTACTACCTTTCAGCTGATGCCTCTAGAGAAGGTCCTAACCAGACACCAAGGAAGAAAGCGAAATAAAACTTTAGACAGCCTGATCTTAAGCAGGGGTTTTTGGAAATGGAGAATTAGGGACACAGATTGCATCTTGAGTGACCCTGATGCTCTTTTTAACTGGTAGGTTTCCTGTCGTCCTGGCAAGTAAATGCACAGAAAACCATAGTGACTCATGGTCCTCTAGAAAACTCTTACTGTGTGCTCCAAATCCTCACTTCAACTCTGCAGTATCAGAGAGGAACCAGCAGGCTTGCAAGAGATAACTGAACTGAAATCAACCTTCAGCATAACTTTTTGGGTAGGCTTTAAACCTGTTCCATGAATCAAAGGAGCTGTGTCGGCATAAGGGCTCCCCTACCCCATTCCCCTATAAAATTGTATCCAAATTGGTAATCCATGAGGGCTGTGATCTTTTTGGAGAGTATAATGCACACATTCAGCTTCTGCAATGTCTTCTGGTTCCGGTGACTTTGCAGAGGCTTTCACATGGTTTGCATGTGGCCCCTCCCGTTGTTCTGTAGCTGCTCCTCTGATTATGTGAATGTTAGTGCCCAGGGAGGGGAGATGAAAAAGGTCCCCATCTGTCCTGATTCTGAAAGACTCAGGCCTGATCCTTCCCAGCCAGTCAGGGTAAATAACACTGCCCTGCCAGCCCATCCCAAGAACTAAGGGATTACTTGCAGGGAGTAAAGGTGGGAGAGGAGGATGTCAGACAGCCCCTCCTGGAAAGATTTATAAATGCATCATAACTGACTTCACAGGCTTAGTGCCTCAGAGAGTAATTGAAAGAGATGTTCCATATTGATCTTTTCAGAAAGTTCAGTTTGTCTAATCCATCCCCTCCCTAGAGCCAGGTGAAAAATGTTTGAACTTGTAGTGCTGGGGTTGGATTCTGCTCTCTGTCACCTGGGTGCAAACGTAGGGAGGCAAATCTGAAGGCCATGGAAGCTTTCATGGTGTAAGGGAGAGCAGAAGCCAACCCCAAGCACAGACAAAATGTACTGGTGTGTCAGTAGTTGGGATTGGTTTGAGGAAAACCATTTTTGTCTCTGCAGATTTCCAGTAATTTGGTAAGGTGGGCATTATGTATCCAGGTTGTGATGTGAATGCCTGGGATTTATTGCACAAAATATGGAGAGGAAAGATGATTTTGTGATTAAGAAATCAGACTGGGACTTGTATAATCTCTGTTTAATTCCCAACCCATCTGTAGATTGCTGCTCTGCCCTTGGATAAGTTATTTATGCCTGGATCCATAAAGCTATTTAGGTATCTAACACCCATTGATTTCAATGGGAGTTGGACTCTAAGTGCCTTTAAGGATCTGAGTCTTAATCTCAGTGCAACTCAGGGTTAGGAACCAAACCTGTTTGATCATGATCTGGTACATCTTTCCTTCTGCTGGATGTGTGTTTGCTTGTGTCCATTTGGAACGTGGCAGGTCTGTATGTACCTCTACAGTGTCTAGCACATTGCACTTCTGATCTCAGCTGTTGCTGAAAAAATACAGTACAAATATGATCACAATTACAAAAAAACCCCACACTAAAATACTGAGCTAAACCTCAATAATAATAATTTTAAAAAAATCTGAGAACCCTAATATTATAGTCTATTTGTTAATGTTCTCTTGCGCTTCAAAAATCATCAGCAATGTGTTTTACTGTGCGTTGGTGTCCTGTAGCCTTTACAATTATTCAGCCCTTCTAGTGACCCTTCCTCAAAACATCACAATTATTTTACAAATGTGAACTAGGCTTTGCATCCTGTCTTTCCAGACATGGGGTTATTGCTAACTTTGCAGTCCAGGAAACTGAGTCACAGAACTTTGCTCCAGACAAAAGATACATAAATAACCACTTATGTCTTGAAATAGCAAAACATCCCAGTAAATGCTGGCTTGGAATAGACTTATATTCCCTTGTTTCAATCAAGATTTACAAGTATCCCAACTTTAAACAGGTCTCTTGGGATGGGAGTCACAGTTCCACTCCTCTGGATTCTAAACTCCTCGTTTATGTCACCTTCTCCTGCTCCTCACTAGGTTTGCTGTACTGATGGCAGCACTCTGCACCCTAAGGCTGTCCCTCTCCCCCAGCAAGAGCAGGCAGTGTGTGGTCCTTCACGCCAGTAGGAAGAACAGAACCAATCAACCACAGAGAACACGGTGTTTTCATGGTTGTGGAGTCTTTGTGAATAAGAAACTGTTTAAACCACATACGCCATCAGGTGCATGGCAGTGTTTGCACAGCGTGAGGACTGAAGGTGTATTCTTTTTTAGTAGCTGTTTCTTATTGCACTTGAACATGAAAAGCCAGCCTTAAAATCTAAGCCTGTTTCCAGGGCGAGTAAGACACTTCCACCGATGAGCACTGGAATCTTCCTCTCTGGGGCATATTTTCCTCTGATATAGCAACTATCCTTGATATAATTCCTTTTTTTTTTTTTTTTTTTTTTTTTTTTTTTTTTTTTTTTTTTTTTTTTTTTTTTTTTTTTTTTTTTTTTTTTTTTTTTTTTTTTTTTTTTTTTTTTTTTTTTTTTTTTTTTTTTGAAATATAAATTCCTAAACTTGTGGCACTGCTCTCCTGCTCTTTGGATTTCAATATCTTAAGGGGGCAGATCCTCTCTCAGGATTCACTGCACAGAGGCAAACTATGCCTGTGGAGCATTGAGGATGTGGAGCACTGAGGATGAACAGGTAACCGGAGACATCCAGTGCTTCCTGGCTGTAATGGTTTATATCCCCCTAAAAGAGCAAGAGGGATTTGAAGGGACTGCTGTGGCCTTATTTTGAAGCAACCTTTTGGTATAAAGCAATTGATTAGGATACAGAATTAAAAGGAACCTTGGAATGCCTAATAGTGTTGCAATACAGCTAAGACTTGTTTAACCAGGATGATGTGGGGAGAATCTCACCAGGAGAAAGCCATTATCCTTATCGTATCAGGAAAATGGGAGCAGTTCCACCTGGCATTTCATTCATGTGAATGTTACTGGTGGGTTTAAAGCTCTTTTGGTGTGTAGAAAAAAACCCAGCAAGCAGTAGCTGGGATCTCCGAATAAATTAAAGGACTTTCTTTCCTCTACTCAGTTGCCCTCTCTGTGACATCCCTTGCTCTCACTCCTTCCCTTCTCCCCTATAAAAAACCAATCGGTTGAAATAAATGAGTGAAAAGCCAGCATCTTACCAGAACATCTTCGTGCAAAGGTTTAATTTCCTGCCCTGCTGTGTTTTTGTGTGTATGTGTTTTTCTTTTACTCAAAGAAAGGAAGGAAATAAGAAAAAAATAAAGCAATGGCAGAAAAAATAAAGAGGATCAAGAACTTGACAGACAATAAAGAGAAGGGATGTTTAGGAAAAGAGTGGCCTGAGTATATTTTCCTTGCACCAAAAAGCATCGGCTACCTCTGTAAGAATCTGGAGTGTGGGGTAAAACATAAAACAGGTGGTGTCTATCTGAGAAATGAAGCTTGGCATTCCTACACCCTCCTTTCCAACTCAGAAAGTCTTTGTTGAAAGCACTTGCCACGACAGGAGACAAACTATGGAGGTGTGCAAGGGGCTTGTAATTGATGACCCCTGGAAGGGGGGTCTTTTTTCTGTCTCTGCCAGTTGTGGCAGCAGGAGGGGTTGGATGGCATCCCCGAGCAGGCAGTGCGGGAGCTGGACAGTTAACAGCCCTCCCTGGGGAAAAAGTCGGGATGCTCTCTTGCAGGATGCGAGCGCTGGGCGAGTGTGTGCGGCAGAACAGATAGGAAGGAGCCACAACGTGGCAGCATTGTATCTGGTGTGTGGAAGAGACAGCTAGAGTCAAGCGAGCCTGACCTTGGTCCTGCCTGTATCAAACCCGAGCTGATTTATCAGGAGTGGGTCAGTCCGAAGGCAACATAAAAGGAGTAAGCTTTGTTGCCAGGTGCCTCAGAACTACCCCCTCTGGAGAAGAGGAAAAAGAAAAAAAAAATTTTTTTGGAAAAAAAAAAAAGAAAAAAAAAAAAAAGGAAGAAAAAAGTGGGGGTGACTTGATTATTATCCATCAAAACTAGCTAAACTCCTTTTAGCAAGTATCTGGCAAAGCACTGCCTGTTAGGAAATATCTGTTTACACAGTATGTGCTATTCCAACAACGCCTGATCCCTGATGCTTCAAGTGACTGTCAAATGCTAAGTTTTTGGAAAATCTCAAAGTTCTTTATGTGGAAGTTTTATTTATCCAGTTCTGTAAAGCAAAGATCAGAAAGACAATGCCAATAAGTTAAGTATCCTGAGGTTTTTAAAGCAATCTCAAATTTACAGTGTCCAGCTTGAAACACCAATTGCAGTAGGGACCCCCCTTCCCCAAGGCATGTACACAACAAGCATACAAAACAAGTAGGCACTAAAAAAAGTGACAGCCAGTTTTAATTTTTCTCTAGAAATTACTTGCTCAGCGTCTACAGAGTAAACCAACAGCTGAGCTAGGAAAAAAAAAATGCTATGTCTCCTAACTCCCAACTCTCAACAACACTGCATGTTAAAAGTCTAGATAGGGCTGTGAATAACATGCTCTGTCTGTGGCAGGGCCTGGATGAGGTTGATGGCTTTTCTGGGCTCACCCCAGCAGCTCGCCTGGAACAGAGGAGGAATGAGCCACCAAGACAGACCACTTGCTCCTGAGGTTCGTTTAGTCTGCAGATTCTCAAAAGGATTTCTGTGCCTCACTTTCTCCACCCCTTAGAGAGAAAACGTGTCCCAGTAGGAAAAAAAAAAAAAAAAAAAAAGCAGCATTTGAGTTGTATAATTTGAGCACAAAGATGACATAAAAATAAGGGCGTTCATCATCTGGGCTTGGCGAGGGAGGGGAAGGGGGAAGAATTGGAGGAGGGGTAAGGAAATAACAATTTGCTGTCACCTGAAGTATTGTTTAATGCTTTACTTAAAAATGCTGACAGCTTCTGCACAGCTGTATCCGCCTTAGAAGCAGCTTGCTGGCACATTGATAAAGTATTAAGACGAGCACAGATCTGGGCACGACACAAAGAGATGAGAGCTCCTCGCAGCTGAATTAAGGCAACGCGCACAAAGTAACCATTACCTGGCAAAGGATCGTTTTGATGCCGGCGTCTTTTGTTTTGATTCCAGATCAAAGGGAGGATAGGTGGTTTAGGGCTGGCGCTCCACGTCTCATGGCTAACTTATCTATGCCATTAAAGCAAGCGCTACCTACTTGCAAGTAGAGAAAGATCTGAAATACATGAAGGAGGGATGGGAGACAAGGAGAAAAGCAACACCAACTCTATTCTAGGAAGTCGTGCCAGTCTCAAGTCCTGCAGAAGTGCATTTAAATACCTGTCTTTCTTCTTTACAAAAGCCTGGGTGCAAAGTCCTCCTGCTGTTCTCAGTCTGGAAAGTCTCACTGCAAATCCAGATCAAAGGTTACGTCTGCTTTTAGGAAGGTCTGGCTCCTGTGCTGGGATACCCTCTGGATCTGCAGAGCCGGTGGAACACCACCTTGCCGCAGAAAATATTATCCCAGTAGACCCTGGAGGGTGGGCACAGCCATATTGATTTAAAAATGCCTAATGCCAGCATACTTTTACTTTCCTTCTGCTATTTGTGTGTGTGTATGTGTGTGTATTTATATGTCAGTGTAACCATTTCTATTCAGGTATTGTAATGTCTCTAACAGAGAAGTTTTGTCATCCCCATCATGCTGCTGCAGTTAAAGCGGTGCAGTTTTCTCCTTCCACAGACCTAAACACAATCCTGCGAAATGTCAAGCCCTGTCAGTTCCTGCTGGCTTCGAGGGAACCTCAAAGCTTCTTTTCTGAGGGTCTCAGCAATTCTCTTTGCACCCCAAAGGAGAACTGGGCCCCAGGTTAATGAAAAGTAGGGCAGCCTTATCCTATCAGCTGTCTGAGAGGGTGCCTGGCATTTTGAGAAAGAGCGACAGAGAAAATTCAAGTTACCAAGGCAATAGGAAACCTCAGTGTAGTGAAGACAGACATAAAAATACGTGCTGGATCCAGACACAGCTGCTCTGAGACAAATGCACTGCATGCCCTGCCTCAGTTTCCCTTTCATTTCAAGGCAGAAGGTGATGCTTGCTCACTGCAAATCAGCATTATGAAAATGTTGCAGTCAAGATTTCTACCATGCTGCATTTACGCCTGCTCTTTCTAAAGTGTGAATGAATATCTGGTTTGTGTTGCATCAAAGTCAAATAGGTTGGCTTTTCTGCTGCCTCTGCTGGAGCTTCTGTGGAAATGAGTTGTGCAATATCGGATCCCATCCCAACCCATACAAACTCCAAAGGGAGAAAGAGAATTCCAGCTCCTTCTCTCCTTTCCTTTTCAACCAGACTGGGCCAAATCTCAATCCCATCATATCACAGTAACCCTGGAAGAAATTTGTGGGAGTCAGTTCCTCTAGATTTACATGGATATAACCAAGAGGAGAATTCATCACCATGTCTTCATCGATGGTTCCTAAGCAAGGGAAAATAGTAAGGCTTCCTTTATCTTGACAGCACAAGATGGCTCAATAAATGTAAAGCACGTGTTACATAACAGTAGAATAATCTATGGTATTGAGGGCTCACAGATCCCGAAAGTCTTTCTCACTTGCAATGAAGGGTGGGGGGGGAGGACGGGAATTAAATAAGGAGAAAAGTATATATTGAGTAAAGTGCTTGTTGCGGAATATTTTTTTTATATACAGAACTGTGAAACCTAAAGTAGGGCAATACTCTCCCTTTCAACAATACTTTGACTTCCTACAGTCAGCAGATGCAATATGCATAGGATTCAGAAAGATCCCATTAAAATTCATTAAACCATGTTTCCAGCTATTTAGTAAATTTTGAAGAAAAGAAACCTATTGCCTCTTCTGCTCCATACGATGGCCTCTTTGAATGCAATTAACCCTTCATTCATGGGTCTTTCTATCCAACTAATCTCCCACCCCGTGCCTTCCGATGCATTTTTAATACCGCAGCTAATACCGCCACCTAAAATCCTCCAGCAGACACCATGCAATAGAGCTCTTTGCACAGGCAAGGTACTGTAAATCTCCATAAACAGTGCTTGGATGAACAGCAAATTCAGATAAGTGATGTGTTCTTTTTCATGGCTTCCAGTTACAAACGGGGGATACTCTTCATCCTTCAAGGTAGATTTTTATCTAGGAATTATGTTGGTTTCATACCTGCCCAGGGGATTTAGCCACTGGGTTTGGGGAATCTGGGCAAAAAAAAAGTGTAAGGGGCAAGGTGGCATAAATAAACAGTGAAACAACAAAGAGAGACCTAGTAGTACACATGCAAATAAACATCAAAAATGAAAAAAAAAAAAAAAAAAAAAAAAAAAAAAAAAAAAAAAAAAAAAAAAAAAAAAAAAAAAAAAAAAAAAAAAAAAAAAAAAAAAAAAAAAAAAAAAAAAAAAAAAAAAAAAAAAAAAAAAAAAAAAGGCAAAAAAATGGATCAAGGAAAATCAGAAGACTTTACGGGAAGTGTCAGCTTTATCTGCCTAAAGTGTAAAACTCTAGTTTCTTTATTACATGGTTGATAGAGACTCAGGACCCAATCTGGTCTCATCCTGAGTTTGATAAACTGTGACCAATTTCAGATTGGAGCTCCTATTTACGGAGGTGCTAAGCGGAGAGGGGGATTATGTCATGCAAAACAGAAGCAACCAAAAATATTTCTGTTCCCCCCATCCTCTTTTCCCATCTGATAAATGAGCTGGTTTGTCAAAACAGGGAGAGGAGCTGGAGGGGCCGGAGAAAAGGGTTTGGTATAAAAAAAGAAAACAGAAGATGAGAACTGAAAATATTCTGTGTTTGCTCAGAGCAAATCCCATTCCCAAGCCAAATCTAATCAGAATCTGTCCATGAAAAAGGAATTCAGAAAGGAAATACTTTGAAATATAGGAGGGGTCTCCGTCTGATCCACACTGCAAGGTGTTCAAGGTACAGAGTGTTTCTTTCATTATTTCAGTGTTCTGTCATAGCTATGAAGGAGTGTTATTTCTGAGTCACAGAATTATGCTTTTCACTTGGATTCTGTAACACCCCTACGCTTAATTATTTCATCTGAACTGCAGATTTCCACAGATCCAGCAAAGCATTTAAGCACCTGCTCAACTTTAAGAACCTATTGCGTTCTGGGAGGCTTTCCACAATATGAATTAAGCGCACTTTTTGCTGGATGGACAGCTCTATACCATAACTACATTTCATCTGGAAGAGGGCCAGGCTCCTTCCCAAAGGGTTTGCTGCTCTTTAGTGTATCGGTCTGAAATTTGTCCGTTAAGTGTATGTGCCTTTTTTTATTGAAGACTTTGTTGGATCTAATTGAGCTCTGGCACGGTGTTTGTGATCAGTCTTGGACAACTTGTAAAGAACTAATCCTGGCGCTGCAGAGTGGGACACAAGCGTTCCAGTTTGTGTATCGGATGCGAGTATCACCTTAAGCCACTGGGAAGCCAATCTGAAATCTGCCCACTTAACAGAGAGGCACTGCCATTGCCTTGCTCTGCCAAATCAGGGTATTTTAAAGAGAAAGCAGAGTGATTCTGTTTAAAATTCACAATGCATCTGTACAGAGGATGAGAATTTCAAAGTACGGCACGAGTCTTACTTTATGGGGAGGTATTATTCTCATTGTTCTTCCAGAGCTGGAAAGGGAGGAGAAAAAAATGTATAGGAGCTCAACTCTGCAAAATTTGTGGACCTGAGTGGCAGGCTAAGTGCTACACAGCAAGCTGTGGAAAAATATCAGCAATCAAAAGCCAAAAATCTGGTCTCCGAGCTTCCTGTTCAAAGATATGCAATGTACTATCCTTCTACCCAAGAAAGAGGATCAAGCACACACTGAAAATTTGGAGGTTGAACATCCACATAGGGGTATGCATTACCTACCTCACACTCCACTGGCACCGGGCATGTAATGCCATGGAAATGTGTGTACAAGTTAACAGCAAAGTTCAGTTGCTGCAAGATTTGTATGGATTGGTCCGCTTTAATTGTTTCCATGATTTCAGCATTAGGCACTAGGAAATTAATCTGGGCAATAGTCAAGACAATCTGCACAATTCTGGGTCCAATGTTGCTAAAACAAGCTGGCTGAAATGAAAAAGTGCAGCTGTGACTCTCCTCCTGATACCAACACACACACACACACAAACACACGCACGCACAAAAAACCGGCCCTTATTCTTATTATTTATGGACACAGATGAAAAGCCAAAGGGGGCATGGTAATGCACACAGATGCTGATTAGCTGGAGATTATATTGATGATGTAATAAAAATTCACTTTGTCTCTTAAGCTGCACCAGGACAATCAAAGAGAGATTAGATAAAAATCAGAGAGAATGAATAATAGAAGGGAGAGGTAACATCGTAAACCATAACTCCCTGCAAAATGTTCTACCTCTGACTGTCCTCAGTCAGAATAAATAAGGGCTGGAGGGTGTAAATACAGCCCAAATGTACATAAGAAGGAGGCAGATGCGGCTTTGTAAGTGTATTATTTATCAGTAAGCAGCCAGACGCGCATTTACCTGCACGAGTTTGCAAATACACACATACAAACATCTACATGCACGTACCTTTCTAATTCTGCTGAACAGATGATGAGAGGGAGTGCAAGAGAGAAAACACTGTATTTGGAGAGGGACAGATGGACAGAAAAATGTATGGGGTGAACAATTAGCAGCGTACGGGAAACGATCAGAGCGAGAAAGATATAAACTTGTGGGGAAAAAAACAACTCAGTCTCTACTTGACAGGGCAAGAAACACACATGAGAACCCCCACATGCACATCTATTTACCTAGACATACACCAGTGTGGGTCCCTGTATGAAAAAAGAATCCCTCCAGCCGCAAAAGATCACAATCAGAGAGAGACAAGACGAAACTTTCTCCTCTTGGAGTTCTTGCTTGAAAAGGAGCAGAACTCCTGCACGTCTAACGTTGGTTTAAGTTTACTGACCATGTTTAATATTTGATTAAACCTTTGGCATAGCTGACTATCCTGATCTGAATAGATGATCCGACGCTTTCCCTGGTAGTAAAGCCAAGCATAAGTAATAGCTGTCCTCTGACTACTGCTGCCTTATGCATACGAGTCAGATTTTGCTGTGTCTGAAAACCTACCTGCTTCTGGATTCTTTTCAGTTGCCCAGTATTTTCAACAAAGAAAATGAATCGAACAAAAAAAAGCCCAAAATGCTTCTCCCAGCCACGGAGGGGGGTGCAATTTATCCATAGCTGTGGAAAAAAGTCCCTTCTTTCCAAAGTCTTCCCTGGCTTAATTTTACCTGTTCTCCTTGCTGTACTTTTTGCTTGTGGTTTGCATTATTACTTGCTAAATACATTAGAAAATGCTCATCAGCTTGCTCGGCAGCTTGGGGATGTTTGTGTGGTTGCCCACACACATACGCACACACACATACACACAGCAATTTTATAAATAAATCAGAGTCATAGGGGTGAGGAGAGGGCATGTGGTGCTTTGGAATGGAGCAGAACAGCAAAAAAAAAAAAAAAAAAAAGAAGGACATCTTCAGGATCACAAAACAGGGGCTGTCAGAGTTTCTTTGCACCTCTCAAAACCTGTGAGATGGCCACTGATGCTGATCGCAGAAGGCGAAAGACGGGGACACTAACCTGGGATGATTTTTGCCTGGCCAGCTAGGTGAGGAAATATCTAATCCCTCGACACAGACAAAAACCAGGTCTAAATAATTAGCCTACATGCTTTACACCTCAAATGAGACAAGACTTGCTGGAAGAGGTAATGTCTTTTATTAGACGAACTGATACAGCTGGGAAAAAAAAGATAGACAAGCTTTCAGGTATGTAAGGAAATTTGTCTTTTTTTCCTCAGCTATATCAGCTGGACTAATAAAAGATATTACCTCTCCTTACAAATGTTTTCTCATTTATAACCTTAGACCATCACCGCTAAAGCTACAGCATGACTTCTGCCTTAAATACACACAAAGCTCTTTGCAAAGCTGCATAACATAAATTCTTCTTTACACATAGCAAACTGAGGAAGAACAAGGTCTAGGAATGGGATCTGGCAGGATACGAAAGGTTAGTAAGAGGACTGGGCTAGAAATAGGCTTCTAATCCCTTCCTACCTACCTCTGAATGAAGAAGACTCTGATGCAGCACCACATCAAAGGCTTATTTTGTCTTCTTGCATTGATTTGGGGTTGCTAGAGAGGGACCCTGGAAGTGAGGGGTAGTTATGTTTCAAAACATAGCTATAAACATAACTGTTTCAAAACAGCAGGAAAAAATATTTTTGCAAGAAGCTGAACTGTAGTCCCAGAATGGACTGCCAGAGTAGTTAAGAATAAGATCACGATTTTAAGAATGCAAAGGAAAATGTATGCAGGATTTTTGTTCAGGTGTAAGAAATCAGCTGCTGATTTAATGAAACAAGAAACGTTAAAAAATAAAGAGGTGCAATTGCCTTGGTGAAATTACAGACTTATAACATTATTTTATTTTTTTTTTTAATCTTTGAAAGAGGACATCGATCTTTGAACCTCAAAAGGAAAAAAAACCTCACCTTTTCTGTCTATGTACAGAAATACATCTGTTAGTGTATCTGTATTCATGCATATTTTGTGAGTGAAGGTCTTTCTGCTACTACTCAGAGCTGCTTTGCTTTCCAAAAATACTTGGACAGTATGGTTTCCATTTCCCAAAACCTGTTCAGAAAAGAGCTGGGAAAGGAGAGAAGAGACAGCTAACGTGGTGTGAGAGAATCCAAGTGGTGACCCGCGACATGAACTGGTGAAGTGCTCTCTACAGGGGTGACAGCCAGCGATGGCACAAGGGCAGAGCCCAACCAAGGGAAGAGTGGTGTGAACAGCAATGGTGAGAGCCAAGGAAAGAGGTTTGTAGCAGCAGAGGTTGGCTATGGAAAATAAATGACTCATGAGAAGAGCTAGGCTGAGAAGGACGTTGTGGGGAGTGGGCAGTGAGCCTTGAGTGGCACTTGGGGAAGGAATATGATCCCGGCGGTGGATCTGAGATTGTGGTCCACACACCCACACCTGTACCTGTAGCCAGAGAAAGAAGGCTGGGAAGAGAGGATGAGGAGCTGGTCCTGCATGCAAGCCCAGGCAGTGAGAGCCTGGGTGTTGCACTTGAACAGCAAATGCAGAGGTCAAGGATGGAGACCTCAGACAGGGGAATGAGAGGCTTACCCAGCAATTGAACCTGTGCCTGTTGTCAGGTAGCACAGAGCAGGGTCACTCAGTTTGCTGGTGGTTCAGATTTTCTTTTTGAATTAAGAGGCTACTGCCAGAAGACCTGTCCCTGAATCATTGTAGGGGAAAAGACAGGGGAGTGACACACCCATTGTGCAACTCCTTTTATGAATAAACTCGCAAAATCTAATTCTACCAGCACCTCTCTGGCCTTTTTCAATGAGCTGGTCGGTAACAAATGATCATTCAACAGCACAAAGCAGACGCTATACAGGAGAACAGATTGAGGCTAATACAACACACATTCCCCTCTAAACAAGAACCCAACATTCCTTCTTCAGTTTTCAACCCCCCTCATCTGCAAACACTGTCGGTAAAGATGAGTAAATATATAAATAATTAAACAAACAAATACTTTCTCTGCTGCCCCCAGGCCTTTGAAAATGAGACTTAGTTGGATTTCAGGCAATCAAACAGCATCACGTTCACGCACTCACACTGCACTCACGCTTCCTCTCCACCTTTGACAGAATATCATTGACTTGAGTGCACTGTGATGATTTCAAATAGACTAGAGGTTAGATAATCGACTCTACACACACACATAACCACATGCACACTCCAGCTCCTCCATTTATTTCATAAAAGACATAAGCACAGATGGGATGGAAACACCAAAAGAAGACCTCAAACAAACAAAAAAATCCCACATACATTGCTCTTGATGAACTAAGTAAAACTATAACTGAAATAATAATTTAAACAAACAAGCAAACAGCCTGAGTCATTTGTTTGTCAGATCTTTGCTGTAGGAGATCACCTGAAACTCTCCTCTTTAATGAAAATGTTACTAAATTAAATTTGTTGTGGCTGGATACCTAGGACACTGGCATATTGTTTATTCCTCACAATAACCTGCACCTTGGTTAGCAGCAGTGTAAGCTACCTTATGGACTACCTTGCTCTTCCAAAGTCAAGGGATATTCACATCACTGTTTAGGGATTCACACAGTGTCTGTCTTGTTTGTGAGGTTGGGTCAGTCTAACTATTGACTTCAGAGAGTGTTGGGTCGGTACTCAGCAAATGGGCGACGACTGCCAATTCCATCTGCCCATAGTGAGGGCAGGAGTACACTTGTTTAGAGGGAACTTGCTCTTTTTACTGACCCCGTGAAGGCAGATACCTTCAGCTTGATCCAAATCGTGCTGCAAACAATAGGTTTGGATCAGGCCCTAAAGAAGAAAGGTGGGATGCAGCCCTTCATCAAATCCTTGCTTTGAAGCTCCCTCAGTTGCCATAACAATGAAGAGTATGTATGTGATTCACTAAAAAAAGGGAAAAGAAAATACAAATCAAGATCCTGAATCAGTGAATGATGATATTCCTGTAGACAGAGGCTGAATCCTACTCACAGGAAAAAAACTGGCAAAATTGCCATTGACCCTTTCTTAGCAAAGCTGGGACAAATATGTACTTACAAGTGAAATGAGCAAAGCTAATTTTCCATGTCCACACTGAGTGTTTTTTGAAAGCATATTTTCTGGGTCTACACTCAAAGAGGCTCTGATGTAAAGCATTCACCATCAGAGATACATTAAAGCCTTTACACAGAAAAAAGTAAATGTCAAATTTATGCCATTAACTTCTCCACCTTAAAACAAAAAAAAAACCAAAAAAAAAAAAAAAAAAAAAAAAAAAAAAAAAAAAAAAAAAAAAAAAAAAAAAAAAAAAAAAAAAAAAAAAAAAAAAAAAAAAAAAAAAAAAAAAAAAAAAAAAAAAAAAAAAAAAAAAAAAAAAAAAAAAAAAAAAAAAAAAAAAAAAAAAAAAAAAAAAAAAACAAACAAAAAAAAGGAAAAAAAAATAAATAAATAAATAAAATAAACTCTGACTGGAATAATATTGCAGTTGGGGAAATGAAAGATCAATAGCTCACTGGAGCCAATGAGAATCTTTCCATTGATTCAACAGGTTTCAGATCAGGCCTGAAGGCACCGAGCTTAAGTGACTCCATCAGAGAGTGTTGGTGAGTAATTATCCACGCTGTGATTAGAACCGAGGCGTCCTCACCGCCCGCCCTCATCCACCAGATAATGCCCTTCCTTTGAATGAAGCTGCAGGCACAGGCAGCAATTTAAAAGGAGCAGCTCTGAGGTGTATTAACCATTGCAAATAATTCACAAGGAATGGTATTGCTTGTGTTTCTTGTTTATTTATTTGCTTGTTTAATTTGTCATTAGCTTTCCCTAATCCATAGTAAGATGTAAAAACTAGCACCACTCTAGCACCCTTATCTTCTGCAAGATCTTTTTCTGCCAGTGTTTCTGTGGGTTGCCTCACTTTTTTTTTTTTCCCCCTTCTCTGTCAGTGACGAAACTTGAAGCTAAATAATTTCTAGGATACTCTTTTCTTTGGTATCAAAAATGACTGTATCTCCTCTCACAAATAAACATGAAGCAATGGTATGCTTTTAAAGACTTTGCCAAAGCATTTTTGTTGGTTGTCTTGCCCGTTCCTCACTTCCACTCCTACTTTTCTCATTTACTGCCAGTATCTTGAATGAGATTTCTTTTTCTAAAAGGAAAAAAAAATAATAAAACCATATAAATAAAAAAAAGATAGGAAAAAGGAGAGCAAAGTAAAAAAAACGGCCAGGCTCCGTCCGAATGCACAGACCAGAACAAATCCCCCAGAATAACATAATTGAATAACAATATAAAAGAGGGTGAAAAATTGCATCCTCATCCATGTATTATTGAAGATGGAATACGATCAAATAAATCATGTTTAAAAGCAATTAAATGCTCACAAAAGAAAAACACTTGCCCTGTAAACCAAAAAAAAAAAAAAAAAAGGCATAATGAAATGTAAACCTTCTTGAAACTACCATACGTTCCACTACTGGAACGAGGCAGTTGAAGCTGAATGGTATAGCAGGAGTGAACTAGCTTACCTAGATAAGGCAGCCTATTGTTGAAGAGGGAGTAGTTAAGAAATTCAGAAGTAGTCAGGTCTGTGCATTTGGTTTTAGGTGAGCAACAACCTTAAGGCATCAGGTATTATTGGCCGCTCCTGCTTCAGCCAGTGGCATCTTGTAGAACTGCCCGTAACTTCAGGCCCAATTCAAACACTGCTGCAGGCAAGGTAGAGTTTTTCTGAAGACTTCAGCAGGCTTTTGGGCAGGTATGTAGCTGCTCTGTGAAGTCCTTTCTTGGCAATTATACATTTCACATATCATAAAATATATATTACTTCCATCCTGTTTTCCCCCCCACCCCTTAAATGCTGACAAAGGTGTGGAAAAAAAAATAAATCAAACACTTTATTTCAGTTCAGTGTTGAAAAAGAGCTCTCTAGGACTAATACTGTTTTGATGGGGGATGAACTTGTTGACAAAAATGCTCCTGGATGCACAAAGTTTCTCAGGTCCCTTCTGTGCACCTGCCAGGCAAAGATAAAATCCTAGAGAAAGAGAAATTACGTTTCTGTCTGGGTCAGGTAAAATAATGGACAAGAAACAGAACCCAGGTAAGAAAACTGAGTTTTCTCTAGTTTAGCTTTTGGAGAGGTGCAAAGCAATTCAATCTGCTCAGCAAAAGTATCTCCCTCTGCCCCTGCTTCCTCCATACACCATTTCAAAGAAGTGCGTCTTTACCTTATTATATTATTAGAATCAATCAATATTATTAATATTACATGTGGACAATTCTGTAAATTCTTCATAGTTCTCCTCCCTGCCTGTTAACAGCAGGTACATTATACAGTCTCTGGTTAGATTGGTCAACTAGGCTATCAATAGCCTTAATAAGCAATACCTATATTGTGACCTTTGCTCACAGAACTGACTCTCTCATATAGGGCTGTCAGATTCCTTAAAGAAGTATTGATAAGCTCATTACTGTATTGCTACATATAATTTTAGGTGTGATTTTCACTCACCCTGAAGCATCTAGTAACCTAATACTTTTTTTCTTCCTCCTAAAGCATTGGCCCTTTTACAATTGATCAAATAGTGAATTAGAGCATTATAGAGAGGAAACATAATCAGGGGATTTCTACAAGCACACTGTGATATATCTTTTGATCTTCTGACAACCTTCATCCCTCTGGATCCCAGGAAGGAATCACTGTTTTATAGGGATATTATTAGGCTGATGCTGCTTTATACATCTACCTGCAAGAAGCTACCGAATCCGACAAAGATATTTGTGTGCGTTTGCAGTGAGTGATGCATATTATGTGATGCGAATCTATCCTTAGGGACTGGAAAGGAGAGGAACTATGTGCAAATGCAAGTCTACCCTTTCGATACATGCATGCATACACAGTCTCTGTGTAGTATATACACAGGCATTTGAATTAGAAACAGGCCAAATATGCAGTCAGATCTCATCAGACCAACTCTGTCTGCAAAGCTCCGTTTTTATTCTGTTTGAAGAAGCTTCATGTCCGGAGTTATCTGCCCCAGTGCACTGGAGAGGCAGCCTGCTTGCCTCTAAAATATTTTGGAGACTCAGACACAATGTACAAATAAACCAGAGATGAATTAATTAAGTGTGACTGTATCATTAAATTAGTATAATGAACAAATGGTTACGTATCATATTAAACTCTGCATATAATTCCAGGAATACCCTGTTAGTCACCTGCCACTTCCACATAAGAATATGATCTCTGTACTGTCTTTCAGACCTATATTAACCTGTCTGTACTAAATGCATGTTTTCATTAACATGCATATAAAATAAATGGTTGTGTGCGTGTGATATACAAATATTTCAAGTACACTTCTGTATCGCTGCGTATGCACTTCGCACATAAAAGTTCATACTCCGCTACACTTTTCAACTTTTTCTCTATGCTTTTTTTTGTGTTGTTGTGTTTTTTTTAATGTTTTTATGTACTTTTTGTGTTTTCCGGATTTAAATAAGGAAATTACACACCTCAAATGCAGAAAGGGATGAGACCAGTCTGTATTACAAACTGTATCCGCACTGCACCGTAGTCTACAAAACCATAAGCAACTTTGTGTCGGCAAAGGACTTTGAAAGACCTGACAGTGAAGGTCCCTGTCACCAGGAGCCATACATCCCTGAAGAAATCAACATTGCCAACACAGTCATCTGTGAAATAGTTAATGTTAAACAATGACTGTCTATGTTCAACAAAGGAGGTAGAAATAAACAGATAAGGGTGAGGTAGATCGAAATCTGCATGCCTCATTGGCTGAGCTGTCGGATATTTCTAATGCATCTGAAGGGTTTGTTACTAAGAACCTGTTAAGTATCTTTAAACCTTTGATCTGTAGCCAGTCTTAACAAAGGTGACAATTAATTACAGGAGAGTGCATTGCAATAAAGTTACATCGTGGTCAGTTTATATATACTGTCCAAAGCTGGTTCACAGAAGTCACTGTCAATTAAAGTCTTCTTGGAGTCCAGTTCATTATCAATTTTTCCCCCTTGCCTTGATCAATATTTTTGGCTGCTTCAGTTTGACAAACTTAACACAATGTCTATATCTATATGTCTTGCCATTCATTTACATGGAATAGATGGCTGTATATGATTTATTTTTAGCTTCTACGTATGGTCAGGCACTTTATTTGAGAGGTTTAGAGCTCTCATCCATCTTTATTTTAAGGAGCGACAATAATAAGCCCTCTCTTCCTTCAAGGGGATGTCAGTTGGATATAATGAATGCACATTAAAAGCTGCATTCACCTGTATGTGCATTCAGGCTGTGGCTCACAGTGACAAAAGCAAATAAATGCAACCTCTGTGGTGACATCCTGACTCCAGCCCACACCAAGCAATGCAGCACAGACAAAGTGACTCAGTAGATCCTACGATCCCCAAAATGCAATGATGCATCTGAAGGAGGTAGACAGAGAGAAAGGCCCTTGCAATATACACCCCAGCTCACTCAGTGGAGCGGTGGTGGAAGAAGACCATAATCTTTACTCACCAGAGTTATAATTTTTCCCTTTTCTGCAGAAGATTTTAGTACACAAGGGTCAATCCACCATGAGAAACCCCGGCGACAGTCATATGAGCATCGGTGGAGCATTTAAGTGAGTGAGAAATGTGGCAGAGATCGGCCTTTTGGCAGTTCCTCAGATTTGTTTTAGTTTTAGTTTCACTTACAGAAGGAAAGCTAAGTTAAAGGACAAGCCAGGAAGAACAGAAATTAGTAACATTAGCTGCAAGTGTTGTGGTTTGCTATGCAAATCCACAATCCTGAATTTTAAAGGGAGTGTGAAACACTAAGTGCAAGCCTGCACCAGGATTTCCAAATATGAAGCCACCGCAGTGATGGCAAAAATCTCGCTGAGTTCTGCCCAGCAAGCAAGTAATGGGCCTTCACTCCCAAAGTAAAGGTGATGCAGGGTTTAATGAAACACCAGCCTGTTTGTTAAGGTCAGGATTCAACTTAGTTCCCTTTAACATCTCACTTGCTTCGTGTAAACTCTTACAGGGCAGAAACCAGGCAGCACTTGATGGACAGGTCACGTTGAGCTCTGCAGCTTCCTGCTTTTTTGGAATATTACTTTAAGGCTATAGCCAACACCTACATGAGTCTTTGGGCATCTGAGGCTTTTTCTCTACTTTAAATGCAGGTAAGCGGCCCAACAGCCTAGATCATCTCCCCCACTTTTTCTCCCTTGGAACCATTACCGCCTGTCGCATAAACCTGCCTCGGTTCACACTTGATTGACGGGAGGGACGGTAACAGCTCCTTTAGTGTCGTTATGGTCTGTCGGGTCAGTGCGGCTGGTGTGCTCGCGCACAGGGTATGCATGATAAAAAACACCCTGATGCCTTGCTGAGAAATGTGGCAGCTTGTTTCCAGCTCTTAGGGGTAGGGGAGACCCTCCTGGGTCACCCAACCCCTTCAGTCCCTGGTTTTTGACCACCATGAGCAGAGAGTCCTCTGCCTGCCCTCCTTGAGAGGAACAATCCACTTTTCGGTTGAGCACAAGACACTTTCCGCGATTTCGTTCACTTTTTACCCAGACGAAATTTCCAGGTATTTCTGACAACTTCCTCCAAAAGACTTCTATCAGCTGCCTGGCTTTTATTATGCTATGCAATTGGAATCCTCTGCTAAAGAAAGCCCTGTCTGTGACACTGGCCACTAGCCGAGGTGGAATACTGGACCAGACGAACCATGCTTTTCATCCAAGGTGACAAGGATCCTCAATTTTTCCCTCTACTTCAGTGCTGAAATTCCCAATCTTTTCTGACTGGGTTTAGGAAAAAAAAATAACATAAAACTAAACCAAACTGTTTGCTGTTTTTACTGTTATATTTCAGAAATTAGTAGGTTTCTGATTCACTCTTTAATTAAAACCTCGGTAGGACCAAGTAAATAGTATGAAATTTTGTTGCTGATGATGATTAATTTTTTTTAAGAAAAAAATAAGTCTCTATTTTTTTTTCTCCATAAAATCTCCAAAGGGACCAGTATATGTAGAGACTGAGGGACAAAAACAGTCGCAATTTGTAAAAGTGTAGGAAATATAAGTCTAACCTGGAGAAATGTAAGAGAAGAAACAAAAGCACTATAAACACAAACTTTAATTTCTTTCTTTTCTCCACATCAGTGTAACTTTTAAACAAATCCATCTTGTAAGGATAATTAGTTGATATGGTGGTGGGGCTAGCTGAAGAACAGCTTTCAGTGCAAAACTTAACAGACAAGCAAGAGATCCCAGAAAATTGGAGTTTGTATTGGAAATGCTGACACAACCGTAACAACAGCATCATAACTGGCTGCAGCTGCTTTTAGAAACCAGAATCCATGTCCAGACCCCTGAAAAAAAGAGTTAACATATACCCTTCTAATTTATGAAGCAATCTGGGCTATCTGTTTGACATTATCAAAACACATAGACGCTCATCTCTACAGGAGATTTTAATGTACAGAGGGTTGCTTTTTTCCTCTCTTCCATCAAGCTATCCAATTGCATTTTGATTGTTTTAAGGGGTTGTTTTTTAGACCTAAGGCATAAAGTCTCCTCTGCTTTATTTCAGTTTATTTGTGCGTTTACCTCCCTAAAACTTGTTTGGTTTACTACCATACTAAATGCTGTATGTGTTGCTTTCAGCCAGGCAAGTCTTATGTTTCAATTATGGAGGAGTTTATTCAGCACCTGTATTGCGTTGTGCTTCTTTTCAACTAAATTTCCATTTCCCAAAGGCTATACGGATGAATGTGTATACATCTCTTTTTCTGTATGTATACATATACAAATATATACATTTCTACATACACGAAAATACATCATCTTAACTGAATACTCATTTTCATTGCGCCTTTCAATTTCTGACATGCCCAAAACCTTCATAAACATCCTCAGACTTAAGAAGGTTTTAATTTTTCTATCATCTATCTTTGTAATCAAACAGAACAGGATACAATGAATGGAAGACTTGTTTCCCTACCCCAGAGGTGTCTTAAATTTCAAAATTATTTATACTTTTGAGAAGGTGAAGCAGTGAAAAAACTAAACTATTCTCTTCATACTGCATTTTTCTATCTGCCTTGAATGCTGGCGGAGTGAGTTTCGGGTCAGGTAGGAAAAATGTCCTAACCACGGGACTGCAGTGGTGGATTTCAAGGAGGGTTTGGGGGGTTTGTGCTTTTTCCACCCCTAGAAAAGGGTTGAAAGAATGTTGTTGCTCTCAAGTCTGTACAAGACTCCTGCTTTCCCAGTGCACACTATCTCCACTCTTTAAGTGAACTTGCCCGTGTATGTTTGAGTAAATCTCAGTTAAGTGTGGAATGCTGATTTCTTCTGACTTCCTAAATAGAATATTATGGAGACCTGTGTGTTTTAAATTAAAACATTTTCCAGGCCTTGAGTACAAGCAAGCTTCAATAGAAAAGACTGTTTAAACCTATGGGGACAGTCCTATATTTAGATTACATTAATTCATAAATATTATACTAAATACCACTTAAATTGGCCTTAAATGACTTCAAAGATAATGCATTATAATATGGCTGTCCTGAGAGCACTAACCTTTATGTCTCCCAGTAACTCAGCCTTTAAGCATACTCCACTGCTAGATAAGATGGGGGGAAGTTATGAATGAATGTCTTGCTAAATTGTTAAAGTGTGATTAGTTAACTCCGTGCATGTGTGTGCGTGTATGTGTGAGTGTGTGCGTGGGTCAGCTCAGCCCCGGTAGATTTCTACCCGTGGATCTCAGCACACAGCCTCTTCCCAACCCTAGAGCAAAGTACCACAGCAGGAGCCTGTTCCTGCCCCGTGTGGAGAGAAGCGAGGATGGGGGAGATATGCAGCAGCTATGCTCGTGCCATGAAAGCTTATTTTCTCGGGGATCTGGCAAGCCTTTCTCGCCTTACCCCACATGCTGCTTCCCTCGTACCCTTTCTCTCTTTGCGTATCTGCAAGAGAATCATAATCCTCTGCCTCTTCCCTGGTATCTGTACTGGTATCAGCCAGAGCTGCTGGTGAGAGAATCTAGAACTTCACTCTCCTTTTGTGATAGTTTTTCTTGGAGGGGGGCAGAGTCATGTAGTTTGTCTTCAGGTTCTTAATTTTCAATTTCCTCCTGCTATACAGGGACACCGCAATAGGATCTCTTAATAATATTTTCAAGAACACACATCCTTTGCTCTCATTTCAATGGATTTATACCTGAAATTACTCTGGTTGCTGGGTTTTTACTTTAAGATAATTTCTATCTCTTCCCTCCTCCCAGCGCAAACCCACTTTCTCCCCCTCCACACCCAAGGTTTGCTCTCCGTACACTTAAATAAACTACAGCCTACTATTAACCCTTCAGGGTATACCACTGCCACAGCCTCCTCCCCTGAATTAGGAATGAAATAAACTGAGAGTGATGGATCAATTAATGTATAAGCATTATGCATCTCTTATGGAAAGCATCTTGGGGTTTTGTATTGCCAACCTACCCCTGTGAGCCAAGTTGGACTATCTTTATGCAATTCTTCACCTATGCCTGCAAAGCAAAGCCAAAATAAGGAGAGCTGAGTGAATACAATGCTTCACATGACTGCATTTAGAGAAGGGAAAAGAGAAAAAATAGATTAAAAATGAAATAAAATGAAATAAAATAATAAAAAAAAAGCCAAACACAATTCTCATCCTTCAAAGCCCCATCACGCTTTTTGACTTAATAGTAATTAATCACTACTGGCAAGAAAGTAATTTTTTTCCAGGTAGCCAGAGGCACATTTTTATCAGGATTAGCTAATAAATCAGCAGCCTCGCTAGAAAGGAGTTCAAACTCTTCTCGGATGTACTAAATAAAACCGATCTCTGAAATGCTGGCAACTCGGCGTCTGTTGAAGCTTCACTCAAACCCTAGCCTGCAAAATAACAATCACCATGATCATTTTTCTTTACAAAGTCCAAAACTTCTAGGAGGTTAAAAATGACTGTTTGTTTTGAGATGAACTCATGCAATCTGGTTTGATGAGGTGACAAGATTTCCCACCTGGCTTTTTTCCTAGGTTGCAGCTTTAGAACAGAAATGAAACGAGGGAAATGAAGTTAGTATCTTGCTTAATTCAGGGATATGTGTTAAACACATCCAAGCAAGATAAATGATCCCTCTCTTTCCTCTCTCTCTCTCTCTCTCTCTCTCTCTCTCTCTCTCTCTCTCTCTCCCCCTCTCTCTCCCCCTTCCTGAGTTTGTCTCTGTGAATACAGGCATACAGTAAAAGCAAAACTGAACTGAAAGAGGGAGAATTCACATCTATGAAATGGAAATTAAAGTTAGCGAATAGACTGATTAATTTCAGGTTTAAGATAAAACATAGCAAAAGAATAAAATCTCATCAACAAATCAGAACAACCTCCCACCACCAAAAAAAAAAAAAAAAAAAAAAAATTAAATACTTTATCTAGGTGTTAGCTCAAAGATTTCCTCTACCGTATGTTGAGTGATTCTCCTCAATGTAGCTTTTACTGCTGTTATTTTTATTTTACAGAAGCTTTAGATGATTTTTGAAAACACATGCACACACACACGAGCTCAGTGGCTACTATCACTGTGAGACAAAATCTCCCAGGACCTTTCCTTCCCTGCACTTCTTACTATTATTTTTACCATTATTATGAATAACTATTATAGTATGGGTGGTATGTTTAAATGATGCCAATCAGACCTTGATGTGGTTTCTAGGAAGCTAGTCTGGAAAGAAAGCAAGGTTCGAAAGAGCTACACTGATCATTTTATTTATGAGAGTGGTGTTTGGAGCGACCGGCAAGAAAGGATGGAAGAAATATCCTATAACTTAGATTAAGTGCCTGGTCCCTGAGCCCTGAACATTTTCTCTAGCCTGTGTAAAACTGGTACTTTGCACTGTCAGGGTATATTTTCACCCGCATTCCCTGAGAGTGGAAGTGAGGAGGGGAGTGAGTGGGAAGGGGGAAGAGATGCCTGCTAAACATGCCGTTAAGTTCAAGATTTACAACTCGCCAAGGCATCTGGAAAGCTGGGAAGCCAGTAATGCCATTACCTGTGACTGTCACTGCCAGGAGTCCATCAGGCTGGACTAGACACTGGTACTGAAGCTGTCCTGTAAAAGATGCAACTTCCACTCTCCCCATGGCCCCATGCAAAACGCTTTCTCCTCCTGCACTAAATCTGGAGTCACACCCCAATCTCTTCTGATGTGATCTTTTTTTTAAATAAATATCTATATCATATACAAACATACACACATACACACACACACAGAATATAAGTTAATAAGGTGACTCATATCACTCCTGAGTCTCTCCTGATTCTAAGCGGGGCTACCATGCAAATTACCTTCAACTTCCTCCCTGCGAGTCCTACTTTCCTACCCGAGGATCCAAGCATCTCTCCCCCACTACACACACCCTCCCCCACCCCCAAAACGTAGCATCATCTAATCTGAAATGCACCTCCGGAGAGCCTAAGCTAAGCAGGGAAGTGAGCGGGCAGGGATGGAGCGAGCGAGGCATTGCATGGGGAGTACATCTCCACTGCCTTTAAAGAAAACCTAAAAAGTTCCCGGGATGGACTTCGGGCACATTAAAGTAGCCTGCTCAGAGACTTCTCCCCTCTGGAACTAAACTGCCACCTGTCCCTCCTCGCTTGCCTTCTCCGACACACACACATGCAGGGATTTTGTGCACACACCCCTGCCCCGTTTGAGATGGGCTTCTTTATTGTTGTTTATATCCCTGCTCCCATGCTGAATAGAACAAAAATGAAATAACCTCCCAGAGCAACTCACTGTCCTTCACTTCTTGCTTTGAAGAGAACTACAAATAATAATTTTAACAGTAGCAAAAAATAAGTATTGCCAAAAAAAAAAAAAAAAAAAAAAAAAAAAAAAAAAAAAAAAAAAAAAAAAAAAAAAAAAAAAAAAAAAAAAAAAAAAAAAAAAAAGAAAAGAAAAGAAAAGAAAAGAAAAGATAGAAAAAGGAAAGGCGCCGGTGCCAGGTGCAGAACAGTTGTAAAATAGGGGTTCCCAGCAAGCCCAGAGACAGACAGACGGACACGCACACCCCTGGGCTGATGATGAGCGGCTCCCGAAGGTAAATACGGAGCACCCGCTCCCGCTTCAGCACCGCGGACAGCTGCCGCCGGCCCCGCGCCCGCGCCGCCGCTCGCCCGGCGCTCCCCGGGAGCTGCCTCTCACCCCCCAAAAAAAGCGGGGAAAGAAATAAAAATACTAATAAATAAGCCAGAGGAAGCTGAGTCCCTGCCCTGCCTCTCGCTCTTCTCTTCCCAGGATGGGTCTATTATTTCTTTCCCTGCCCCCCCAGCCTGCCGCCTCCGCCCCCGGGCCAACCAAAAATGAAATAAAATGAAATGAAATTGAAAGGAAAGAGTGAGAGAAAGAGAGAGCCAGGGAGGGAGAGGGAGCCTGCCTTCCTCTCCCGATCTCTCCCGGGAAAGTTCAGGAGGTAACTCACCTTTGTGCATGCCAGTGAACCTGTCCTTCAGCACCGTCAGTTCATAGATCTTCCCGAACTCCTCGAAGAGCGGTTTGAGGTCTTTCTCGTCCAGGTTACGGGGGATCTGCCCAATAAAGAGCTTAATGGCATCGTGGTCCTTCATTGGGATGGTGGATGGGTTTCCGGGACTATGGTTTAATCCGTTCATATGCCCGTTGGTGCTGGGGTTGCTGTGATTGCTACTCAGGCTGGTATTGTCTGGTTGTCCGTTTGCTAACGTGGCCATCTTTATATACATAGAGAAAATCTTCTTTCCTTTTTTTCCCCCTCTTCTTTTCTCTCTCCCTCCCTCTCTCTCTCCCTCTCTCTCTCCCTCTCTCGCTCTCTCGCTCCCTCTCCCTCTTTCACACACACACACACACTCACACACACACACACACACTCCCCCCTCTCTGTCTCTCTCTCTCTCTCTCTCTCTCTCTCTCTCTCTGGGTCTGATCTGATTTTTTTTTTACATTGAAGATCTGTGTCCTTTCCGTTTAAACAGGCTGGATCGGTTCAAATTCCCAGCCAGACTAGGGGGTGGGGTGTGAGTGTGTGGATGTGTGTGTGTACGGGGAAGGGAGGCTAGGGGTGGGGGATTGCTTTTGCCTCTACTCTGGCTAAACCCCCTCCTCCCATCCAACCACCCCCCTGTCTGTCTGCCCGGCAGAAGCTTAATGGTATCTTCCAACACAGCCCCTGGCTATAAATAGCACTAGGCGCATGGCTCTTTGAGAGACAGTCAATTTCTATTGTGCCAAGTGAGCAAAGGGGAACGGTTGCGTTTTTAGGACCAATGATGATGATTTTTTTTTTCCTTTTCCTTTGCAAGCCCTCCGATCAATCGCTGTCGTTATAATTTCAGTGATCATCGGGAAATCTGCCTTTTTATTTGAGAGGGGAAAAAAAAACAAACCCAAGGTGTTCTGACTTCTTTCTATTATTGTGTTACCTCTTACTTATTATTTACTCTTGTTCTATTTCGCAAACGATAATAAAAGCAGTTCAGATACGGATGAATCCCCGGGCTCAGAGGTTGCTTTTGCTGTTGTTGTTGTGATTGTGATGTTACAAGCTCTCTTTACTATATCTGTTCTTGTTGCATCTAAAAAAATGCATGCTCTTTAAGCTTTTTTTTTTTTTTTTCCAATAGATTATGCCGCTGATGATGACATCAAGCTAGGAAAGCACAAACTATATTATTGTAGCTCTTCGAAGGGAGACGAAAATTATCGAGATGACTGTTGTTAATTTTCGTGCTGCTGATATTTATTTTACGTACAGTCAGTGCGGGCGTTATCTCCTATACGGTCTGTGTGTGATGTGTGTGTGCGCGTTTGTATATTGAAAAGGAATTGATTAGATAAGATTTTCTTGCCCGACTTTCAAGCCATCAGGATATTCTGTCTGTCTCTGATGGAAACATAAATCGCATTTTGTAGTCATCAGTGATCGGGAGTTGCTTGTCCGAACAATGCTCTCTAGACAAAGTGTACTGTATGGTGGAGACGAAATCAGCTCTTCTTTCATAGCATCTGGGGGTGGGGAGGGCAGGGAGCCTCGGATTAAGGACACAATTCCCCCTTGTCCCCCAAATAATAATAACAGTAATCCGGACAGTAACAAAACAAGGCTCTGCGTGTGCTCAGAGCAATTTTTTCCTTCCTTTTTTTTTTTTTTTTCCCCTTTCTTTCCCCCCCCTTTTCGTTTTCTCCCGTTCCCCTGCTTCCCGTGCAAGCTGTGCGGGGATGAAGCTCGCAGAAACACCAGCAGGCGAGCTCGGAGCAGCCTACGAGTTACCTGGCCTGAACCCCCGCTCTCCTCCCTGCCTGGCTGCATCCACCGGACCCCCGACTATCCCCCCGTATCCCGGGGGGTGCCCGCAGCCCCCTGCAGCCCCCCAGCCTCTCGGGGCCACCCGGCCATTGTTCCCGGTGCCGCCGGCTGATCCCCGCGGAGGAGGTGGCGGCGGCCCCGGGGAGTTGGGAAGGGGGGCCGGGGGGAGCGGGCTGGGAGCGGGACCCCTTCCCCCTCCTCGGCCGCCCGTCCCCCAGGAGCGCAGGTAACACGTGTGACTGTAAACGGAAGGGGCAGCCGTGGAGGAAAGGAGGCTATTAGTTAAAAATTTCAAACCTTCCTGCGCGTTTTATTG
>NW_020955203.1:1210338-1242999 GCF_003031625.1 Empidonax traillii
AAAAAAAAAAAGGAAAGAAAATAAATAGAGAAAATCACCCCAGTGAAGGTGGCTCGGCTATTCCAACTACTCCTGTGCCTGAAAGTGAGTGCTCCCGTGCCCTGCCAGGAGAGGAGCGGGGGTGGACGGCGGGGGCGGTGGGTCTGTGCCCCTCCCCGGGGCCGCTCCCGGCGGGGGGAGCGCTGCGGGAGGGGGGCGGGACGGGCCCGGCCCCGCGGAGCCTCCCCGTCCCACCCCCCCCGGGGTCCGCACCTGGGGGCGACACCCGTGCGGAGCCCCCGGCAGCCTGCGCTGCCTTTCAAGGCTCTCCGAACATCTCCGGGCGCTGGCGGGCAGCAGCGGCTGTCGGCCACCGGGCTGGTGGCAGGCACCGCGCATTGTCTGCCGTCTGGCCAGGCGTGCCGTGTGTTGGGGTCTAAGCGGCAGTGTGTGTGTGTGTGTGTGTGTATGGGGGGGGGGAGAGTTTGTCGGTCTTCCTTTCCTGGGCGCACACCGACAACCTTTAAAGGCTACAGACGCGGAGATCTGACAGCCCAGGAGCTGCTGGGAGGCTAAAACCCTCCTTAGACAGCCCCACTCCCAAATTCCCTGTGACTCACCTGTTTTCAAATCCTGCCTTGTGTTCTGGACTGTGATAGAAGAATGACAACAACAACAAAACCCACACGAAACAAAGTCTTCCAGTTGCCCACCCCCCACACACATACACACACAAACACCAACATTGAAAATCCTAATATCCGCTCTTTCTGATCCCTAAAACCACACCCATTATAGGACTAGGAGGACTCATTGAAAGATCTAAACGTTTTTTTAAAGAGGGAATATCCACTACAGTGAAAAATGAAGCAGCATTCGGCACTGATCCATCCCAGGGATAGCTCTGTTAACACCTTGTCCATAAGCAGGCCACTCTGCCTGCAATCAGGGCTTATCCCAAATGAAAGCCAATTAAAACAACAGGGCAGCAGAAAAAGTCATTTTGCTGCTCAGTGCGTGTGTCCCTTTTATAACAATCTCTATTTTTTGAAACTTTGAGCTGGTCCACGCCCCGTTTTCACAGTGCCGTAACTATAGTCATTTAGAAATGGATGCTGTTCAAGTACAGCCCCCTGGTGCACAGGCACAGCTGTGAGGGGTGGCAGGATGAAATAATATGGACACAAATATTGCTACAAGGGCTCCGAGATGAACACAGCTGCTGCTGTGGGTGGAAATAAGCTATACCCCATAAGCACCTTTACACATGTACAAGGGGCTGTAGTGGATTTTAAAAAGATACAGGCAAAGGAGGAGTGAAATTGTTATCTATAAACCAGCCTTTGCTGAACAGTTCCCAAGTGAGAAATGTTCCCTGTGTAATCACAGTGGGTCCAGTTCAGCAATCCATAAGCAAGGAAGTCCACAGGAATTTTGTAAGAATAAGGTCTTTTGTAACAGGCTCCAGTTTCTCCCAGAGAATAAAAATTATTTATCTGCTTGGAACCAAAATAAAGCAAATAAAGCACTTTACTTTTTTTTTTTTTTTCCCCTTTCCTTTTTGCTTTTCTATTTAATGTGTCTACTTGCAGAGAAAAAACAGTCCCCTCTCAAACCCATTCGCAGCCCCATTTTCTCCTGCTTCCCACTCTGGTGAGTGTCTTTCTGGTTTTGGTTTGTTTGCTTGTTTTGTTTTGTTTGCTTTGTTTTGTTCAGAACAAAAACACTATTTATTTTGGGGGTAGATTGCCAGCAACTTTTACCTCCTCAGAAAAAAAATATTACCCCAAATCAGCACAGCTGGGAAAATGTACTGCCATGGCCAGGCCAGGAGCAGAAGGATGCAGCAGGACTAGCCACAGGTATACACACTCACCTCCTGTGAGAAAGGGTTTGCAGACCAGGCTTTGGCTTTTAATGTGCCTTTCAAAGGGCTTGATTGATTGCTGTTAATCCTGTGAACAACTTCGGTGTTGTTAACAGGACTGCCCGCATTAAGTAAAGGTACTCGCATGCATTAGTATGCTCCTCGTCCCCATGACGTCAATAGACAGCTTTCCAATGACTTCCAGGAGGGCTGGATCAGGCCCTTGCTAGCAGCAAGTTTTTAATGAACACCGTTTGGTGCAGGCAAGGGGGGCACAGCGATACATCAGTCCTGACTGTCTTCATTCTCCGGGAAACGAGCAAGTAAAGAAGAAAGGCAGGAATAGGCCGAAAGGTTGCTGGAGGGGGATTCTTCTGCTGAACTTCAAGCTCCTGGACCCACAGCACACAAAACCATCAGTGGCTGTACGATGTAAAAAGAATTGCAGGCAAGTTTTGTATTAAAAAAAAAAAAAGTGTGAATTTTATTTTTAAATAGATAAACTAAATAGCAGGCAAGTTTTGCTTCAAGTAAATAAACAATATGTGTGGGGTTTTTTTTAAATAACAGTGTATTCTTCTTTAGATCTAGTTAGATATATCAGCTCATATATTCACAGATTTTCTGCTATCTTATTAAGACTTTTTTTTTTTAATTACATGAGATTGTTAATAGCAAAGGCACACGTCCTGATCTCAAATTAGATACAGCTTTCAGCTTCTATGAAAGGGCCCGATCCTGCCAAGTCTTCTAACTCAACTGGAATTGTTTACTTCAGGTTGTTAGGCTTTGCAGGGAGTGCTGACAGGATCAGGGCATATTAGCTACATAATCAAATTAAATAATTGAGAGCTGCATGTGGGCCTCTTAATAAATCTAACAAAAGGAGAGGGACCACCACCCACTAAAATTCGGGTGAGAACCCAGGCATCAGGGGATGGGCTCGATCCTGAAAACCATAATCTGCATTGTTGTTAATCAGCGTGCTGTGGTCAGAAAGATTATTCATCTGAGGAAGGATTACCCATGTGAACATTTGCAAGATTGGTCCCTGAATTAAAGCCTGAATCACTATGGGTTGTTTTTTGTTTGTTTGTTTGCTTTTTTTTTCCTCTGCCTTAGTTAGAATCAAGAAGGTTGACTGAGGAGAGAAATGAAAAATTCTTTGTATCCAAAGGAGCTTAGCACAGGATTGTAGTGGATATAGGCAACAAAAGGTATCACTGTTATAGAAAAAGAGTTTGTTTGTGGAGTCATTTTGTTATTAAGTAGCACTGGTGAGTTTGGGGAGGCTGCATAGAAACCCAGGGTTAAGACAGGACAGAAAAATAGAAGAGTGTGTATGTATGTGTTCTTATGCATGTTTAGACACAGAATTTGTGCAGACACATACATATACATCACTACACTCTACCCAATGGATTCTGCTATTTAAACAGAGCTCTCCAGAATATTCCTATTACCCGTGCTCTGAACACTGTAAACACGTTGTATTAGTCCTTTGAAAAGAATATCAAGTTTATTATCTCCACATTCCTTTTCATAATAGGTATGTCCCTGTACATAATGAGTAATGAAAGCAGGCAAGCTTGCATTGAAGGGACAATAATGCTTCATGTTAATATGGTCCTTTTCATCATCAAATCATTGTGCAATCATTAGCAAATTAATGCTCACAGCGCCCCTGTGAGGAAGGGAGATTGCGGTTTAATAGGATCTGGTAGCACCACCAATTACAAAGGCTGCCTAAATCTTCCTATGATAAAATCCTGTTCAGCATTGATAAACTTCATATTTTTTGGCTGAAACTCTGGGTTGAATGCCAGCATCCAGTTCAAATTATTTAATTATTTCATGAAAATTTCATCTGGAACTATTTGCCAATCCCTGAGAACAACCTATAGGAGAACTGGGATGGTTTGAACTGAGTCAGATGAGATGTTTGTAAAGCTCCCCTGTTCCCATGCTTTACAGCATAAAACTAAGAACTGTCAGGAGGTGAAGCTCTTTCTCAGGTTTTTTTTGCTATCTCTGGGAAAATCTGCCCCAAAGCGACCAATTAAAAACCTTGGGAAAATGGCAGTTCTCACATGCTCACTAGAGATGCAGATTTCCAAAACCAGATTCCCCAGTGACTCTGCCCTCACCGGGTTTGCTACAGCAGACAAGAGTTATTCCTGTCATTGCAGCACAGGGCCGGGACAGGCCAGGAGAAAATGGGAGTCTGGATACCTGAGACAAAAGCAGGGAGTCTGTTTTCCCTGTGCTTTCAGGGGCTGACACGGAGATCCGACAGGGAGATCCAACACTGAGACTAGAACAGAAACTAAAATGAAGCAACTGGGGAGAAATTCAGGCAAGCTGGAAAGGCAAGGAGGTTGGTGTCTCACTGTGAAGGATTCAGAAGAGACACACATGGGGAACAGGGTGAGGTTCAGACTCAGAGATAGTACCTGCACCCGGAAATGAACCAGGTTCAGAGCATAAGTTTGAGAAAAGTATTAATTGTCTTAATCTTAGCACAGTCCTTGACATGAGTTTGGTCCTCACCAGCCTCCTAGGCACCTTCTGGGTGCAGCTTGGAGGTCATCACAGACTACTATGAAGTTTTCAATAGGTACTACAGGCAAGGATAATGTGTTTTTTATGGAAAAGAGCATTTAGCCATATGGGTACTTGGTGCCATGCCATTTGGACCCAGGGTTAAAGAACTCTCCAGTTATTTATTTGCATTGACCCAGTTAGCCACAGAGAGCTTTGGAGAAAAGGTTGTGCTGAGACACAGCAGTTTGCTTCTCAGTAGGAAGAATCTGGAAAAATGGAGAGAAATGGGAAGGAAGATAAATCTAAAGGGCAACTGTCTGTGGTACAATAACAGGGAAAAGAGAGGGGTTAATATACTGAATGTGATGTAAGAAAACATTGGAAAATAAACTCTGTTAAACACAGAGGATCTGAGAGCTCTAAGGCTGGTAAACTCAAGAGCTGGCCACGAAAAGACTGAAGCAAGATAAAAGAGACAAATTGAGAAAGAGTCAAAAAGTGAAATTGCATGCAGGACTGGAACAGAGAGAGGAAATACAGAGTGAGAAAGGGTGGATCTTCGAGGGGGATGAGTTAAAAGAACAGGAGGTCTTGCCTTAAAGAATATTTGCCACTAAAAGCTCACTCTTCTGTGTACTTGAAATGTGAGGCAGAGTCCCTGGGTCCTCTACAGTCAACAAACAGCACTGCACATGCCATCTACTCTGTGAATGATCATGTAATTAAAGTCTGAATTAGAATGCATCTGTACAACAAAGGAAAATCCAGGTTGTGCACGTAACCTCAATTCTGGGAGCTCTTAATATTTAAGTGCTTGTCTTTGCAACCAGAATAATTTCCTTTTAATTAGGGCTTGTGTGCAAGGAAAAAAAGACCCCTTTTTTTTTTTTTTTTTTTTTTTGGTATATCCAGTTTGGGATTTGGGGACTTTAACTTAATTTAACAAGGTTAAAGATGGATTTTAAGCCAGCTTTTGGAGAGTGTTGTCCTCCCAGAATTGTAGTCACAATCAGTGTATATTCTTGGAAAATCAGACCTAACTCTGAAAAAGACTTTAAGCAGCTAATTCCTGTTTGAGCACCCAGCTGCTTGCTGAACTTTAGAAAGAATGAAGCATGGAGATTAGGTGTGTGACGTTAGTATCCCAAGTCACTGGTCACTTTTCACGTGGGTTTTTGGAGCCTCAGGGGAAAAAAATGGCAAAGACAGTGCTCAGAGGACTGTGATGTCCCATGGCATGTTTTACTTCCCAAGATATACCCAGTCTCATTCTGAACAACACATGTTGTAGGCACAGTCTCAATACTGTATTTGTGTGCATGAATGAATTCTTGTTTTACAAAACCCATTCTTGCTCCTCTTTTATTCTCCAATTAGCCAGAGGGAATGACAGTCAGGGTCCAGCATTAATGCTGCTGAGTTCATGTGCCTTGTTCTAACACAGATCCATGGCACAGGACCAAGTGTGTTTGACTCTGTGTGTATTTGGGAGGCTGTGAGACCATGTGTGAGTGCATTCACACACGCACATGTGGGGAAATACTGTAGACAGAGAAAGAGGGTACTCTACAGCCAAATGTGCAAAAATGCTCCGCATCAGCTTTCTCTTATAGCTTCATAGTATCCTTAAAGAATTTATTTTTTCTTCTAATTGTCTCTCTGCCTGTTTTGCTCCCTATCTGTTTGTCTACATATTTACAGATATATCAGTTCTTTCCTGTTTGATAGATATTTCTACCTGTATTATTTTTTACTAGTCTTGCAAATATGTTCAGTTTCCTTAACTGCTAAATTTCTAAATCCATCCTAGAATTTATGAATGTAATAAAATTTAGACCTGTTCTTATACTGTTTTAAACTTATATATATATTTTTTTTTTTTTTTTGGTCTGTTTATGTCCAGGATAGTAAATCACTTCTACAGTGGTTTGTCTTCTAAAGGCCAGACATGCAGATGGGGATAGTAAAGGAAATAAACAGGGGTAGTCAAACTGTTCAGGGATTCAACAGCAAAGGGAGACCATACTCATGGTTTTAGTTGACTGCTGAGCCAATCCCACGTTAATAAGCTTATGAAACAAAACCAGAAGTTGTCTGTCTGCTGTGTCTTAACCCAAATATGCATTCTCCAGGAAAGTGTAGGGTCTTCATCACTTTAAAATTACTTTTATACCTGGGAGCTGGTTTTCTTTCAGACACCTTCCCCATATCTCGGGAAAACTGTGCATTGCATGTACCTTCCCATGTTCTAAAAGTAATAATTACAGTACAAGTGACAGCGTAATACAAAGATTCAGACTCTATTTGTTTCATTGACTGCAATATGAGGGTGAAGAGGTCTCTTCCTGTGTTTCCAGCTGGTGGGTTGTGCTGGGCCTGAAATTAGAACAGAAAATTTTTCATCCTTTGTGCTTTCTGCATGTATCCATTCAATTTAGGAGCCCCAGGTATCTCTGCAGCTGATGCTGAAAGATAGGTGTTATTGAGGGCTGTTATCCTTCCAGACCTTTAGCTGAAAAGGAAATGGTAGATTTGAATACAGAAAGCAGAAGTGGCAGATCTCTGGGAGGCAACAGATGAGAAAAATGCTTAGAAAAGGTCAAAAGAGGGACTAAGAAAGCAGGGGGGAGAGAGAAATTGAAAGGGAATGCAGGGGTGAAGGGAAAGCTCTAACTCACAGAGAAGGCAGGAGAAGGTAAAAGAACTACAGCTTCCAGGAAGAACTAGAAAAGTCTTGATGGGGAAATGCTTTGGGATAAGAAATGCAGAGGTTATCAGAAAAAAAAATGGGTGGGTAAGGCAACTGATGCTTTTCTGAAAAGCTCTGAACAGGCACTTAAGGAAACTAGATTCAAGAGCTTGGAGAGGTAAAAGCAAAAAGTCAGAGAGGTTGTGCATGTGGAGAAATGACAAAAAATACATAGGCACTTCCAGAGTCCATAATGGAGTAACAGGTCGCTGAACCTTGCCATAATTCCACAGTCTTGAATTAATCAAGGAGTCTGAACTAAGTGTTCCAGTTCCATCTACAGTGGCTCCTCATGGAAACCTTCTAACTCTACCATCTATTATGTTGTGACAGGAAATAATGGAATGAGTGTAAAGACGTCATGACCTTTATGAATTTATCTACACTGAAAGAGTACATAAGATGAGCAGAGAAGTTTCTACATGTATTTACATGCATATTTTGACACTGAGACTTTGGATATGCCAGCATTAGCTTCACATACAGTAAGTCAGCTTCCTTAGTGATGCATGTAAGAGAGAATTCTAATCCCTTGAAGAACCAGGATCATGGGGAAATCAGCTACTTTAAAGATTTTAGATGGCTGAAACAAGTTATGAAATGAGGTCACAATCCTGCCCATAGCAACATACTTTGTATCTTTGGCGTTCAGTTGTTACAAAATGAAACATTTTTAGCCAAAAGATGTCTAATTCTAGGTGATCCTTTATTTTTGCAACCACACAGCTGATTCAGTTGAATTTCTGTAACTCCGTATAGTATGTGAGCCTCAGGTCTGAGGAAGACTTTCCTACCAATATGTGGTCCAATCAGGCTAGAAAAGCCTGAAAACTTAAGTTGTCTTCCACAGTCACCTCAAGAGCTCAAATTAAGGCAAGAGCCTGGCTGGTGGCTTGCGAGTTCCCATTCCAGAAAGTGGACTCATCTGGATTTCAGAACCCACAGTAATTTGTGCTTTACGGAAGATGTAGGTAGAGTTTTTGATGAGTGTACTTGGCAAGGAATTTCCTTCCCAAGGGAGCAAGTGCTGCTGCCCAAAGGACATCAGTTCCCTGCATCTTTGCCTCTACCAAGCTTTATAGAAAATCTAGATCAGGTTTCAAAGCCCATCCCAGAAAAACCACAGCTTTTTTATCTAAAAGTAAGAGCTCTTTCATACAAATGTGAATTCTGTTTTAAAGATGGGTATAAAATATCTTAGTCCATATCAGGTAAGGAACTACTCTTTTGTGCCAAACAAATAAGAAATGTTGTTCAAATCCTCTATTCTATTTTTTATGAAAATAAGAGCTGGGTGAGGGTGAAATCTCTGCCTAAACACATAAGACACAAAGACACCATATCCTACACCATGCCCCTTGGCTTCAAAGTACAAAGATTCATCCCAAATGTTTTTAAGCACTGAAAACTGCAAAGAATTCTTTATTATTGCCTCTCAAATGTACACATCAGATGTATAAGTATGGAAGTCTTTTGGCTGTCATATCCCCTTATCTTTCTTTAAAAAAACACTTAATTTGGTCAGTAGAAGATTATGGGCCAAATCATCCCCAGTCATCATATTTCATTTGATTTGCTATACTTGCCATAGAACATGTTGAAGGCTTGAAAATCAAAACTCAGTAACGTCAGGTGAGCTTGGGAGGGCATTGTGCCTTCTGATAAAACAGTACATCAGCCAAACAATCTCAGTGTGTACCCTAATATTGGCCTTGGTATTCTGGGACATTTCTGCCAAATATAGATTTCAATGGTTTTAATTACTGTTGTGACATTAATGGGATCACATTCTTCTTGTACTTAAGCTCATGTAACTGGAAGACACTCTGTTAGAAGTGCATTTACATGTGAGCTGGGGTCAGGTTGAGCAGTATTGGTTCCCAAACTTAACTGAGTACAGAACAGCTTGTAGACCCAACAGTGTTTTTGTGTCCCTGAGCTCATATTAGGATGAGATTCAGGACTGCATCAAGGCTCCTCTGCCATGGTTTCCATGGAAAGGAAAGTGAGACATGCAGTCTAGATGGAAACTATTGTGTGATTTTTTTCAGATCCCCCTGGTTTGAGCAATCAGGGAATTAGAATAATGATGATTTAATGAAAGGAACAAAATAAGTATTTGCTAGTCAGTTTGGATGCAATCTTTATATATTTTGGCTTAAACTGAACCCTAAAGCATTCAGTAGACTTTCCAAGGTTCTGATATTTGCATTTTGTTGGAAGTAAGGGATGTGAACAAGAATTTAGTTTCATTCCTGAATCTAGTGCTGTTCACAGTAGTGACTTCATCTGTCTACGCCGACCCCCACTTTCCCATTTACACTCAGCAATAGACTCAGTAATGAAGAGCCATTCTTTTTTTTTCAAAATTGATGAATTTAGATTTTGGCCGACATGAGACCCCAAAAACAGAGAGGTGAACCTCCAACTCAGTTTCTGGATGACATTCTATTACTGACTAGTCAAAATTAGCAGGTGGAGATGCTGTTATCCATTCTCCAAACACAGAGAGTAACTGGAAAAATTCACAAGTATTCAACAGCTCAAGTGAATTTCTTAAAACTAGGTAGGCAAGTTTCAGTTCCAAGTTCATAAATCGTCCTCAAATGCACAGAGGAAATGTGACTATGGTATATAAATACCATATGACAAATGGCAGTTTCCCTGGACACAGTAATTTCCTGGGAGATAACTTGCATGATGGTGGACTGAGGTGACTGGGAATCTTAGAGACAATGAAACACTCTTCTGCAATACGACTCAGTGCATACAATGAATGCAAAAGGCTGAATGTAATGCTGTTGTTGGCCCTTATCCAGTCTTCTGATTGAATAACAGTCTGCAACCCTATACACACTCAATCAGACAACGTCCAAGATGGAGGAAAAGGAAGCAAAGACTGGCACAGTCATAAATGCACTAACAAATGTGGGGACTTGGATGTGATAATAGTGAGGTTTTTTAAAGAGAGTGGAAGGTGTGATGCACTTGAAGCCATCCTCTCAGAGGCTGGCAAGGGGGAAGTTCAACATCCCTTGGCAACAAGGAAACAGATGAATATAGAGTTAATAATGTTCCCAAGACCAGCATTCTCCTGCTGAAACAGATTCTAATATAGAAGGCTACATGTGAGCTATTTTTGTGCCTACAATGACTGCTGTGTTTGCCTCTACTCCCGGCATCACTCTCATTGTACTGTATGTAAAGCACTTTAGGACACATTGGCTATGAAAGGAAGTTCAATTTGTGAAACCAAATTCTATTTTACCCTCAGTCGCTGCACACTGAGCCGGGTCAGCTCTGCATTCATTTAATTTTTTTTTTCTCCCCCCAGAATTTCCAGTTCCTGCCTGCCTTCGGAGTTACCAAGGAAGCGCACACATGATTTTATATAAGTCATACAGATCTTATGGTTTTATGTGTAAAAATATATACACGCTTGCACATACACAGAGAGACTCTGTAGAAATGACTCATAATGACAAGCAAGAGACAGGGAAAAATATCAGTTCATGCCTTTCTTTGCTTGAAATTTTCTATTGCTTTTCTGCTGAATGATGTTCCTTTACTATCTACATAATGAATACCCTCTTTCTACAGATAATTAAAGAGATGCCGCCCATATCCCACTAAAATTATATATTTATACACGATGACCTTCTATTAATAAACATGTGAGATTGTTGCAACTGAACAAAACCTCACAAGTCTTCATTATTTCCCTCCACTTGGGCTTTTTATTATCTTTCTCCTTATGTGTTTAGCACTGGTGAGAGATGCCAGAGAAACAGTCTCAGTAAAAGGACAAGGCAATATTGCCTGTTGTCTCACACCTGGAGTCTGATGATTTGGACTGACTCCTTCATTCTGATCTCTGGCGTGGCTGTGGGCCACTTTGCTTTGTGTTTCATGAGCTGGATGAAATGAATCATGAGGAGATTTATTTCTCCCTTACTTCACTCTCCCACACAGAGTCTTTCAAGGAAACAATATAAAGCCACTGTCTTTTTTAAGGCCAAATACTAGCACATGGAATATCACTGTTTGTCTCCAGACTGTGATCCTATGCCCGCCCCCTCAGCCTGTGAAAAATCTCCATCTGAATGTGTGTGGTGACTCATCTTGGACTCCAGTTTTCTGGTGTTTCCTGTAAAAGTAGAACCAGGGGAATCTGTATTAGACCAACAGGTGAAGCAGGAAAGAAAAGAAAAAAACAAAACACAAACCAACCACCAAAATCCAAACCCGAAACACTCATTACATGAGCTGGTAGAAGGCCTTGAAGAAATCTGATTGGTGAGGAAGTATTTACTGTTAGGTATTTGTTTTATTTTGTTTTCTTTTCCTTAGCAATATGGCTTGATTAATAAAAAGATTTATCTTCCTTTTTTTCCTAACTCACCTTATTCCTATGCTTAAATAATTCTCACTACAAAACCAGTACCACTATCATGTATTGCACCTCTGGAGGAGGAAACATGTAATACTCACCTCTGTAAAAGGGTCTACAAGAAAACAGACTTTTCCCAACCTACAAAATGACAAGCACATATAAAGCACATGTTGCAGCCTGACATCCTCTCTGTGTGCTAAGGAAGCTGAAATCATCTGTTCTTGCTCTATAACCAGTGGACTCAGGTGACCTGCAAGATGCAGAGGTGAAGAAGAAAGCTAGATTTTATTCTTTTATTTTCCCATTAATCAAACACATAAGCAATATTGTCACAGATATTCCTCACTTACAGCATGACTGTGGTCAAGAGAAAATGCAGATAATGAAGCAAAGCTAGTTCAAGTTTAAGCCGTATGGTATTCACCTGGTTCCCATAGCTTGGCCTCAAACCCAAGAAAAAGGATTTACTCCACTTCTTCCTTTCCTGCTCAGCATTCATCATTTCATCTGATTCTCCTGCTCCCCTGCGAAGCTGTGAGTTGGTTTTGGTTTGATTTCTTTCTTTTTCTCTTTTTGTCAAGTCTGTTAACAACCATTCCTTCTCTTTCTCCCTTCTTCTTTTATCTTGGGCTTAAGAGTTTGGTTTTCTCAAGGCTTAGTTTGTCATCCCCTGTTGTTTTTTTTTTTGTTTTAACTTATTTGGAAGCCAAAAAACATTTCAATTCACATTTGATTTCCCCAATAAATCCTGTTATCCCTGCCCTGTTGCCAGCCTTCTCATTCACTGTCATTATCGGTTATATCCTATTTGCCCTAATCTAGTTATCCAGTCTTTTTATCAGTTTATCTTACCAGCCCCCACCCAAGAAAACCTCCTTTGAATCCACTAGGAGGAAAAGGCAAAGGTGTTCCTGTCCTATTTGGAGTGGATAATTCAAAAACACACAGCATGTGACAAGGCAGTGCTGAAAGAAGACTTGGAAAACATCCATGCAAAATAGCACACGACAGCGATTCTCCCCAGAGGCCAGGTACGCTAAATGCTTACACCCAAGCCGTGCTGCAAGCAATCATCTGGGAGTAAGATCTCCAAGACTTTTCTTCATAATATCACACTACATAGCCAACAAAATCCTCCAGTGCTCCCACAGTTGGCAGCAGTAGGTTTCCATACTTTGCCCACTTCCTAGCCTCTCCCAGACCCTTCCAGGCACTCGCTGATGAAAAACACTCTCCTGGCAAAAAACATTTTGGCAACCTACATACTGTGTTCCTATTTCCCATGAATAATATAGTATTTCTCATGTACTGCTCTGTGCATCTGAGTCTGGACTAAAATTATTTTTTTTTATACTATTACTGTGGATTATCTAAAAGGTATGTCTTGAAATGTTTGAATTTTGTATACAAAACACCACATTTCACATGACAGATTCTTTGGAAAATGTCCACTGTTTAGTTCTCTGTGTCAAACCAATCGCCCAGAAGTGCAGTGCAATGTCTTTCACAGATAGAATTTAAAAATGGGGTCCTAAGAGGCCACAGATTGTTGTAAACGGTGTTTGTTTAACAACAACTAGAAACCCGGCAAGGTGTTAGACCTGGGAGTCAAAGAAAAGCCTCCCCCACCCCCATCACTGATAATGCATCATGGAGGTATATATGAGATTATTCTGTTTGTACTTGGCTCTGAGAACTTCAGTGACCATCAGTGGTCAGGACTGGATTTGATATCTCTTTTGAAGGAAGGCATCTGCAAGATCACAGTATCCTTCACCACCTCAGCAGAGCCCTGCTTGGTAACTGACATGAAGTGGAAAAGGAAAGAGCTCTTTTACTGACTCATTCCCATTTCCTGAGTCACTTGTGTTTCCCTTGCAGATCTCCAACTAAGTATTATCCTAAGCTTGCAGTAGCGGCAATGCCATAGTTAAAACTGAGCTGTGATACTTTGTGATGTAAATGTCTCCTGGATTAAATTTTAGTGATTTAATTCTTTCTCCAATCTTTGACTCAAATTAATCAAGAAAAATACATTTTCCAAAATCATTTTCTCTTTCACATGAAGATGTTCTGATGCTTTTAGTGGTTGAGAAAACCCTTAAAGACAACTTATCTAGAAATGTGAATATCTTTTGTTTGTTTGTTTGTTTTGGTTAATATAAGACAATCTATCCGCACTTCCTATTTCACCCTCTGACTCATCTTTAGGATTTCTCAGTCATCTGCTGTGTAGTGGGAGTTGAAATAATCAGCAGAAATGTTGGGCTCGTTTCCCTTTTTTTCCCTAATGTCATAACTGAATCAAGATATGTCAAAAAAAAAAATGAAAGACTTGAAAAAAAATGCATTAAAAAAAAGTTACAAGTAATCTGCAGTGTAAAACTAAATGAATGCAACAAAATCTAATTAATAGTAATATTGTTTTTACACCTATGCCCGTTCTGGAGGCAACCAATTCTAACATAAGAGGGTAGAATTCAACAGCTACAATCTAGGAGATGGAGACTCAGTCTCCTTCTGAAGCACGAACTCTCTGCGTGACTGTTTCTGCTGCCCATATGTCAGGGAAGAATAACAGCGTTTCTTTCCTTCACAGGAACGTTGGTAGGATAAATACATTGAGGACTGGGAGGCACTCAGGTCCAGACTCATCCCACTTAACTATGACACCTGTCTGAGGAAACCAAGAAGTTTGGTTTATTCAAGGATATGAAAGTTAGAGGCAGAAGGATGGACATCTGCAGAAGGCAACTAAGGCTGCTGGAGATGTGAGTCAGCTTATGGAGCTGCTTGTCGTTTTCCATTGAACGCATAGCAACCACCTACCTGGGGATGGGATGAAGTTGTCTGAACACAGGTATCCAGTGATCCCTTAGATGCCCTGAGGAAGCTGAGACATGTGGTTACGGCAGATACGTATGACACAAGACTTCCAGGACAGAGTGGGATGTTCCACTGCTCCTGCCATGACAGCGGATGACTGTGTTGAAGAAACAGAATTTTTCTCAAAGTGTTTAAAATAGGTAAATAAATGGGACCTCCAGGACAACCTCTGTGAAATCCATTGAGAAGCTAAAAGTGAAAATTCTATTAGATATAGAAATACCCTGGAGAAGATTTCTTCTGAGGGCATACTGTGGCTACTCATTTTGAGCCTACAAGGTACCTTTCTTGTTCTTTCTGCCTCTTCTTTCAGGTTTTCATCAAACTGTTTGTTAGTTGTCAGTTTAGGTCAGTTGTCATAAGGATAGTTAAAGGATGAAATGGGTAAAGTATGGTAGATTACATGTGATTTTTAATTATATTTTAAAACTCTGACAAACTCCTTCCTCTGCAGTGGAGATATAATGCCAGTGCATCATATCACTGGTTTCTTTGCCCAGCTCTCATCTGCAGAACCTTACCTCTCTCTTGCTGTATGTGAAAGTTTGTAAACTCCCTTCTCTGCCCTCTTGATTATTCCTTTTAAACTTGCTAATAGCTGACCAGCTTTCCATTGTACTGTAGCACAGTATATAATAACCTGCAATTATTGTCCATTTAGGCTTTCCCCTGGGCCTGCTTTATTCCTGCCATCAGTGGAACTGTACACTGCTTTTCTGCTGATTTTACTACCAGATTCATTGCTGCTGAGAAGAAAAAAAAAGTCAGTGATGATCTACAACCCGTTATACAATTTTCCCGTCTGTTGTTCTTATCTTTTTTTTTTTTCTGTTCCTTGTCCTACTGTAGATACTTGATGAAAATTGTTTTATAATAGGCCTTCCTCAGCTGTTGCATCCTGTTCTGTACTGGATCTGTACTGGATCTGTACTGCTAAAGTATTTTGCTGCTGTGCTCTGTACTTCTGTACAGCAGTTATAGTCTACATGATACCTGGAGGTCAGTGTGCACAACAGCTCTGCTGTGTTTTCACTCTCTTTGACTTGACTTCTCCACCCTCTTTTCTGATCTGGACAGCCACGGTAGACAGAATCCTAGCTTGGATATTACAGTTTATTGCTTTTGATTTTCATTAAGAGGGAGAAAATTTTTACACCGGGTCTGACCTATTTCTTATTATCTGCACATGAAATTTACTTTATCTGCAGAGCTTCTATCTCCTGCCTTTCTTCTCAGTCTTGAGTTATGCTCGAGGCCTGGGGTATGTAGGCTAGTAAACCTTTCATCCAGTGAAGATCTTGGATTGAAGTATAATGAATTTCTCAAGGCAAAGTCAAGTGGCAGTTATGTGACTTACAAGCAAAAGTGTTATTGGTGGGAGTAAGATTTCTAAACAATTCAGAGAATCCAGGCTGTTGTACATATGAATTTACAGAGGCATGCTGTTGTTACACCTACTTACTTTATGTGTTTTGTTGTGGTTTTTTTTTTTTTTCAGTGTAGCATTTATTACTTCCACCACCTTTGAATTTATCAAGAGTCTGTTCGTGTAACATTACAATTAGTGGCCTGTGCAGTCTCCTGCAGATCCATAGGTATGCTGCTCAAAGGGTTAAATATATACAGATTCTTATTTAGACAAAACCAGCCTCTGCCGCAGATCAGTAACACATATTCATTCTTTACCTCCCCCAACCCACACTTAGGCTTGGTTAATGGGAATGATCATCCATGTCTAGATCCAGTCAGTTCAGGGGTGGCTTCACTGTTGAGTCGAGCAGAGGCAGCTTTGCTGTTCTGTTTCAAAGCCCCTTCACTGCTGCTTCACCGTGACCCTGCACCTCTCCTGTGCCCCGTGGTCTTCCCAGGGGTACTTGAACCTTCGCTCCAGGAGGCTGTTTGTGCTACCCTCTAGTGGCCAAAGCACAGAGAAAACTGCAAAATTAAGAACACAGACCAAATTTTATGCAAAGGTGATAATAGATTTTATTTTCCGTGACATGAAATCAAAGCAAACAATTTTGGAAAATGAAAAAAAAACCCAACCAACCAACCAAACCAAACAACAACAACCGAAAAAACCCCACCAAAACCAAAACACCCGACAAATAAATCTGTTAAAGTTTAAGGTTGGGAATGAATCTGAACTTCTAAAATATCAGTGTCGTCTAAATAAATGTAATTTGCATAATACAAAAACTTGATGAAATGGAAGGCGATTTTGTAGTCTAGGCAGGGACTCAGAGTATTTTAAAACACCAGAGATTTGCTGTGTGAACAGAAGGCAATAGTTTGACGTTCCCACTCAACCTCAGTAAAATATGACAAAAATACTGTGTTTCCCTCACTATTTGTCTCTTTTGACTATAAATTTTCCAGCAACAGAAACTCTCCTACACGGTTCATACAGCTCAGTGAAGATCTTCTCTGGGTTGAACTCGACCACAACACTGAAATGAATAAATAATATTTGATGAGTTACAAGGTTGTAGAAAATGAGATGAGATGGAACTCAGTGGTGGAGAACTGCTGACCAAAGACAGATGTCTGAGAGCTGTGGGGAAGAGTGAGAGGGTTTCCAAAGTCATAGATCCATCTGAGATTCTGGAGTCTACTGTAAGACTCATGAAAGGCGAAGGAGAAAACTCGGGTAAAGACAAGGAAGGTCAAAGGGACAATACATCTAACTGACCACTGAAGAAAAATGGACCAAAGACATGAAACTGCATGCTGCAGATTCACAACTGACACTGAGATTTAACATGTATAACAAAGCAACTAAATATCCCCCAATGTTCCTCTCCTTTCTAGCCCTCATCAAGAATTATTTCAAATGTCCAAAGGGGACCACTTTGGGTCTGGTTTTTTTCTTAGAAAGTCATAGATTTTTGTAGAGAAAATAGGCTCAGCAAAAAAATGTGCGAAATCCCGGAGGACAGAACCAGCAGAAATCCTTTTCTTCCAGTTTTTCCTTTTCAAACTGGTAGAAACAACATTTGACAGAAGACCTGTTTCAATCCCAGACTCAAAACAGGTACTTTATGGCTACTCCAAAGGCTGCTAGGAGCTATGGTGGAGCTGTTCACACATACTTATGGTTGGTGTTATGTCCTCTCAAAAAAGATGAAGACCCTTTAGCAAACGGTTTCAGAAATCTCAGAGGTTCCCTCTGTGTATCTACAATGAAGAAATTTAACTACTAGTTGTTTGAATACTCAGATGTTTCCAATTGTTTTACAAAACACAAGGCCATCAACATCTAGAGAAGAAGAAACTTAGGTGAAGTTTCAGACCAGTAGTTTAAGATAAAAAAAAACCAAAAAACAACCAAACTTTTTAACAGGTTTGGGTAGAGTAAAGCATCATCTGATTGTGATTACCTAGTAGTTCATAGTCATCTTACACTAGTTCATAATCATCTTACACTGATGTGCCCAGGCAACTCTATTTCTTTTATTAGGCCAGTGGAAGAGAGTTCCCATTTTGTTTGTGCTGTGCTACTGGGGACTATGGGGTTATTTTAGTCTCATGAAATAGTAACCCGTAATTTGAGGGGCTTGATGCAGTAGGCAAAAATCAAAGCAAGACTTACGTTTATAAAAAACTCATGAGTTTGGCAAATAGAGGGTAAGACAGTAGCCGAGAGTTTTGAATTGAAAGCTTAGTGGTTAGATCATGGTTGCTTAGTGTTTGCCTTCAAACACTCCCAGGAAGGAGGGCAGGCAACCTAGATATAAAGTGGAAGAACAGATTAACCCTGACATTTCTAGGTCAAGGGAATAACCGAGGTCATGCCTTTCCCAGGCCCACCAAAGTCACATCTGTGCAGATCGGGAGAGCTCATGGAAGTACTAATACAAAATTCAGGAGGGCAAATGGTGCCGCTACTCTTCAAAATGCAACATGTTAACAATTACATTTGTTTTCACTCACTACATCACTGTGCATGTTCTACCCTGTCTCTCTAAAGCAATCTTATAAATCATTGAAGAGAATGGTTCTATTTTTGCCTCAAATATCCTAGCCTTGAAATCTCATGAATATCTTCCAAATTAGGTCTTCAGTTTACTAGATCATACACTTATCTCCTGATTCTGTATGTTATGGAGAGTTTCTGTTTTAGAAAAAACAAAATTTGACTCTGGTTAGTAAGACATGGGAGACAACTCAGGATTAGAATGTAGAATCATAAAATAATGTATTCCATTGTCCTTCTAAGTTTGGTTTTCTGCCTGTTTTGGGCCTGACAGCTCACTGTTTTTTAAAGAACCTCCGGAAATGGAGATGTTAAAAGCTTCCCAAGCAGTTTACTCAGCTACTTAACTATTCTCCATCAGGAGAACATGTTACTGGTGTCTAATTTAAATATTCTTTGCTGTAATTTAAGTCCATACCTTCTTTTCCTGTCCAGAGTGACTCTGAAAAATAATTCACCACACCTGCCTTCGCAACTCTTGAACTGAAGAACCATTACTTTGCCCCCACTAGAACTCTCTTTTCTATACAAACTGCACCAGTTCCTTCAGCTTTTCTTTTGGAGGACAGTTATAGCTTAACCATGTTTTTAGCAACATATGTACAACCATGTTACGTCCATTCTGTTCTTTTCTCATTAGGATTTCTTTTTTTAATTCCTGTCTCACACATCAATGTAATTATGAGTGGTTTCATAGTTAGCCTTAATTGTCCATAACTCTGTATGTCACCCTCTGCCATCTGACAGTAGTTTAGAGAAGGCACTACAGCATATGACACCTGTAGTGATGGATCTTTCTGTAGCTCTGGTACTGTCAGATGCAAGGACTTCAGGAGCTGTGTTTTGGTCTGTGTAATAACTGTAGGTTTCAGCACAGGGATTCTAGTTTTTTCATCTAAGGCTCCAAGCTATGCCACCCAGTAAGTGAGGACATTGCTACGTTCCTGAAAAACCTAGAGCCCAGTCAGTGGGCAAATATTTTATTTCTAGGACTTATGGAGTGAGAACAAGTATCGTCTTCATCACAGATTACACAGAAACCCCCATTCAGCTGCCTTCTGTGCTACCTGTATCACTATGGGTAAGTCGTTAAGCTTTCTTTTGTCAAAATTTCCTCTCACTTTAACATGGAGAAGATTTCCAGAGCTCATAAGGAGAAAAGAATTTAAAACTGCATAATGGTACTAAAAAAACCAAAATTATAAGATGCATAAATACCATTATGGCAAGAACAACCACTCTGTAACAAACTATGAAACAGTGACACTTTTCTGATTATGCGCAAAGATCTAGATACACAAAAGAAAAGCAATGACTACACCTTTTTCTGTTTAACTCATAAACAAATGCATTTGCTTCAGGAACAAATCATTATGTGTATAAAAAATACATGCCAGTTTACCTTAAATGAGATTTCCCATACATATTAATTTTACAATGAATTTGTGCTGCAGGCATTTCTTATTTTGCAGTGCATACTTGGGTACCAATATCAGGATGAGAAATAAATACAAAAATTGGTTTCTTAGTGTAGCACCACTTTAAATGTCCATTTCTTGAAAACTAACAAGACTCATGCATTCATTTATTTTCTGGGCAACATGGAAGTCTCTGTTCTTCCAATAGGTAGGATTTATAAACTGTGATTTGTACACTATGCAAACAATGGCAATTTGAAACTTTAAATGTTCCTTAAATCCAGAGTTTGGCATTTTGTAAAGCAGATAGTAGTCCAGATAATGGATTCATTAGATGTTGTTGGGTCTTGTCACCTTGACAAAAAAGGTCTTTTCCTCCCTCATAAGCAGCTCTGGTTGCCCTGTTTCTTCCTAAGGTTTGTGACATTTCACATTACTTGGTCCTAAATCCAGTTTCTTGCATCTCTGACATCTTGGGTGCTTGCTTATCTTCTTAGGAAAAGCAAGCAAGTGAACAAACAAACATACAAACAACAACAACAGAAAACAGCAGACCAAACCTAACCCAAAATCACTAGCTTTTTTTTGTTGCAGAGAACATGACTAGAGAAAAATATATTTCTTATCTTATCTACAAATTTCTGTTAATATTTTATTAATTAAGCTCTAAAGCTCTGATAAGCTCCAGCAAAGATTCAAGGTCTCAGCGGGTCACTTGCTGTGACCAGGACTTGACTGATGTACAGGCCTCTAAAATTCACAAGCTCACTGAGCTTTAAGAGATATCTCAAATTTCAGCTGCTAAATCCAATTTCAGCTCCAAGTGCAGTTTGGGTGGTGGGCTGTGAACTCACCATTTCGGTACCTGAATGCAGTGTCTCTCCTGTGCTTTCCCTGGCATGCATCCTTTCTCCTCTCCTCAAGTGAGTCGTACTGGAGAGGATGAGGAAATTGCTTGCTGCACATATGAGAAAGAGAAATCTGGCTTGAGAATGTAGAAAACAGCTCAGGACAAGGAATTTTGAAGGAAGGAAAAAGAGAGGAGGGAGAAGCAGTGAAAATGGAGAAAGAAACTGCAATTAGGTACTGATGAGAGGGAAAGGAGGGAAACTAAAAGTGGACTGGACTAGTTAATGCATCTAATTAAAACTGAATAGGGTGTGTGACAAGAAGAGCCTGAGAATGGATGCTGTGGTGGGGGGCAGAAACTCATTATGGACAGATAATATGTGCAAGAAGGGCAATTATTTTAATTGATAAAAATGCTGAGTTTTCAGTGACAGATGAGTTCACTATAGCTGGATTTTGAACATGCATAATGCAGTGTAAGGTGAGCCACACGGTAAGGTCAGGTATTGGTAACTTCCATACAGTACCTGTGATTTTAAACTTTAATATCTCAATACCTCAGTTTCTCACTATGTAGAATATGCCATCAAAACACTGAAGAGTTGTAAAGTGAACCCTGATCTGTCCATGCACTGAAAAGGAAGGTTATTAAAAGAAAAATTAAAAGAAGTGAAAGGGAATTTTTTGTGCATCCTCCCCTCCTCCCCCAAATTAAGATGTTTTATGAAAATAATGACCCTTTCACTTTTTTATTAAAATAACGTTTTAATATAATGTGTTTTTTTTAAACTGCCCAGGAACAAAATATCTGACTAAGTTAAAAATACACCTCTGTCCTTCACATTATATTATATAAAAGACTCCAGTTTTCAGTTCTACTCATCAATGCTGCCTGTTTTGCTTAGAGTCGTGCGAGAGGAGCTAGAAATAAAACATAAGTCTGTGAAGCTTTCTTGTTGCAAGCCAGAAAGCTGCCAGCACGGTGCCTCTTGATGCAACCGGCAGTGGTGTGGCTTTTTTTTTCCCTGAGATGAACATTTGCAGCATCTAAACTCACTTCCCCAAGCAACCATCAGATGGTAGCAATGCTTGTTTGCTACCTACCATGGGCTAGATTCAAAAATGGGATGCAGAAATCCAGGCCGTTCTCTCCAGCCCCAGCAGCCACCCAATTGCCTTTCGAGAGTGCCCCGGTGTTCGCATTTCGGAGGACACGAAAAGCTGCAGATCTGAGTGTTAGTGCTGAGGTAGACACTATGCAAAGCAATCTGATCTCATATGCACAGAGTTGTAGCCAATAGCCACATGCATGAAGGAACAGATGAAACCCAAGGGAAATGCAGATGTCCTGTCCCTGGTTTTGTTCCCTGGGCTTTGGTTTGCTGCAAAGGAGGACTCTAAGGGGTGTGGAAATGGAAATAGCAAGAAAATTAACTCAGGACCTTGAAACTAACTGTAGTAGAGACTCTCAAGGAAATCGATCCAATGTCACAAAAGGGTGATAGAGCAGACTCCTGTAGCATGTAGGAGTCCTTGGTGAAGTTATCAAAAGCTTTCTTACTGAAGGCCTGGCTGATAACAGCCCTCTACTATGGATATCTTTAGTCAAGTGTTATCCTTGAGGCTGAGGGCAGGATTCAGTGTCCCTGCTTCTAAATGTCACACAGTAGGACACTTAGGCCTGATTTCCCATCTGCATTCCTTGTATAGCCCGTGGGGAAACAGAGACACAGAGAGAGAAAAAATTTTTCCCGGGCTTGGATTCCTGACTTGAGGTGAGGAAAAACAGACCATGAAAGTGTCAATTTCTCTATACTAGCCAGAAATGGAACTTGTCTCACTTAGATTTTACTCCTGATTTTAGGTGTCTAAGATAGTATAAAATGATCCCCTTCTTTGCCATTTCCTCATACAAGAGGTGCTCCATCCCTCTAATAGTCTTGGTGGCCTCCTCTGGACTCACTCCAAGTTGATGTCCTTCCTGTGCTGGTACCCCACTGCAGGTGGGGTCTCACCAGAGCAGAGCAGAGGGGTAGAATCCCCTCCCTCGACCTGCTGCCCACCCTGCTTTAGATGCAGCCCAGGACATGTTTGGCTTTCTGGGCTGTGGGCTCACGTGGCTTGGTCATGTCCAGCCTTTCACCCATCAAGCACCCCGAGTCCTCCTCAGCAGGGCTGGTCTTGGTCTGTTCATCCCCCCTCTGTGTTGTTACTGGGGGTTCCCTGACCCAGGTGCAGCTCCTTGCACTTGGTCTTGTTAAACTGCATGAAGATCCCATGGACATTGTCCTGGCTAGAAAGTCTATAGTAGACTCCCATGATGGCATCTTCATTATTTGTTTGTCCCTTGATTCTTACCCAGAGGCTCTCAACTGTGTCCTTGACAGCTGTGAGCTGTCAAGGCCTTCCATTGCATACAATATCTCTGCCTCTTCTGCCCTGCCTATCCCTCCTAAAGAGCTTGTAATCACCCAATAGGGCACTCCAGTCAATACCAGTGATGTCAAATCTCTGGGACTGGGCCAAAGCTTTGAGCTGATCTTGCAGCAGAGGTGCAACCACCCCTCCAATTCCTTATCCATCTAACAGTTTATCCATCAAATCCATCCCTATCTAGAGAGAAAGATGATGTGGAAGACCATGTCAAAGGCTTTACAACAGTCCAGATAAATGACATTTATAGCCCCTCCCTTGTCCACTGGTGTAGTCATTTCCTCATAAAAGGCCACTAGGTTGGTTTGGCAGCCACAGTGATGTGATGGTTGGAGGCCTCCTTGGGCATAGCAATCATGAAATGATATAGTTTTTGATTCCTGGAGAAGTAAGAAGAGGGGGTCAGCAAGACTGCCACCTTGGACTTCTGGAGAGCAGACTTTGGCCAGCTTAGGAGGCTGGTTGAGGGAGTCCCCTGGGAGGCAGTCCTGATGATCAAAGGACTCCAGGAAGGCAGGAAATTCTTCCAGAAAGAAATTTTAAAGCTGTGGAAGCAGACAACTATCTATGCTTAAATGGTGTTCCCCAGGGCTCAGTGCTGGGGCCAGACCTGTTTAATATCTTTGCTGACGATCTGGACGAGGTGATCAAGTGCACCCTCAGTCATTTTGCAGATGACACCAAGCTGGGTGGGAGTATCGACCTGCTGGAAGACAGGAAGGTTCTGCAGAGAAATCTGGACAGGTTGGATAGATGGGCTGAGGCCAATTGTGTGAGGTTCAGCAGGTCCTGCCCTTGGGTCACAACAACCCCCTGCAGTGCTCCAGGCTGGGGGCAGAGTGGTTGAAAAGCTGCTTGGCGGGAAAAGATCTGGGGAGTGCTGGTCGACAGTGGCTGAAGATGACCCAGAGTGAGCCCAGGTGGGCAAGAAGGCCAATGGCCCCTGGCTTGTGTCAGTAATAGTGTGGCCAGCAGGACCAGGGCAGTGACTGTTCCTCTGTATGGGCACTGGTGAAGCCACAGCCCGAGTGCTGAGTTCAGTTCTGAGCCCATCACAACAGGAAAGACATTGAGGTGCTGGAGCGAGTCCAGAGAATTGCAGTGGAGCTGGAGAAGGGCCTGGAGCACAAGTCTGACAAAAAGAAGCTGAGGGACTTGTAGGTGTTCAGCTTGGCGAAAGGCAGGCTCTCTCTCTAAAAGTACCTGAAAGGAGGTCGTAGCCAGGTGGGTTTTGGATTCTTTTACCAAGTGACAAACAATAGGACAAGAGCAAATGGCTTCAAGTTGCACCAGGGGGTGTCTAGATTAGATATTAGGAAAAATTTCTTTGTGGAAAGAGTTTCAAGCTTTGTAATAGGCTGACCAGAGAAGTGGTTGAATTACCATCCCTATAGCTATTTAAAAGATATGTAGTGTGACACTTAGGGACATAGTTTAGCAGTGGGCTTGGCAGTGCTGGGTTAATGATTGGACTCCATGTTCTTCAACGTGTTTTTCAATATAAACAATTATGTGATTCTGTGGTTCTAAGGAGGCAACTTCATTAAACCACAGGAGGGACACTTGGGGCCTCTTTACTGCTTGAGACAACTAATTCCCATAAGTAAATTACTAAACTATAGCCCACTGTCAGACTTTTTGATTGCAGGTATACTATATTTAACAAAAAAAGATCTGACATGTCTCATTACCTGTTTAGCCATTCTGTCTCCTAGTAAGCTCTCAGGGAAGTGAGAATAATATTCTAGAACAAGTACATTTTTTTTCATGTCAGTGTAATCAGACCTATGTCAGCTTTGCCCCAGAGAGCCTTTTCTTTTTTTTTCCCTGAGTCACTGACATTGGATTTTTTTTTAACTTAGACTGGACTTATATTTGCGGTACGTATAGCAACTCTTGACAACTTCTTAAATGTCAATTTGTATTTGTATAGCTTTTTTTCTGAATAGGTCCTTTTCCTAGGCATTTCATTTCTTAACTGGCCTTAGTAGATCCCCAGAAGTAGTTGCAATATTTGGGTGCAACCATGAAGGAGAAGAAATGAAAACAGTCTGGACTAGTTACTTTTATCCCACATGCTTGTCACCACAGAGCATAGCCACCTTGCTCATCCTGGTGGTGTCTCACCAAGACTGGGATATTATGTTTTACCTCCTGAGATGTGCAGTTTCTCTTTCAGAGTTGTTTAGCAAGTACAGTATGAATTTTTCAGGCATTTGTTTGTCCTAAATCAAAGAATAAGCTCAGAGAAAACCTCTGCACTGTGTTCCTTCACACTTTAAGCAGAAGTTCCAGAGAGAGAGACTGAACTTTTAACTGTCTGCAGAGTTTAGTTTTAGCTTGCAAATCATATCAAACCCCCAGAAATTCCCAACATGATGAGAGAAGGTCATGGGATGGTTGCATGTGGTGTATTGTCTAGATGAAGAATGGCTGTCTCTTATAAATAAACACATGCTATTTGCTACATCTTTATGCAAAGACTGAAACCTTACTCCCCATTTAAGTGCACCAGTGGGACGAACTCTGTGCTACTCACTTTTGGTTTTCACCATGCTGCTGTAAAAGGTGCCCCTCCTGAGCGTCTGCCTTTCACACCTAGAGCATCTCATGGCTGTGCCCTTCCAAACAGCAGAGTCACAGAATACGTTGAGTTAGAAGGGACCCACAAGGATCCCTGAGTCCAACTCAGCCCTGTACAGGATCATTCACAAGAATCACACCATGTGCCTCAGAGTATGTGTTCTGTCTGCAGTTCTTCCCTGGGACTTGCAGCACGTTTGAACTTGGGTGCCTTCTCTGCTTGTCACTGGTTCAGATAGGTAGACTGGTGGTTAGTTTCCTGTATTGGTCAGCCATGCATTTTCCCTTTCTTTTGCTGCAGAATGACTAGTGATGACTTATGCAACTGAATTAAATACATGTGGAATGAAATCATGTATTTGTTTTGATGTTCAAAATTGTTTGAGGCTGCCCAAAGCCTTCAGTTATGCTGTTCTAGCATCCCGTGGCAGAGCTATCACAACTAGCTATGCAAACCTTTCTGCTCTCAACAGTGTGGCTTGTTTATAGTGAGCTGGGTCAGGGGTTGAAATGAACCTAAACACCAGAATGGTGAAATGATGCCACCAAAAAGGTATCTTGAATGTGTGGGGAGGTATGGCTTTTGTAGATGCATGACAAAAAGTTCTTAGTTCTTAAGCAGGAAATATTTAGCATTAACCCTAACCTTTTTTTTCCCCCTATTTTAATCCTATTTTTCTCTTTAAAGATAGTAGGAGGCAATTTACTTTTGCATCTCTGTCCAGTTTGCAAACAGCCACAAACAGGAGATATTTCATTCTCCCCAATGTCCACATTTACTCACTTGAACAGTCATGGCAATAAGGCTAAATTGACTTTTCTTTTGGTCTCCTCTTTAACAAAAAGCTCTGTTTCCTAAGAACTGCAATGGCCTCAGAGTTCATCTGTGTTCTGAGAACTGCTCTGTTCCTTCATGCATTTCCACAGTTGTGTCAATCCCCCAAGAATGTGACAACTGCCATATTTCTGCTAAATGATAAACTTTTTGCTTGTGTGACATCATGGAAAGCAGAAAACTCTGAAGAAAGGATGATTTTTTTTTCTGCTTGTTTATTTTTTGGTTTTTACTCTTTAATATTGTAAGTACTTACATGGTGAGAAACAAAAATTGTAGTTCATGTGGTATGCATCAATAATGGGACACAAGAATCTTGCAAGTCTTGTAGGTTAACCGTACATATAGACCCCTGCTAATTCTTCCCCCTCAGTACTACAGAAATTCAGAAATACTAATTTATATCTATATCTATATATTTATGTAGACTTCAAACTTATGACCATGTGGCCATACTACATAGACTGAAGGTGGAGAGTTTCTCCCCATGATTTCTCTCTGTCTCATACACCTACAGCAGAACCACATCACCTCTTTCTGAAAGTTGAGCCGGTTTTGATCTTGTTGCTGTTGTCAAAGGGAAGGAAGTGGGTATCCATAATGCAGGTGCTGATGATTCGTGCAATGCTTCTCCTCTTATGACAGTGACAAGGCTTATGTCCTGATGTAGCTTTGAAAACCCCAGCTGTATCTCTGAGCACAAGATCCTATGACTCTAAGCAAACTTGTGGAAATTGTGTTCTTTCGACTTGCAACAAGAATAACAGCTGCTGATATATATATCAGACCTCTATTTTAGCCATTCTTTTCTGTTGTTGATAGAGTGATGACTAATGTTTCTTTCTTGATGGAGAACAAAATAGGGTGGATAAAGCATAGGGAAAAATTAAAACAAAGGCATCTGTGGTTACTAAAAAGCTGCATTTGTCGAAGGGAAAGACATCTGAAATCTGGGATCTCTTGGATTTCAGTGCCTTTGGTTTAAATGTCAGTGATCAATAGGATATTTTTCTGAATCTACACCATTTAGGTTCAGAGTATTTAAAATGAAATAAAATATTTCTAAATCTTTCTGTTCTCTACCCCTGATTCTGTTAAGGGTCTCATTCAGCCCTTACTCAGTTATCCAGTGGAAGTGGGAGAATGTTCAATGACCTCAGCGTAAACTTCTTCTCCCTTGAGACAATGTGCTTGTCCAAGTTAATGGCAGAGACATTCAAAGAGGTTATTCATGGCTTACAGAAGTTGAAAGCTATTCAGATTTTTTTTTTCAAAATAATAATGGACAGATTAAAATGTACAAACTGAAAGGCATAAATGACAGGCATCTCTTTACCTTACACCTCAGAAATACCCAGAACATTACCCCTCAAGTAAAATAACTCAGCTGTGTGCCAAGAAAAACAGAAAGTGGTTGCTGCTTCTTTGCTGTTGGTAAGACTTATCCTCACATTCAAAAGATAATGTAGTTGGAGGGAGGAGAAGAAGAACAGGGAAGGCCTAGGAAGAGGAAATATGATGGGGAAAGAATATCCACTGGCATCTGTCAAACCAGAGCAGCTATCCCTCTGTCTCACAAGCTTGTGAGTTATATCAAGTCACATTTCTCCTTATATTGGACATACTTTATTTTAACCAAGGAAGGTTCTCAGATGCCTTGAACTGATTTTGTGGTAAACAGAAGCAAACCTAAATAGCTGTTTTATTATAGCTTATTGTCCAAGTGTTGGTTCATAATAAATCATTGTATTCTTTAGAAACAAGCTTGAAACAAGTGCATAAATATTAAATGGCCTCAGGAATAAAGACATTTTTAGCAAAATTATTGAATGTGGTTTTCCAAAACCATTGGGTAATCCAAAATCCCCATAGTCATTTAAGGACCAACATGTACTTCACTTTGTAGTAATGTAAATCCAGTGTAACTGTGTTGAAGTCAATAGAGTTATTCAAAATTAACATAAAAAAATAAGTAGAATTTAGTCTTTGAAATATAAACAACATAATTGCCTGAAATTCTATCCATCAGGATAAAAGAATAAAAATTCTATATCTTTGCAGAAAAGGGAAGTAAAGCTACCTGTATTACATGTGTAAATTTAGGTGAAAAAAGATTATACTGATTTAATTTATGTAATAAAGTTCCTATACCATAGTCAGAAACATTGAAGCAGAAGTTATTAATTTAAAAAAAAAAAGTTATTCTACATTTTAATAATTCCAGCAGAAAAAGAAAAGGATGAGATCTGTGGCTTTTGTAAAGCAGAAATATTCAGATCAATATTTTTGCTTGCAGGCTCCTCTGCTTTTAGAAGGAATTCATAGAAAAAAAGGAATAATTCCTATATCCTCAGTTTCTGACACTCCATAGACTACCCACATCACTAGGGATTGTCCCATGGAGATGGCCATGTTGTGCCTCAGTTATCAAAATCTTAAATTACACCTGCTTGAGTTGTTCTTGTCTCTTCTCTTACACAGACTTACAAGATAAAGTTTGCCTGTGTGGTGGGTGGGTAGAAATGGGAGGCAACTGGGTCCGTGAAAGACATGCAACTTCAAGGTATCCATCTGAAGCAACACCAATTATGTTAGAGTCCTGATAGCATAAATGAAGGACCAAAGGCCTGGGGCTCCTCAGTGTAGCCCATGACAGTGCCTTTGAGGATTACCTAAAATGCAAAATGTTGATTTTCACCCCTCAGAGTGGTGCTGACACTGAGAGTGAGCAGAGACAAGGCAGGGTGACCTGATCTAGCATGTAACTATCAGTCAGGGACTGACAGAATAGAGAGGCATCCTATCACTGAACATTCTCCCATTTCCTCTTGGGCAGCAAATGGGAGTGTTAATTAGTGCTCTACCGCTGGGTTGTGGGGATGTTGTAAGAGGCAACGCACTGGTGGAGGAAAGCACTTACACAGGAACTACAGTTCCTGTTGGAAGGCAGAGTGAAAGGAAAGGGATGCACACTGAGCCATAACACCCTTCCCTTACTGTATTTTTTGTATATTCATAAGCAGTTACAGCTCACTCCAGCCCAGAAGGTCTGTAAAAGCATCCAAGATGCTTTTGGCTGGGATCACTGTCTGCGGTCCAAGCAGGGACCCAAGGTCCTGCATGTGGCCTCACAGAGCACAATGGACACCAGTGCTGGAACCTCCCCTGTTAGGACATGACCACTGACTTACTCTCTGCCCTGCTATCCATCAGCAACAGACTGAGTCACAAGTACAGGGGACAGGGGATGACTTCAGGACATTGTGTCGTATATTCGAGTGCTTGATTTATGAAACATAGCACAGGCAGAACAAAGCTGGGACAACTTGTCTATAGGAAAACTCCCTGTGCTTCAGCTAGGAGACCTCCCTTTTAATGTAACCTCAAAACATTTATTATAAAATGGAACAATTTTTATTGTATTCAATAATGTTTTCAAAGAGTTGTCAACCTCTGTCTGCAGGTGCCTTTTCTTACAACATATAATCTATAGCACTCATTTTTCCCCCCCTCAATAACCATATAACAGAGATATGCATTACAGAAAATGTGTATAGGTTTGCTTCTATTATAGTCATGATCAAAAGGCTATGATATATTGAAATATTTGCTTTGTACAAATACATCTGTTATCAGAGGGTTCCTTAACATAAATGGTGTGTTTTCTATAATGTGCTCCATCTAATGAATGGTTCAGCGAAGGCATGAGAACAGAGCTATGTGGGAAGAATGCAGTAATTTCTCTTTAACGTGCAGGAATTCTGAATACAAGTAAATGCATGCCAAATTTTATTGCTTCTAAATCTGAATAATTGTATTTCTGAGCTGTGCATCTGGGTAGATAATAAAGCCACAAAACAATTTAATGAAACATATAAAAAATCAAATGACATTACTAAATATTATAATATGCAGAAAATATATTTTGCATATTGTCACCTAATCTTTCATCCACATACTAACAAATAATGCAACAATAATTGAAAGTCTTATTATCCATCTACGTAAATTGAGACCAAATTTACCTTGTTTCCTTTTCTTTGTGTGTGTGTGCGAGTGTGTACATAAAAGTGAGATTGATATTATTGCTTTATGTTTACGGTACATTTTTTCCATAATAACTAAGGTGACCAACATAAGTCTTTTATCCATTCAAATCAGTCCTCAACTCATATTGTGATTATGTTACCTAGCCAAGTGCTTATAAGAGGTAAGGCTTGAATACGTGGCCTCCATCATTTCCTGTCTTTGATGCATAATACCGCAGGAATGAAAACTAGAATACCATAAAGAAAGTGTGAGCCCTCAAATATAAATCCAGTGTCCAAGATTTACAGGTACGGGGTGCCCTCACCATCCATTATAGTCAAAGGACAGATATGGGTAATGCAGAGGGCAGTACTGCTGACTCATTCCCAAAGGTTATTTTAGGATGAGGTGAACTGCCCTTTTGGAGGTTTGTGTTTCTTTCTCTTGACTCTTAAGGAATCATAAATGGCTAGCTTAGACTTAGATGTCTAACTTTTAGAGGACCATGTAAGGTAATAAGAATCTCATCTAAAGAGGTTAAAATACTCACAGGCTCCAGAAGAGAGGGATCTCTTTTGTTCTTGCAATGATACTAGCACTTTGTCACTGATTTATTCTGCTCAGTCATGGAAGAGGTCACTGCAGACTTCCAGCTGGTTGTAATGTCTGGATTTAAAGGACAGTGATCTGAACTGTCTGCCGCAAAATGTCTTTTGCAAAGGTGAACCTGTATTGTCAAAGGCCACACAAACAGTAGGAAAAGGACTGAATTTCCCAAAGACCCAAGCTTGGTAATGTGGTTCTGGCTTTACTTAAGACAGCTGTCTCCCTTTTCTTCCCTTGTGGTATGTCGGCCCATATTTTGGCAAGCTTGTACAGGGAGCAATGTGCCACAGGAAACTGTGCAAGGTTAAGGTGGGTAAGACTCTGCCTTGCTTCAAGATTATATAACCAACTCCTTTTTGATAGTTACCATCTCTATATACCTACCTGTGCTCATAGAGGACAATTACTATCACCATCCCATCTATCCCTTTGTTGCTGGAAGGAAAACATTTATTTGTTTTATTTGTCCTCTCCTTACTCTGCTTTCTTACATTGAGTTCAGAGCCTTGAACCTCACTTTACAAATTCTGGAAAGGCTAGCTGGGGACTAATAAACACCCTGAGCCAATTAGTGAAAAGACTTGGTGCGAAAGAAGGAACTGTCCTCAGTGAAGACAGATTTCATACTACAAAGTGTTTATTGTAGGGAAGACAGGAGATTTCTTTTATAAGACACCACACCATGATTGCAGAACAAATTTCTGAAATAAGAAAGAGGCATTGTATAAATCATAATACTTTCCACTCTGAGTGTCAAGTGCACTTCTGCATTCCTTCTGCTGTTCTTAGAAACAACTCACACTGTCTTGATATAAAAGAGTCATTTAAAAAAATTACAATTTTCTTATCAGAAGAGAGAGCAAGAAAGACCCAGACCTAAATAACCCTGGTGGCCACATTCCTTGAGGTGTTATTTGAATGAGCAATAGTTCTTTTTTGAGAATAAATATGCTGAAAAATAGAGATTAGGAATTACCATATAGAGATTTCCTACAGTGAAATGGTGAGCAGAATAATCAATGCATATAAAAATATTCTGCTTCCTTGATCTAAGAATCAAATGCCTGTAGACGGGTTTTCCTCTCACTCATACCAGGGTAATTTATTGTGCTTCACAGAATGCAGAAGAAAACTTGGCCCTTAATCTGTGAAAGGAAGTTTTCAGGATGAAGAATTTGATTTGACTTCAAAGAATATGAATCAGTTCTTTCTGTTCTGTAGTCAATTATTCCCTTTCAATGCAACTCCCTTTGGGAATAAAGCTTTCTCTGATGAGGTTTGGCCTTATGGTCCATTGCAGTCCCCCTGGATTCAGCCTTGCCTCTGAGATTCATTCTTTCTTTCTTTCTTTCTTTCTTTCTTTCTTTCTTTCTTTCTTTCTTTTTCTTTCTTTCTTTCTTTCTTTCTTTCTTTCTTTCTTTCTTTCTTTCTTTCTTTCTTTCTTTCTTTCTTTCTTTCTTTCTTTCTTTCTTTCTTTCTTTCTTTCTTTCTTTCTTTCTTTCTTTCTTTCTTTT
>NW_020955203.1:1243315-1249858 GCF_003031625.1 Empidonax traillii
TTCTTTCTTTCTTTCTTTCTTTCTTTCTTTCTTTCTTTCTTTCTTTCTTTCTTTCTTTCTTTCTTTCTTTCTTTCTTTCTTTCTTTCTTTCTTTCTTTCTTTCTTTCTTTCTTTCTTTCTTTTCTTTCTTTCTTTCTTTCTTTCTTTCTTTCTTTCTTTCTTTCTTTCTTTCTTTCTTTCTTTCTTTCTTTCTTTCTTTCTTTCTTTTTCTTTCTTTTCTTTCCTTCTTTTCTTTCCTTCTTTTCTTTCCTTCTTTTCTTTCCTTCTTTCTTTCTCTTCCTTCCTTCCTTCCTTCCTTCCTTCCTTCCTTCCTTCCTTCCTTCCTTCCTTCCTTCCTTCTTCCTTCCTTCTTCTTTCCTTCCTTCCTCTCTTCCTCTCTTTTTTCTTTCTCTTTTTTCCTTCCTTCTCTCTTTCTTTCACTCTTCCTTTTCTTCTTTCACTGTCTTTCTACCTTCCTTCAAAGAGAGATTTTTTTTTTTTTTTCCAACAGCTTAGGTAAGATTTATTTAGACCACCACTACGTAAATCAGAACTAAAATTCTGGTAAAAGAGTAATGATTATATCTTTGAAGCCTAAATGAAGGAAATTACATTGTCCGGTATTTCTAACGGGAGATTTATGCTTCAGATATTTGATTTATAGTGTCATATAATCTTGAAAAAATAAAACTCCAACATGTTTCATCTGAGTTTGGATATCGCTCCATTTCCAAAAAAAAAAAAAAATTAAATCATCATAACTCAGTAATTCTAGCTTGAACTCTTTATTTGAAAGACCATTAATGTTTTTAAATCTTGTTAGCACTTCAAAATATTAAAATTACCATTTCAAAATAAAAAACTTATATACCTTTTTTTTTTTCAGTATTAGTATGAATTAGTGTAAGTTTTTTAATTATAGGGCTTTATGGAAAGGGTACTTTTGGACATGAAACATAATCATGAAGTTCAATCCTAGATTCAGACTTGAGTGGTTTTTTGAAGGTCTGAATGTTTTTTGAAAGATTCTGGTCTTCTCCTCCTATACATTCCTCTGGCCAGCTCTGACCACGTTAAGAAATTTAACAGAAAGAGAACCATTTAGAAAAGTTTTCTCATAATTGTAAACATAGTGTTTGCAGCTTAGTTAAAGGGACACTGTAAATTTAGTTCAGGATTAATATGTAGGTTTAATAATACTTGCTATTTTCTGTAATTTAGCTATATCTACTCCATCTTTCTCTCATCCATAAAATTTCAAAAATATACTCCAGCGGAAATTAAACCAGGGCTATCAAAATGATCAGAACTTGTTAAGGAGATGTGATTTCTCTGTTTCAAAGTGATGCATAAATAGGGCATGGGGCAGAAAAGTGGGAAAAAAATGAGTTATTTTTTTCCTAGTTTTTATGTATTTCTAAACTTTCCTAACCATACATTAAAAGTGTCATTCAACCTACTAGATATGAAGTGTTAAATATCTCCATATGATGCCTTAAATGCAAACAACAAAATATTCCAAAATTGTAATTGGAAATGAGGAAGTGAAATAGATTGTAAACCTGAACTTAAACTGATTTTTCAATTTCAGTGTCCCATTATGCAGAAACATTGAACACAACAACAACAACAAAAAAAAGGAGATCAGATTCTTCATTAAAAAATTGAGAACCAAATTACTCACTCTGCAATCACTATCTGTAAGGGGGGAGGGTTGCAGACAATTTGAGGGATTCATGTGGGTAGAAGCTGTGCTTCTCTTTTCCTTTTTAGTAAGTGAAAGGGAAGGCTTGGTACTTTTTGTTATTCTTATACATCTTCATGATTTTGGAGAAAGGGTGATGTTCTGTGATCCAAGGTGGAATTTATCCAGACAAGGAAACATCTCTCTTTTGGATACTCAGCTTTTCTTTCATGTTTTCCCCCTTTAAAGTTAAATAGGTCACAGGACTTGCAGCCTACCCACCTTTCAAAACTATCCATGCTTCCTTCTGTTGTCTGAGGCAACCAGCAGTGATTAGAATTGCTTGATATTTCAGGCAGAGGCATGAGGTGCAAATGCTCCCAGCTTATTGGTAAGCAAAGTAGGCAGCGCTGGTCTCACTGGTAGCAGGAAGATGAGTGGTTTAGCATCAGACATTATATACTTGGAAGAAATAAAAAAATCAGGAAAAATATAAATAAAAAAGAGTGCAAAGTTTTATTGTCAAGCGCGGCTGTCACTTCATGAAACCAGAGTCATATATAAGATATATGTGACATACTAATAGGAAGTAATTTACCCAAGGATGTTTTTGTGCCTTGAAGTGCCTTCAACATTTCTGCTTTGAAAACTTTGCAAGTGTGTATGCATCAGAGCAGTTACCGAGGTGCTGAAGTTCCCAATTTGTGCACAATGTGACTTTTATAATGCTATTAAACTCATCTCATGGAAAGCGGTGTGCACAAAACAATGATACATGAGATCTCAAGGAGGCTGCTGAATGGGGGAGAAGACTGGAGTGAGGAGAAAGCTTTTATAAAGTCACTTTGAGAATGCACCTCTGCTCCAGAAACCTTCTGTTTATTCACTTTGGAAACTGTCATATTGGGCTGAGATTCATGCATGTGCTGGTTTTGTCTGGGGTGGACTTAATTTTATTCAAAGTGTCTACTATGGGGCTGTGTTTTGGATTTTTTGCTGAAACACTGAGGATAATACAGAGCTGATGTTGTTGCTGGGCAGTGCTTGTTCTGAGTCAAGCACTTTTCTGCTTCTCACCCCTTCCCACCAGTGAGGGGCCTGGAGGTGCACAAGAGGATGGGAGGGGACACCCCTGAGACAACTGACCTCAACATACAAAGCTGAGGGAAGAAAAAGATGGGAGGTGTTGGGGGGTGGGGGGGGAAGTTTGGAGTAATAGCATTTCTCTTCCCAAGTCACCCATACGTGTGAGGGAGTCCTGCTTTCCTGGGGATGGCTGAGCACCTGCCTGCTGATGGGAAGTGCTGGATTAATTCCTTGCTTTGCTTTGCTTGTGTGCATGGCTTTTGCTTTACCTGTCTTCACCTCAACCCGTGAGTCTTCTCGCTTTTACTCTTCCCATTCCCTCCCCATCCCACCAAGGCAGGGCAGTAACTGAGCGTCTGTGGGGGGCTTGGCTCCTGTCCGTATTTAAACCATGACAGTGCTGCCTGCATGCCTCATGTCCTCTGCATAATAAATTACATGCATCTGCTTTTTCTTGCTGAAGTAAATTCAGTATTGTGCTCATCTATTTATCTCTAGCATGGGACAGAGACAGCCTGAGATCTCCTCCTGTCCCATGAGGTCTCACTTGAAGTGATGGCCTCGGAAGAGGACACAGGATTTGTAACTGTACTGGTCATGCAATCATCAATAACACCTCACCATTTTCCATCTGAAATGTAGCTCTTTTCTCTCTTACCCGTGCTCCTGTCTTGCCCACATGCCCTGCTCTTTTCTCATCTGTCTCTTTTCTGCATCCTAACTGTAAATTCAGGAGATTTTTTGTCACCTGTGTGAGCAGGAGCACCGTGGTGCCCAGTTCTGGGTATGGGGTTTTTAAGGAGTTTATTGGAACACAAGTAAACCCCGCAACTTTACAGTTGAAAATGCCCTCCGGATATCCACCTTTTTGTGTGCTGGGATAGTTCTGAACACTCCTTTTGCCCCATGGGAAGTGAACTGAGGACACCAAATTAATTTTCTATTGAAAAGTGGTGGGATGATGATAGACCAGGGAGAGATTTCCCCGTAAGGTAGGAAAATCTAAATCTGTGATTTTCCTTTGTCTATTCATAAAATAACAATAAAATACTCCTTTAGAACAAACAATAAACATGTTGCTTCAAAATTAAATTCCCTGGAGAAAAAAAAAATGAGCGAGGTGAAGGTCAATCTAAATATTTTGCTGTACTAACTTCAGAGCATTTCATTCACAGTAAAACTACATATGACTTTTTTTAATTCACTAAACCAATGTGTTTTTTTAAGATATTTTGAAATTTTGAAAGAAATATCCCATGTGGAAGGTTTCACCACAGTACCTTTTGTCACCATCATTATGTTTCTTTTGTTTTCCTCCTCTCATGAAATTTGCTAGAAAACAGCACACTTTTAGGCATTTTGAAAGATGTAATTTCCCTCACCAGGCAGACAGTCTGACAACACTGCTTTGAACAGTTTTAAATGGCACGGACCCTGGCTCCAAAATGCTCCTCCCAGTTTAAGGCATCTGAACTAGAAATGCAGGTTCTATGGGCTTCTGTTGTCACTGAAAAAAGAGAGAAAAAGAGACACCTCCCAAAGGCAGCTGAGAACCTCCAGATCTGACTCTCCAGTCTCTGCTGTTCACACTGGCAGAAATTAAGCTGTAGTAAAACAGGCTTCAGTTACAACACATGAATCCAGCAGCTCTGGTAAGCACGTGGAGCATACGTGAACTCGACCACCACCACTGTTTTGGGCAGCTATTTGAAGACTAACAAAGGTTCAGCTGTACAAGATCCTAGACTATTCCACTCTATTTCAGAGTGGTCCTTTTCCTCATGAAGATTTAGGCCTAGTCAGACCCTTAAACATGTTGGATGTACTCAGGCTTGGATTCGATAGCTAGGCACAAGTAAAACCCAATACAGCTGGGCTTCAGTGTAGGAATATCTGTTTAGTTAGGAAAAAGAATAGGCCTGGCTCTGTCCTCTTGCTCCACTGGTCTTCAGAGCTGATGTAGCTCTGCAGCAAATAAATGGTCTTACATCACAGCAAGGAGAAAGCAGTGGAAGAAGATAAGCCGTGATAACTTAAGACCTACTCCTGAGATGGTCCAATTAATGCATTTCTTTCTGTCCATGCCTCCTTCTTCCTAAAGACACAGCTTGAGTCTTTGTCTGGGGTATGAATGTGAAAATATCTGTATGTGAGTTTGTGCCCCTGTTTCTCTCCCCTCCTCTTCAATTTTTTTTAATGGTATTCAGGGAGCGTCATACTTTTATTTTTCAAATTACATTAAGGAATTGTATTAAGTGTAGGATTTGGGACTTGGCAAATCAACCAGCACATTGTACTCCTATGGAGACAAAAGGTGACTGAACAGTTTAGCCAGCTGACATACAGGCAAAAGTAATGCTCCACGGTAAGAGGATTGCAGGCTCTATTGTTGGGCCCACAACAGGAACCAACTTATTGCAACATTAATTTCCCATCTCACATGGAAGTTATTTAAGGGAGAAGACTAACAAGCAAGCAGTGCCCACAGTTTAATCCTATTGTCACCCTGATGGATTGAGATTTGCTGCTGGGTTGTAGAGGTGGAATGAGGCTGCTTTGTTATTATTTCAACTGCATTTGGTGGGGAGAAAAAAACAACCCTAGGATTAGGAAAACATGGCTTCTGCTACCTTCAGATAGTCAGGAACTGCTGTTCTGTTAGTGTAGGTATAAGACGACAAAAATTATATCTTAGTGATGCAGGAATTCTTCACTCAGGAATGATAAAAATATTTTTAACTGTAATTAAGACTTGTGAAATGTCTCTTTTTTTGGCTACATCTGTTCTTATGACTTCATTTCTCATTCACCTTTTTTTAATTTGTACAGCAGTAGTCACAGCAGAACACATGGCCAAGTGTAGTAGTTAAGACGTGTTTCCTACTCTCTGCATCTTGGAAATATTAGTAGAAGTTCACCTATAGTTGTACATTTTTTCAGTAAGCCCAAGGTGTGACATTACTTGGCTTTGCAGTTACAGGCAACTGCTTTACTGACGTGGAACAACAGCAGCAATCTCCAGCAGACCAGCTATTCAAATATTTATTTCTCCAGATTTGGACTAGGTATCAGAACCTCTAGTGATCCTTTTCAGCACAAAGCTCTTTAACCTTACACAGAAAGAAAGGCAGTCACAGCTTTGGATCACCAAGCAAGCATACTGTAGGTTCAGTTTATCCAAGTCTTTAGCTGATGTTGATGGTCATAATTCTACTAAAATCAGAAAGTGTCATAGTGATTTATATAAATAAGACAACTAAACCTGCAGATTTTATGGCTTTCTTGAAAGGGGTGGCTCCTTTTCAAGGTATTCACAGTCAGGGTGAACAACAGAGGAGGAAACCAGGAGTTCTCATTGTTTGTGTTGAAATCACAAATCTAAGCCATTTACAGGTAGTCGCTGTTTCTTAGGCTTAGCACAGGACTCAACGCAAAACTTCACAAATCTCTTGGGATAAAAATTACCTTTTTTTTTTTTTCCCCCTGGAAATGCTTCTTATTTTGTTGGGCTTTTTTTGGGGTGGTTCTTATTTCTTTTTGCAATTTGCTGAAATCCATACTCGCAAGTGTATGCTCATCCTTTTTATCTTAATTATACTTAAGGAAAAAAAAGAAAACAAAACCACTCCCCACCATTTAAATTGTCCATGAACAGTGTTTGCTTATTTTTTTAGCCAGTTTTAATTGAAAATATATTTTTGCTTTCAGGCAACTCGCCTAAAGCAGAACCTTTTTTCCTTGAGGCACATACAAATGCTGTCTTCCTCTCCTCTCCTCTCCTCTCCTCTCCTCTC
>NW_020955203.1:1251318-1272354 GCF_003031625.1 Empidonax traillii
TCCTCTCCTCTCCTCTCCTCGACTGCATCAGTCTAGCATTCCGAATAGCACCATGGCTTTTTCTGATGTTTCTCATTATATCATTTAGTCATGTCTGTGTTTTTTTCTCATGTATGTGTATTACATTTTTTGCTGCTCAACACTTTATTCCATACGGATGGAACATATTCAAGGGCCTGTCAGTCTGACAACCTTTCTCAGTCTTCTTTAAAAATAATCTCTTTAAATATTTCTTGATCCAGATCTCTGCCTTATGCTCTTTGGAGCAAGGAACATATCAGATTTTTAAGTACAAGGAGTTCCTTTCTACAATTAGTAAACCATTTTCAAGGGTAGAAATCTCATACTCAGTTCTCAAAAAAAGGCAAAAAAATGCAAAATATCAGCCAGTCCTCTTTACATAATTCTGGTGCCAGCATAAAGGTTTTATACTCCCCAAATACTTTCTTTCAAATAGATTTGAGGCATGTCTATTGGAAGTGTCTGCTTGCACCATTTTAAGTCGTGTGTGAGGTCCCCAGTTTCCTCTTATAGCTTGTTCCTGAACTTTAGCAGCCATCATCTTCCAACCCAACTCTGGAATCTTTGATCAGAAATTACTGCAGATCCCTGCTCAGTGGCTCATTTGCATTTAATATAACTATAGCTATTTAAAAATTATGAATTTGGGATTCATTTCACCTAATTTTAGTTAACTGCAGGGTAAGTGTCTACATATGAGCTGGTTTTCTGAGCTCTAGTTGCTAAAATTGTGGGACTCCACAGAGGGATTCCTCTGATTAAATGCTGTGCCTACTTCAGGCAGAGCTTGATTACTCTCCAGAATACACTGGCTCTCCCTGGAAAAGGATCCTGAGCTCTGGGTTCACACTGCAGGACAGAAGGCATCTGGATGCTATTTGTCAGCTCAGCGTGGATACCTTGGGTCATCAGATGTCAGTGTGTGCAACTGAGCTGAGCCCCAACTTCCAGAAATTTCTGAGCTGTCTTGATTCCCTCAAATCATCAAGGAGAGAGAGCTGGGAGGAATTTATTTTGGGAGGTGGGTTTTGCTCACTCTCCCCTATACAGGAAAATTACGCACCTGAAGTTTAAATCAGCTGGAGTGTTCTTCTGTGAAACTCACCCTTCGTTACATGTGGGGGGTCAGACCAACCTCTTAATAGTGCTTTTAAAGAAACAAATCCTTTTGTCACACCTCGGAACTGAATCTTAATCTACTTTGGCTTGGAAGGTTGTTTCTGCCCTTGATTTGCAGAGGAGCCCAGGGCACTTGCCTACTTACTTATTTCAATGTTTCTTTACCTGAGCAGTGGATAATAATCTCACAGGGGTTTTGTTATTTATTAGTAACACTGATACAGCACTGATTATATACAGACATATTTAGTATCACATTATGTTAGATGCTGTGAAAATAAATCAAACGATACAATTTCTATTCCACAGAATTTGCAGCCTGAAAGAAAATATGCAACAAAAGTGTCTTAATAAAGATATGAGGTTGGTAAGGATGAACAAAATTAATCATACAAAATCCATAGCCCATCAGAAGTAGCAATTATAAGTCATTACCTGATATTTTTCAGTGCTTTTACATGTTTGGATAAAAGTCTCTAGACAGGTTAATGCCTGTGTAAGTGAATCATATAGGGGATGAGTAGTTGTAAGCAGAATTGCTATATTTGGTAGAATAAATGTTTGTGTTATCCCAACAAAAACCCAGAAAAAAGCCCCAAATATATTTACTTTGAAATATTTGGAACAGAATTCAATTTATATTTAGTAAAATTCATTGTTGTGGAAATTTATTTCTCCACATTTAATGTGTAACAGTTCAGCAACAAGACTGAACTTATTTTGATTTTTTTTTTTTACATAAAATGTATTTTTGCAGTGCTTATAGTAAGTTTGGTCTAGTGGATTTGACTGGAGAAAAAGTATACTGCGACAGGAGAATCAGATTAGCTGCATAGGAGAGGAAATACATGTTGTACTGAAGCAAACAAGCCAAACACACCCAGAAGTCCAGAGCAATTCAACACACAACCTTCTTTCTAGAACAGTGTCATACTGCCATGCACTAGGTACCAAGGCACCCATGCTAGCAGTGCAGTTATCCCAGACAACATCCACATCTATCAGAGAGCAGCAGTGTCATATTGAGAAATATTTTCAGCATGGCTGAATCTCAGCCCAAAGATCTGATGTTAAAAGGACTAGACTTTGTGCATCAGAAACTGGTGTAGCTCATTTAATTGGACAGTGTAGTGTAGTTTACTAATTTAGATGTATATATATGTGTGTACTATATATATATATATATATATATATATATATATATACCTGTGCAGGATTGTTACATAAAACTGCAACACAAGTAATCATTACAGACCCCAGCAGCTGTTTAAGAACAGGTTCATACTAACATGCTGTCCTAACTGTTGTAGGATCATCTGCTCTGTGCAAACTTCAGTTTGTATGTTATAGTCCATAAGTGAAGTATCCAGATAAATGAAAAATGTATAAGACTGAACATATGGGAACAAAACAGGATACGTGATAAGGAAAGGCTGAGAAACCTGGGATTGTTCAGCCTGGAATAGAAAAGGCATCAGAGTGACTTAATTGCAGCCTTCCAGTGTCGAAAGGGACCCTACAAGAAAGATGGAGAGGAACTTTCTACAAGGGTATGTAGTAACAAAACAAGGGGGAAAGGCTTCAAACTGAAAGTGAAGAGGTTTAGTTTATATGTTAGGACAAAACTCTTTACTGTGGGGTTGGTGAAGCACCAGAACAGGTTGACCAGAGAAGATGTGGGTGCCAGGTGGTCAAGGCTGGGTTGGATGGGAGCTGGAGGAATGTGGTCTAGTGGAAGGCTGGAATGAGAGGATCTTTAAGGTCCATTCCAACCCAAGCTATTCTTTAATTTTGTGATTCTATGATTCCATGTACAAAGCACAGCCTTACTTCTTCAGTCAGGATTGCTGAGCAGGTTCTCTCTTCCTGCTGCAGAAAGATGCAGCTATTCCTCCTCCTGGCTCCCTGTGCAAAGACAACTGTACAACTGCCAACAAATTGCACACTTACTGAAATTAATTAACACTTTTTTTTTTTACACTGCCTCATATTAGTTCAACCAGACACGATGAGTTCATATGACAACCCTGCTTTATAGATCATAAAATAATAGGAAAAAGGGATTTATTTCACTGATGTCTATTTTCTCCTATTTGACTTTTCCAAATTACTCATCCGAACAGGCTCAGGATATGATTGCTTGATCATATTTTAGACATTAGGGACAACTTGTAGGTTCCTAGAGCTGCACCCTGACCATGCAGTGAGGTCCATAGAGCTACAGAGATGGAGGTATCTACCTGTCCATGAGTAAGTCCCACCTGAATTTCTGTTCAATCTCTATGCAGTATGTGATGGGTGATAAAGCCAGTGACTGAAGAGGTTTATATTTGTATAATTATCATCGTTGTATAAAAACAGTGGTCAACTAAAGCTCTTCAAGAGGAGTAGTTCTGATAAAGGCTACTGCTTTATATCTCTCCTGATGTGACTTCCCCCATACTTAATAAGAGCTGTTACTAGGATTTCATTTTCAGTGTTTCCTTCTTGTGTTTGGGAAAACAATTTATTTAAATTTATAGAAACTTCATGGGTTTTGTTGCTTCTATCCTCTTGGATTTTTTTTTTTAAATTGTCTAATGGATTCAAAACCTACTTGTATAGAGACTGAAAATCTAACTTTCATGGGCTTTGACCATATGAACTTAATTTTCCTAGCAAATTGGTAAAAAATTTCTATTTTCAACTATTTCTCTAAGTTGCCCACAAATATAAGAATAGTTTGAAGTGTAAAAATCATGATACTACTTTCTTAACTTGTGTGTTACATGTTTTCTTCTCTCCTGCCCCTAAGAGTATTGCATTCTTTACTTATTAAAAATGAACCATTTAAATAGGCAAAGCAGGGACTGGGTAGTATCTTGGTGTTGCCTATCATAATGGAAATCCTCTCTTGGTTGTTCTTTAGGTGTCATCATACTGTATCTAATAAATAGTAGTGACAAACTGCAAACACCATGGAAAGTTGCATTGATTATAATATTAATTCAAGAGCAAACAAGACAGATTTTTTCCTTTAATTCAGGGGGAACAAAACACAGCATAGAAATTGAACATAAACAGAGTTGGGATCTGCAATTCATTTTTCTTGTTTACTAGGAAATTGGGCCTAGTTAAGTTTCAAAAATGCTAATGAGGAAATAAATTAGGTAGCAATTTTCCAAGGCAATATCTCATTGGATTTGTATTTGTTTACTTTTTATCTATATTTATCCTTGTTAACCCCTTTTCCCCCAGCGGCTGAATTTCATTCACTTTGGTTTTTTTCCTCTTTCTATATTTGAATATTTCTTTGGTATGATTGTATTTATGTTTCCAAGAAATATCCATGCATTCCTAGAAAAGAGAGAAGAGAGTTGAGGAAATAACCCACTTTCAGGGTCCTGTACTCTGTTCTTGGCTCACTGTCAACTGAATAACATGTCACTCATACGGGATTTCCAAAAAGCTCTTGACATTTGACTAGCTGCGTTCACACTAAAGTTAATGGTAGTTCATTGAAGCCAGTGAGATCAGACTTAGGCCAGCAGTAATCACGTTTGAAAATTCCACCCTTAATCCCCAATAATTTCTGTTGACCTTTGTGAGATGCTTCTCTGGAAGGAAGCTTTGACTGTAATGAAACTTAAAAACAAGAGGCAAATTCAGATATTTTTTTTCTTAGGGCTAAACTATATACTCGTAAATTTAAATATAACTCTCCTCTGAGTGTGTTTGTTTTGTTTTGTTTTGTTTTAATGAGAACTATATTCACCGTCATAAGAAAATGTTTAAGAGTAAATTATTTCGTGACATTAAAGGTATATGCCTCAGTGTAATGTCATTGCACTGTAATTCCCTTAAGTTTTGCTCTTGGCAACATACTTAGCACATGGGCATCAGTCTGGGCAGAGAAAAGACAATGCACTTGCATTAAAAAATTCATCTGCAATGCAATTCCATTCCGTTCCACAGGATTGTCACCATTAAGAAGTCAATTTTCAAACCCCATATAGTGACTTTGAGAATGGCACTCTAGGACCTGCTGATATAAAACCTATCATTATCAGGTCAATCATTTCCCAAAGCAGTGACAGATATTCAACATTATTTTCAGAGATAAATGAATAGTCTTCATTGCAGCTCCTCTCCTTGTTGGCAATTTCAGTAAAGAGGCCAAGAGGTGAATAGCCTGCAGAACTGGTTCTCTTTTTTTCATGCCTGGGGTTGACTTTTTTAAGTTAAAGACCTTTTGGAGAAAGTTTGCCCTCTCATAGCCTTTTTTGCAAAAAGTGGCCATGTATGTGAATTTCGAGCAACCAGCAACACCCATTGCTAAAGGGCAGGAGCTAACCAGGGAAAGGTCATTCCAATTCACAAAGGGCTTTGATATTTCAGAATAGCTGACTTTGTTATGAACTGAAGGAGAACCTCACATTTCAAATTCTTTGTGTAAAAGAAAAAATGTCATGGTCCTCAGGAAACCCACCAGAAGAGCCATCCTGAAGGTATGAATACTGGAAGCTCTTGGGAGGGTGGCTGTACAGAGGCTCCACAAGTTTTCTGTTTCTCTTATCCTGCACATTAAAATGGGAAACCACTTTTGATAAGTAGCAAGATGAGGAGGGGCCAAGGTATTTAGGAACTGAAGATCCAATAGCTTCTGAATTTTCTGTCTTCCCCTCTAAGTCAAGAGTCACAGTGGGATCCCAGCAATACCCACAGCCAACTAATGGAGAAAATGGAGAGAGACACAGACCAAAGAGAAGACAACTTTTTTTTAAATGGAATCCAGTTTTAGATTCCAACACAACTCTGTCAAAATTATAAAATATTTATATATTATGAATTGTCACCTCCTGAGGGAATATCATTCCTCAGGAAGTTCCCACTAAGCAATAATGAGGATGAAACACTTCTAGAAGTTAGGGAGGGAGGGTTTTTTTTTGTTTTGTTTTTTGTTTTTTTTTTTCTGTTTTTTTCCTCCCAAAAAATGTATTGCTACTCTATGTTAGCTGCCCATACATAAATTTAGGGGCTGCAGACCTTAATAATACTGTCCATGCTTATTCATTCTTTAATTTGTTTTTCAAAATACCTTACTAACATGTATTAGAATATTTGTTCAATGTTAAATATAAGGTACATTCAGAAAATGTTTCTTTTTCTTTTCAGAATTGTGTGTCTATTCAGAATGAGTGTGTCTCCCTTCTATGCTACAGGTATAACTGGGAATAGATAGAAAAAATTTTTAAAAATGAGACTTTGTAAAGGTTTCTTCAACAGTTGTAGACTTCTAAGACATGGAAAGAAGAAAACTACTCCTACATGAGAAAACATGGGTTTTAGTTGTTATTATATTTCTGTTTATGTTGTTGCCTCTTGCATGTTCATCATCCCACACATCAAGTAGTTTTTTGAGTAGAGTTTTATTTTGCTTTTTGTAAAGCCTCATTCCTTTGAAATGAAACAGGTCAGTATAAGTTTCATGTGTGAACTACATCTATTGCATGTCTGAAACCTCTTGTGGAGGCCTCTTTGTATCTGCCATATTCCTCTGACAAAGTCCAGATAGTCACAAATTGAGGATGGCACTTTTTCATTCTCTGCTGAGGTTTTCCCCTACCAGCCCATGCTTCCTGCCTTCCTTTCTGTGTTCTCTAAATGCTTGCATCAGGACCTCATTCCTTGAAAGAAGATGCCTGTTTCCTGCTAAGCACCTCTTTAACAAGCCTCATTCTAAATAAACATCATCCATCACATAACTGTGTGATTTATACTTTTCATCTAGGAAGGTGTGCTGATCCAGGCACCAAATGCAGACTAAGCTCCCTTAGGGAATGAATTCATCCTTATGAAGCTTCCTCTTCAAACTCCATTTCTCATTAGAATGAGTGTTTCCGTTTTTCTACTTCATTTTCTCCCACATTTTACTGTCTCCCCTCTTCCTCCCATGCATCAAGTAGTTTTACATTACTCTTCCTACATTAACAAAAAATGTTTTATTGCAGGCAACCTTTCAATTAAATTTCTAAGTAAAATGACTGTATTAGGCAAAAGTTTGTGTAGTAGCCAATAAAATGTCAGATAATATCGAACACAGGCTTGGACTAACCTTGCAACCCAATAAGTTATTATGTGCAAATGTTACAACTTGATTTTGAAGAGAATACACATGTATGATGAAGCCATTTTATGACTAAGCTGAGTGATTGATTATAGCATTCTGATCCATCTCGACAAGATAAACTCAGATAAAAGAATCTGATGATATTTAAGACTTGACAATTTATTATCCAAAGACTCCTGCAAAAATGATTTTATAATTCCCTTCATTTAAGTGGTTTTTTTTGAAAGTAATAAAACATATTTTTCAGAGTAACTGACTATGATCAGAAGAAACTCTTTCTGCTCGCTAGTGGTAAATTCAACTAAGAAATAAAAATGAGATGAGACAAAACAAACATTAGCGTTCATCCTAGCTGCTTCTTGAAGCTATTTTATGAAAGCTAGTCAAATGGGAACTTGTTTTTCTGTTAAAATTTTAAGCTTTTTATTATGTTTAAAATTTTGTTATGTGCTGAAGGGAAATACAGTGAATACGTGAAGTCAAGAATTCATTATTAGTAAAATTGAAATCATAATGGTGAAGCCAGACAGTTTGGATTTATTTATTATAGAAAAAAGAAAATAAAGGATATTTTTTAACAAGAAAAAATCTCAGTTATACAGGAAATCAGTTATACCTGTTACACACACAGTAATACCTATCCCTTTCATAAGTGTCACGATCCCCCTTCCACTGTCCCTCTGGATCCTACACCACCAGTCTTCCTCAGCAAGAGAACACTGGACCAGTTCATCAATATTCCAAGTTCACAAATGGGAAAAATATGATGTCAATTTGTTTCTTCATTATTCCTCCTTTTTGGGGGAATTGGCATGGGCTATTTTTGTAGTTTCTAACACCCTTATACACCTTACTCTTTTTCCTTTGTTTGCATCTTCATATTATGTCCCAGTTTTCTATACATAGTGTGTTTTCTGTATGTAAGATATTTGATCTTTGATGTCTTTGCTGTCCTTAAACCTGATTTCACTCAGCTCCACGTTCCATTTCTTTCATCACTGGTGACCTGTTTACAGCTTTGAGTCCAGAACTAGACTGTATAGCAGGGTCCATTTCTCTTGATTTAACCAACTAAAGTCAGATCCAGTCTTAGAAGAGAATGAGAGAAACCCTTTCAAATGTTTAACATATAATGGCTTGAATAGCTCATCAATCCCCTATTCTTTCATTGTGGGAATATGGATCCCAGATAATTATGAACATATAAGAGGACTTTCTGGAAATCAGCTTATACAGTCTTTCCCCTTTATCTTCAATACTGGCAAGTCTCTTTCATTACTCTCAGATTTAACAATTTCAATTTATTTGAAGGAAAAGCAAACCCACCAAACCTCCAACCCAAAGAAATTGTCTGGAAAGCTCCTGTTGGCTTCTCTGAAAACTGGCCATTCTGTATTTATTGCTGTATTCAGCCCTCCTGGATTTCAGACAAATATTTCCCAAACTGATTTTGGCTAAGTAGAAAACAATCTATTTTGGTGATTTGGCTGCAGGAGTAAGCCAAATTTCTACCACTGGGACCTTTTTCTTCTATCAGTCTTAGTTCTGTTTAGTCTCAATAATCCAGTGAAACGTATTACTCCAGAAACAATTAGAGCCAGAAGATTCTGTGTCCCTGCTCCAACTCATTCTCTCTCCTCAGCCTTGAGCAAGATTTTTAATTTTTATTTCCTTCCATCTCTAATACATAAAATGGGGAAACTGTTGTAGCCTGATATCAAAGGTAGCAAACATCAACATTCTGGAACCGTCTAACTACCACATGAATAATACTCTGCATATATTCCCTACACATATAAATAATCATAATAAATGTCATAATAGGTAATAATGCATTTGCTTGCTCTGCCTATTCTTTCAAATGGAGTACAACCAGAAGAACAGCAATAATTGGTATGAGTAATCAACCATCACAACAATGAAAGTTTCAACTGAAAATAAGTACCAGATGTTGAATGAAGAATAGTGTAATAAATAACCTAGAGGTGTGAAAAAGAAGCAAATTCCATTTCATCAACAGTTTCTGAGATGATGAAGTTATTTTTTTTCTGAACTGTATAAAATACACCAAAAAATGTTTATTAGGAAAAATAATACTTCATCTCAAAAGTTTTTCCTTTAACAAAATAATGAGGTTCCTCCATTACTTAAGTCATTAAAATCTTGTCTATGCACTAGCAGCTAAGACAAAATATTATTGCAATATAAAAATCATATTCCAAATGTCAAGTTTTTGTTCCACTGATACTGAAAAGGGACATTACAATGCCATGAGAATTCTTCTTATGTTACTTTAAATTGAACTGTAAATTAAATAATATTTTTCCCTAAAGCTTAATTTTATGCAATTTTTCAATATCTACCCCAGCATAGGGTAGGGCGTGGATGTGTCGGAGTGGGTCCAGAGGAGGCCACAAAGATACTATGAGGAAAGTGAGAGAACTGGGACTGTGAAACCTGGAGAAGAGAAGGCTCGAGTGAGAGGTTATAACAACCTTTCAGTACTTGAAAGTAATTCTAAGAAAGATGGGGACAGATTTATTGGTAGGTCCTATAGCAATAGGACACTGAGACATGGTTTTAAAATAAGAAGGTAGATTAAGATTAAGTATCAGGAAGAAATTTTTTACCATGAGTGGCAAAACACTGGCCAGGTTGCCCAAAGACCTGGTGGATGCCACATCTATGAAAATATTTTAGGTCAGGCTGGACGGGGCTCTGAGCAAGCTGATCTAGTTGAAGATATCCCTGTTCACTGCTGGGTTTTGGACTAGATGACCTTTAAAGGTCCCTCCCGACCCAAATCATACTATGATTCTTTATTTATGACCAGATACAGTCATAACACATACTAAATACATCCTGTTTCTGTCAGCTACAGAAGCTAAGAATGTTCTTTATCTGATAGTACTGCATGTAAATGACATGTCTCAGTTAGAGGCCCTGTCACCCATGATTAGTCTCTCTCTGGGCATCCTAAGACAATCATTCAACAATTCACACATCTTTGGAGAGAGTCACATCTGTCTTTGTGTTTACTTTAGGTGGAGATTATACAATTTTCCTTCTTAATTTAAAACCTTGTTTTAGATTTTAAGCTTTGATAAGAAGAATATGAGATCCTTATCTTGTGTTTTAAAGATTTCCAATGATTCATTTTGGTTTCATATCAGTATGGATGGTCACCTGTTTAGTTGCAGAGAGTGTTGTCATTTAAATTCTGGGTTACTTCAGAGTTAGCAAGACTATACCAACATTCATTAATTAGACATGCATTTGGAATTATTATTCAGGATAGTTTAATTAGTTGCTAGTGAAGATTTATTCTTCTGCCCATTAACAGGATCTGAGTATAACTAAGGCTTTTGTAAGCTTGGGAGAAAAAAGCAAGTACTCTTACTATCTTGCACAGTTTCTAAGAGTTTTAAACAAATTCCTATATAGTACATCTGTTAAGTTCAAATATATAATTGCATTTCATTACCATCTGGAAATGCACAACTGTTTTGCCACATTTGCAGTTTATTTTGAGACAAATCATTCTCGCAATCCCAGTTCACTGAATATCTGTCTCTACCACTGTGAGTGAAGCTCAATATTAAAGTTTTAAATTCTTGCGGAGGAAACTGTCATTCTCAATCCATTTCACCCTGAAGCAGCAGTACCTTGAAGGAATACACCTTCCATTGCCTTGTCTTGGCCCTGATCTGATGGATGTGCATTGCTCATTAGGCTGAAAGAGGTGTAGGCGTTTCCTTCGCAGGGTGTTTCTGGATTTTGGTGCGTGGGGATATCAAACGCTGCCAGTATTGGGGTGGTTTTGTGCAGGTCAGGAGCTTCTGCACTGTCCCACTAGCTGGGCACTGACTGCCTTGGGAACAGCTGTGCTGAAAATGATTTAGGAGCCCCTGGTAGACACTAAGATGAACATGAGCCAGCAATACAACCTTACAGAGGTGATGGACAACCACATACTGGGATGCAATAGCAAGGCCATCAGCAGCAGGTGGAAGGAAGTGATTATCATATTCCATTCAATACCAGTGAATCCAAACCTGGAGTACTGCATCTCCCCTGTATGAGAAAGATTCTCAAGCTTGTCCAACAGGCAGCTGTAGGGTGCAAGACGTATAGGTGCCCAACCATGAGACATAAAAGGAGAAACAGAGAGAGCTGGGTTTATTCCATCTTAAGGAAAGCAGGATAAGTAAATATCATTAAATACACATTAGATAGTTAAGGAGATGGTGGAGCCAGTCTGGTTTTGGAGGTAGACACAGAAAGGACTAGAGGTAGTGGACACAGAGATTGAAATTCTGATTAGAAAATAGGGAAAAAAAAATCACAATCAGGGTAGTCAAAAATTAAAGCAGAGACTCAGACAAGAGGGGAAATATCCATTCCTGATGATACTCAATAAATACGTGGAGCTGGAGTACAGAAATCAGGTTATCTGGCCTCACGGGTACTGATGCAAAGGTCTAATTGTATATGCTTTACTGAAAATCATAATAACCATGAAAACAACTCATATGGTTGAAATCTGTCCATATCGAAATAAAATTAAAGTATTAGTCTAATACATTAAAAAAAAACAACAAAAAGCAAACAAACTTTTCCTCTAAAGAAACCCAAACCAAAACCAAAACCAACAAACCTACCTCTGAGATTAAAAATATTACATAAAATAAATAAAACTTTGTGAATTACAGTTTAATCCTTACATGAGTTAATTTCTAAATAAACTAGTTGAGCCTTCAAAAATCCCTAGAAAACTCAAGTGAAAAAAATGGACTTGGCCAATATTTTGTGAAATATCTTCATGATGTGAAAAACAACCAAACGTAAAAGTTTCTCGCTTCATTAGGAGCAACAACAGGGATAGAATTTGTGTTTCTTGTCATAACCACGTTCTTATTTCTTATCCAATATTTCAGCTTTTCTCAAATGTCTAGGAGTACAGGGTAAGTTTCTCAATTATTTCATAGCCATTAAATCTGTAGAAGATGTTTCAGCTAAACATTTATCTCTCAGGGCGGATTGTAAAAGAAAAAAGGACCTAATCAGAAGACAATTTACTTTTTAAATTTTTGACTATGGAAAGGGGAAACCTCTTGGATTTATGGGACCACACTCAGGAAAAAACACAGAGGGGCTATGCTTTGTCTCAGAATTGTGTGACTTCTTTCAGCTGACTTGGATTGCTTCTGCATCTTCTAGTGGGCTGTATGTTCAGTGGGACTGCTTAACTACTTGATTACCAAGAGCCACTACTTGTATAGCATTTGCTGATATGGATACACACTCCAGGAGTTCAAAATTGCTCTGGTATATCTGCACATATTCGTGATAACAACCTGTATCTGGTAAAACAGTGTGAAGCATGATAAGTGAGAAACATCTCCCTTCAGTGACTAGTATTTCCCAAGTTTCACTCTCCAGTTTCCATTTAAGAGTCGTGACATGCCCTAATAGTCTCATCTGGCCTCTCATTATGTCATTATAACTCTTCCCTACTCCCCTCTGGAGTGTGAGTTTGTGGCAAAGTTGTATGCAGAAAGGGCAATAGATCTCAACAACAGAATCCTTCTTATCTTTTCAACTGTTCTTCCATGTAATATCCCAGAGCCAAAAGAACTTTCAGGAGTACATACTAAAAAAAGTCAGTTCCTAAGAATTTCAGAGCACCCAGTTGTGTGAACAGACGTGAAGGTGAGTGCCTTCTAACGTGCTCTGGGTTTTATATGCAAATGAAGCAGGAACCAATATTTACCCTATTCATATATTGCAGCCTAGAAAAGCTGAAAGGCTCAAACTGGCAGGTGATCTTTGACCACATGCGAAACTTCAAGCCTACTCATTTAAATTATGCTTTTCTCTGAGATGAGGACTGCTTTTTTAACAGTTTCAGGGTATAGGGTAAGTCTTTTGGAGAATCAGGCTCTCCTTTGTTTTGCAGGCTTTGCCTTCCTCCTAGAGCCCAGAAAGTCCACAACTGCATTCCCCCTGCTACTGTATGTACTCACAGACAGGAAACTTGTTTTGAGACTGTAGTTTCCAGCCTCTCAGTTCTTTCAGAACCATATTGGACACTCCTAATCTGATGTGCAGAATCCCAGATTCTCGTTAGGAAAGAACCAACCTGTCATATAGCTTCATGGACGTTCACTGCATCCATACTTCAACTAATATTGTCTTCCCTGTGAATGGTACCACTTCATCATGGCTGTCTGAAGATAGAACTTTTCACTTCCCAGGGAAACAGTTAGAAAGACAGGCTCTTAGTCTTTTCTGGCCTGGAAGGAGAAGGACCAACAAATGCTGCATTTACTCAAATATGAGACAGAATTTCTTCAAGGCAATAAAGGCATTTAACATGCTCATCTGTCACTAGAATTTGACTGTCACAACAGGGGCAAATTTTTAAGTCTAGGGACTGTAGGAAAGTCCTGACTGTGGAGAGGTTTAATAAATGTCCCAGACTGGGTAAAGAAATATGTGTCATGTTATTCGTTCTGATCAAAACAACAAAATAGGAGAATATAATTCTAATTTTACCCTGTAGGCTACATGGGACACTGGGAAAGGGAAATGTAAGCCAAAAGGAGGGAACAAACAGATCCAAAGCATTTGGGTGTGGCAAAGAGCACAGAGGGAAAAAGTGAATGTCTCCAAGAGAGACATTATAGAAATACTTTCCACAGCAGTTGTGAGCATCCATAGTACAAAGAAACACAGTGAATAGAAGTCACGAGGATTAATCAGTGGGTAAGCATCTTTGTCCAAACCTATCACCTTCAACTCCTTTTATAATTAAATGAAAGTGAGAGCAGTATATGCAAAAGGTGATTCATCTAGTCCCAAACCAGGTAGCTAAGGTAGGTCAGCTGGGTCATCTGATGGACATGCCATCTTTTCTTCAATGACTGTGAGAGCCTAAATTGACCTGTACATCTAAGTTCAGGTGCCTAAATATAAGGACAAAAATCACACCAATGTGACTTTCACAGTAACACCGGTCATTTAATTTAATGATGGAGTAAAACAGTCTAAGAGTGTAGTAGAACAGCCATAATGCTGGTAATTTCATGAAATATCTGAAAATTTCAGTTATTTCATGAAATGACTACTTTCACCATCTGACTGTAACATACAGCTAGGATTAGAAATGAACAAGCTACAACCATGTTCCTAGTTACTGCATTTGTATCTGAGCACAGTTGTTCTCTCGCTGTGGCTAAATCCTTATGTAGGTTCTTATCAGGAAATTTTGCTATTGCAGTTCCTCTTTAGCAGATAACAATTTTTGCTGTTCTGTTCTTTTTTTCCCCTATTGTTACCAAAATAATAACGTTTATAAACATCACTTTAAAAACATACCATGCTAGGAATGGTTGTGCTGCAATATATCATTCTGAACTCTACCGTATTCATTTATGGTGAAGCATTTTATATTAATGTTTCCATTGCTTATCACAGACACTGGCATTATAAGTGCTTAAGTCAACTCAGCTTGGTTATTTATTAGGATGGGTTTCACTGCCATTTCCTTCAGTAAAATCCTCCCTGTCCCCATTCAGTGGAACTGGTTTATTCCTGCCAATCACTGATACTAAACTGTCTTTACCCATTACACAATTCAGTCCATTAGCACTAAATAAATTAATAATACACTGGATTTCTGGTAATTATTAATTATGTTTTTCAGACGTGCCATTTCTTAGGATTATGTACGCAGATTAAAAAAAAAACAAAAAAGAAAATACAAAGCAATTGGAAAACAATCTAACATCTGAACATCCAGTAACATGAGATTTCAGGTGCTTGAAACCTTGACCCTTGAATTCCAAGTTCAACATTTCTAGGCTATTCTGACTCTTGTTATTCAATACAATTTCCTGAAATATGGTTTCTCTTTAAGGCCTTGACCTTTCCTGATGAATATTAACTAGTCCAAGGCAGTGTTCATAAGAAGCTGAGCTTCCTTTTCTTCCTTGGCAACTCCCCTGCACATCAGTTGTTATTTTTCTATAGTGAACAACTCAGGTGGCATCAGTGAGAGGATTTTTTTTTTTTAATCTGATTTGACCTGTAAGCTACCTTCCTTAGTGTACTCCTAAATATGCATTTTATTCGTAGGTTTCTCTTATTGAGTGCCTCCCAGCAGAGAAGATTTTGCATTGAGATCGTCTCTGTTACATCTTAGAAACTGTTATACTGAGAAACTCTTGTGCTGAATTCCCTGGAGCTGGGGTACTTCGTAGCAGCTCATGGTTTGCCCACATGTTATTACTTTTCCTAGTAAACTTGTGGACATAACTGGGACTCATTCTATGTTTGGTGGTTATTCCAATGTATGGACACTAAAATGCTTGACAGGCTGCAACTTAGAAGTATTCTAGAGAAAAAAAGCTTTTTTTAAAAAAGCTATATATACATTTTTATGGACTTGCTTCTCCTTCTTCTCTTTTATTACATTTGCTTTTGTCTGCACATTGAAGAATTGTGCTAAAAATGCTACTTTGTCTGGACAGGTGTTAATGAAATTCCAATTCTATTGTGTTCCATGATACGTCCTATTATGAGGAAAAAATAACTAACAAAATGCATGCATTGTTTGATAGCTAATCCTAACAAATAGACAGACCTGTGTAACTAATTGATTTTTCACTTGGTTACTAGACCCCATAAAATCTTTCTTTTTGTCACTGAAAAAAACCTAGACAACCAACAAACCAACCAAAAATAAAACCAAAATGAACAAAAAACCTTGGAAATAAACAAAAGACCACTTTGGTTTGTTTCCATATCTCTTAACTTGCTTGAAATGACTAGAGAAGCTTTGTAGAAAATGAGTTCTATTTAGGTTTGAAAATACAGAAAGGAAAAAAATGTGGCTTTGCCCATTCTGGAAACAGGGAATTATTTTCCTTCATGGTGATTTAGTGTCTAAATAGTTCTTGTACTACAGCTTCTAAGACCATGAGCTGACATTCCATCCTGTCCCCACAGTCCTACCTGGTAATGCTTGGGGCTGTGACTGGTACTGGTTACTCTCTCTGAGCCTGATCCTTCCCCCTGTACCCATAAGCTCAGCCAGGCCTGAGCTAAATCACAGAATAGTTTGAGGTGGAATGGACCTTTTAGGGGCCATCTAGTTCAATGCCCCTGCAGTGAGCAGGGAAAACTTCAGCAGGATCAGGTTGCATGGATGGTAAGTACTGGGTTATTGTATTGCAGGATGGCCAGGTTACCAAATTCAGCTTCAGAAAGCATCTAGATTTATGTACGATACCAATATAGAATTATGTCTGTAAGATAGCATTATGCCAGCACTAGCATTTCTGTGATTTAAGTTAAGAAGGAGCTTAAGATCTTTGCTGGATAAAGAATTATAGGAAAAAGAAAAAGTAAAAATTAAAAATATCTAGTTCTTTAATCTCCTAGTAATGAGCACAATCTGATAGAAAGTCATACTGAAAGTTCAGGAGAAGAGGTTTCTGGCATGGTAGTTTTCTATTTTGTGGAGAAAGAAGTATTAAAAGAGCAAATAAACACCTTTGCTCTTGGTGTGTGCTTTCAGAGCACAGAAAGAGCTACTGGTTCATAGGGCATGTGTCATTACCTGTCAAGATCAACAGTAATTGATTTAATTTTATCCAAGAAAAATACTTTTGAAAAGTAATTGGAAATCTGGGGAGGTAACAGAAAGGGCAGAAAATTAGTATAATTTTGATTTTTGAAAAGAAGAAAAGAAAAAGAATGACCATTATCACCTCCTGGGCTCAGCCAAAAATTGCATTGAAATAATGGATAAAGTACTACAAAATAATAATTAGGGAACTGCTGGATAATTTTATGAGGAAAATTAGCACATGAGTTTATCAAATTAAAATGCTCAAGACCCATACTTTAAATCTTCACTGCATTGCACCTAAAAAAGTTTTCAGCATCTACACAGAAATAGAGAAAAACAGGTTTTTCCCACTAAGAAGTCAAGAATTCTCCCTGAAATGCCTGTAGAGTTATCCACAGAAGGTGTTCTGAACTGTGGAAAGAACCTACATCAAAACCCCTCTGCTGTGTATTTTGAAAAAGCTGTTGAAACATGCATTTTTTGAAAGAGAAAAATGTGTCACAATTTCTGAGTTGTCATTGTTCAAATGCTAAAAAACAATTTATTTGGTTCCTGGTATGAGAAGGGAGACCTTCTGAAGTCCTGAAAATAGCCAGGAGATGGTAAGAATATTTCTTAGACTTTTAATTTTTGCTGGTTTGGCCTTCACTGATAAATACATTTGGAGTGCATCATTTGTTGTGGACACTGCCATAGCTCTGGTAACAATCTTGCATGGCACTGCACTAAAGAATGAGTAATTCTCCATGGATATGACCGTATAGCAGCTAGATTTTTGGAAAGACTTTTGCTATCTATCTTAGCTGGGAATGTCATCGGTCAACTTGAGTCTTTGCCTGAAGGTGTAAACTCATGCTGGTAAAAATGACACATAGGCAACAAGTCCTTCCTCACTCCACCTCCAAATAAAAAATATGTAAGCCATAGCCAAGTGATATCAAACTATCACAGCTCTTCCATCTTCGAAGAGGGTCCTAAATTATTTGGTTTGTCATGAGGCATGCCAGGCTAAAATGAGGCCTTCATAAAGAAAACACAATTTTCACTTAATTGCCACATTAAACCTCAAGAATTGAAAAGGTTGACAGATATTAAAGAAGTCATACTTACTCACATAAACTTCTCAGATGAGTAATCTCTTCTGAGGTTTATAAAACGTTTCTCAGAAGTAAGTGTTACCTCATGAAGTAAAAGTTGTTGGGACCAGGCTTTCAGTTTCACCACCCTGTTCTGAATTATATAAATGACATTAAGGGTCATTACTAATAAAAACCTTATCAGTTGAGAAACTGAGACATCAAGAATTGATTTAATAAAGGTCACAGAATAAATCCTGGTGTCAGAAGCCAAATGAAATGATTTCCAGACTTTTCTTTTACATAAGAGTAACATTTTCCATCACAAGAAATTCATGTGTATGTAAAGATTCTTAGAAATACAGAAATAAGTAAGCAAATAAACAACCATATGTATAGATATATGAGAACTTGCGTTGTCTGAAGTAGAAACTTCTCTATTGCTTTAACTCCATCCATACCAACTGGCTGACAGTGAGAATGTGCTTGATTGCTAAGACTTTTTAATTAAGATGTACTCTGTGCCTATATGTTTTTGAGTAAGAAGGAAAAAGGTAATAATCTACTTTTTAATTAATTTTCAAGGCTAGAAGGAACTCTGATTTGATCATTGTCTGTATTTCAGCGTGTGATGAGCCTACAGAGTTGTCCCATCTGAAACCAGGTTATCCCAGACAAAACCAGGACAGGGATACAGAAAATCCATTATGAGCTGGAGGGAAAAGGAACAACTGTTAACAATAGACAGATTGAAAGCCAAAATTGTACTCACTAAATAGCCATTTAGCTAAAAGATCTGTCCACAAAGGGCCCAAAGGGAGGAAGTTTATAGGGAGTAGGAGATATTTTAGTTCTGAGTTTCCAAACTTCAGTCAAAATAGATAGAAATAGAAAGACCTACAAAGACATCCACTTAAATTTCATTCCTCATTTCCAGGTGAGAGTCAGATATGATTCCTTTAAAGTATTTGGGACCTTTATGGTTTTAGAGAAAATTAAATAAGAACAGATATGTTTCAGAAGACTTTGAAAGGAGGTGTATTATACTATATTTTTAGCTACAAAGCATCTGTTTAGTCTAGAGGAAAAAAAAAAAAGGAAAAGAAAAAAGAATGAAGAGAATTTCATTAAACAACCAACCAGTGAACCTCTATCTCCCTCCACTCAAAACAGGGAGAAAAGAAAGTTTAAAAAAGTTTAACAAAGGACCGGTTTTGGTGCAAGTTGCTAACTCTGCCGATTTACACTAGTTGAAAGGCCCAGTTCAATATAAAGAAGAATGAAAAAAAAAAAAAGTCATGATAATGAGCTTTTACCTAGATCTCAAAGCTATTTCCTAAGCTTTGTTCTTTGGGACGCACCTGGCACAGGCTGGGGGCTGCAATAACCTAAAAAGAAATAAGAAAGGATTGGTTCTGTAGAGGTACAACGACTTGCTGTACAACATATGGAAGACAGAGGAACCTCAGTAGAACTGTCGATTTCTGGATGGTTGGGAAAGAAAATCAATAACGTATCCCTAAGTCATATTACAATGTGCAAATGATGATATTATTGCGAATCAACATGTAATACGGTAGCATTAAGTTTTAGCTTGTAGTCTCCTTAAGGAAGCTTTCTCTTGAAAGCTCTCTGGGACTTAAGGGTAAATTCCTTCTCTGTTCCATGAACAAGACAGAGCCCTGGAGTTTGCCAAAGGCCTGGGGCTTTTCAGCAGCAACATAACACAAACAGTTTTGTGGTGATATCTTTAACCTCATCGAAGGCAATTATAAGTTTTGGGTGAGTCAGGTTTCATTGTCTGCTGCACTAATGCAGTCCTTCAGTCAGCACTCAGAATACAATAATAAAATGCAATCAATGACTGCTCTGTACTTGCTAGCACAAATCCTGGGAGATGCTAGATAAGCTGCCAAGAATCTCAGGGGATGGCAAAGTTGCTGTGGACTTTGCACAATTCTGATTTCTAACTGAACTCTTACACTGACTTTGACTTTTGTTTTAAAAAGGGGTTTTTTCTTCCATTTTTTTCTTCCACTGATTTTGACTCTGTCAGAGTGGCTGTATAAAAATGAGGGTGCTGGAGGGAGTTGTGACAGTGCCTCCATAGTTTTCTGTTGAGCCAGACTAATAATACTCTTCCCTTCTCTTAGTTTAAAAATCTGATGAGACTAAAATGAGTTGTCATGAGGTGACATGCAATGAAAGGTAAACCTTTTCTAAGAATTCTCCCAAACTCTAATGTCGTAATGGAGCAAAACGACATATGATAATGTACTAAGGTCATTTCTTTCTGCAGTTTGGCTTATCCAAAAGAGAGTAGAATTGTCTTTTCCACATAACCAAACACCTTTGTAAAAACAGGTTTGAATAGGAAAACAACCTCGTGAAAAGCTATTTTTACCTGGGTCCAGTGTTTTTTTTTTCCTCTAAAGGAGCATTTGACTTTAGGTACCAAATACATCATTCTCAAGAGAAAAAGAGATGGGAAGGAAAAGAGGGAATTTGTGGAATCATTTACCCCTCTGTGAGTATAAAAGTGAATAATAATGTGTCTGACAGTGAAACACATTCAGTTTGAAATTCTAATTAAATACATAGCCAGTGACCCTGGAAGCGCCTCTCAAAGCCACAGGAATTTAGAAATACCCTAGAAAAGTGGGTCCATGCTGCCTCCCTGCAAAGAATCACAGAATGTCAGAACAGTATCTAAATTATTATCTTTCAGACTCTGTCCATACGTAAGAGCAAAATTACTAGGGAAGCGTTTGTTAGTTATTGCTGATTCAGAAAGAAAAGCAAGTGTGACATGATGTAAAACTGTGTGTTGAAACCAGGGCGTACACGGATTTGCTTTTAAACTCAGCATGCTTAGGGACTGTGTAGTTAGGGTAGGGTAAAATCCTCTGGGAATTATTAGCCACCATCACATCAGCCAATCTTTCCTGATTGACTGGGTCTCTGAAGCTGTAACAGAGCAAACAACAGCATTTTCCTGTATTCTGATTTTCCCTTGCTGTTACAATTGGATATATGGGGGGGGGGGGGTGAAGACATGCATCCTAGTGAAGCCT
>NW_020955203.1:1272363-1311360 GCF_003031625.1 Empidonax traillii
TACATCCTCTGTGCAGGGAGAGGGGAAAGATAGACTATCAGGAAAAAAAGGCTGTATTCATTATTTCTTGGCCTTAAGAAAATGTGCCCATCAATCCATCAAAAACAAATTTTATTCTGTAATATTAACGTTTAAGGCTATGCTCTTCTGGCATATTGATTCTCCATAGGCAGAAGAACTCTGAAATGGAAACAATTTTAGAAATGTAGTTTTCAGTTTCCTTAATATTGTATGTTCCTGTTATGAAAGAAAATGGCTTTTGCTTTCCCTTTCTCTCTTTCTACACTCTATATATTAGTCACAGAAAAGTGGGCCAAGTTTATCTCTTGTACGAGTCCAAGGACCTTACATCTCTGTGAAATTTAAGCAAGCTGTTTGTTTCTTAAATAATTAAATACCATCATGTCTTTATTTATAAATATTTCAATAAAATCCTGGCCCAAAGTCAGGGTTACAATTAGGATTTCTTTTTTTATTTTTCATTAAGCCCCCACATGCAGTACAACAACCGAGTCAGGATGTTGGTTAAACATATGCTTACCTTGGGCTGTGCCCTTAGGAATTTGAACATTTACTGCTTCTGAAAGATGGAGTTAAACATGTGCTGAAAGTTTTACTTAATTTGTATAATTGGGGAATGTTGGGGCAATGGCAAGTAGAATCTTCAACTGCTTTGGAACCAAAATCTTATATTTGAATGAGCACTGGAGATGAGTGTTGGAGAGTGTTACTGAAATAAAAGATGCAGTGTTGGACAAAGTTCCGGGGAACTAAACTCCAGATCTCTAAAGTTGAGGCTGGAATTGAGATGGTAACTAAAATCTCCTCACGTCTCTACATCTGGTGCCTCTATATTGTGGGTAACATACATGAATGCTTCCATTGCCAGTGCTTCTAGTATGTGACGTGGTTTGAAATCTGTTTTTCCCTGTAGGGGAACAGAAGGTTTAGGTCTCCAGCTTCGTTGGTTTGACACCTCTTGACAGCACAGACCTCCCACTTTGGCACTGTGTTTTTTTAGCTTTTCTGTCAAACATCTCCTGCTTCTTGAAGAAAGAAATCACTTAATTCATTATGGCTGAAATTCAGTCCTCTACAGATAGCCAGCATATGATCTGTGCAACCTTGGGGCACTGTCTGCCAAGATCTAACACAGGGTCTGCAAAAAGGACTTTGTAGACATTTTAAAGGTGACTGGATCTTGTTCTGGACCACTGCCTTCAAAAGAACTTCAGTGCAGGGGAAGAAAATGCACATGAAATAATATCACAGATTTCATCCAATATGCTGTTATTTATATAACAGTTCCTGATAACCCACAGAAGGTCTCTAAGCCTGGCTTATCACAGAAGATCATGTAAACAGGAATGCTTGATAGACAGCTGTTCTCTTGAGCCAATAAAAAGAACAAATGTAGCTTGTTTATAAACTCTGCTAAAATGAGATCTAAATGGCATTAAAAGAAAAAAGAGAAGAAATCCTATTTATAAACTCTGCTTCCACACTCAATAAAAAGTCTGCAGGCTAAAAGTGTGAAAAGCCTTCCACCATACGGTTTTGTGAAACACATGGAAAAATAAAGATGTGTGTGTTTACAGAAAATATCCCAAACTCCCAGGCTGCTCTCAGCACCCCAGTGATGATCACAGTTGACAAGTTCCATGGTGTCGCTGCACGACTCATTATGTCAAGCATCCATCTTGGCTCAAAGATTTCGTACATCCCTGATCACATATCGCTGCTGAAATTAATTCTGAAATTCACAGGAGAGAGGGAAGTGCCATGTAGACAAGGCAATAAAAGTTAGGTGGAAGGAAACCTGGTTCCAGCACTACTTCGGTAATGCTGTGGGACAACATGATTCTTGACATCCATCTATTAATTGTGGAGAGCACCAAACACATATTTGTGAACAGTTACTCCAAGGTATAATTGTGGGATTACAAAACTTCACGTGGTTTCACAGAGCTTCCCAATTTGTTCACCTCAGTCACCAGATGGATCATGGTACAAAGAAGCTTCTTAAAGTTTAGAGGCTTTTAGTCATGGAAATGATGCTGAGAGCAAGATTAGACACTGAGTTATCCTGGTCCGTTCCTGTATCCTTGCTCTGGAGCTCACAATGCGGTTTTGGATGGCATCTGCTTCAAAAGTGACACATAGTTCCATGTAGTTTTCTCTAGTATCTATACTTGGTGTTATTTTAGAAGGTGGGTTGACCACACCTAAATTAGAGATATGATTGGGAAAACACAGTAATGCCTGATATTTAATCAGGAAAGTATTATAGGGGGAATGCAGCAGAGATGTACATTCAACGCATGTCAAGAGATTAAGTAGTGATTAACCAGGGGTTGAAATTCTGAGCTTTAGGCTTTTAATAAAGTGTCAAATAAAGATTCAAAGGAAGAAGAAAGAATAGCCAAAGAAGAAAATCAGTAAACTTTCATTTTATTACTGTCTTTTTATTCAGAGTAAGGGTTTTTTAAAGTTATATATTTGCTCTCACCTAAAGTCCTGTAATAGAGATGGACATTTAGTATACAATATTCAAATGCACTTCATGGATTTGAAAACCTGCCTGTTATCAGGTTCTTTTTCATGTTACCTAACTTTGCAATGCATTAAATTGAATCCTAACTATGTACAGTATCACTTTTAAATATAAATAGATATCTTGGCTACATCATTTGTCTTAGCTGTATTAAAACTCCGCTGAAAAGCACTCAGTAGCTTCACAAACCACTGATCACACTCTGCAGACTTTATCCAGCTTGGATAACAATTACTTGGGAAAGAAGTGTTACTGAAGTCAATGGATGGAGATATTGATGTTACTGTGCTATGAATGTGGGTCATAGAATCAAAACCTGTGGTAGCCAAACTACTTTATAGACTACACAAGACTTATTAACATGCAATGGAAGTTCTCAAGGTGGTTCTACTCTCCAGAGCTAATGATTCATGCCAGGTATTATCATCATGCTTTGAGGGCTGTTCAACTGCAGTCCATCTCATCAGATGCAAAGGATTTCATTTCTGGATAGCACCACACGATGAGTTTTAACTCCTCTTTTAGACAGGAAGGTGTGATAATTACCTAAAACCAGCACGTGGGAATAAAAGTTCCCCTTCAGGAAAAAGCAAGCAATGAAAAATAATAAATTACCTGTATGGAGTGTTTTTTTTTTTCTCAGTCTAAGGACTGAGCAATCATGGGAGCCTGAAAACCAGCCCCAACTACTCCTGTATTTGCATGGTGTAAAGGTGTCAAATTACTGCTTAACACTCCACAAGCAGCTGTTTCACTGTGCTTTCCAAATGTTTCACTGCAAAGGGAGAGAAGGAATATTAAGCATCCTTCTCCCAGTTGATGACTTCTAGCATGGGAACTGCTGTGATAAGGTGACGATTTTACGTGAGAACTTACCTTGCCAAGTGGAAAATGAAAGACCAACCAAAAAGTAAAATATCAGTTACAGCCAAGCTAACTGAGGACACCAAAGTGGAAGAGCATCCTGTGCAGAGAAAGTATGGCTTTCACCACTGCAGCTTCAATGAATCATGCTAATTTTCAGGAGTGTGAAGAGTGAGTGAGTATAAACACTCTCATCATGCAGTGAAATAGGTACTTTCTGAATATGTGACACAGAGTCTCTACTTTCCTTGTTTCAGCTCTCTGGAAAAAAACAAAACAAAACAAAACAAAACATGCTTTCTCAAACATGGAGAATCTTACATTTATTTTATTTCTTACACTAAATTTACCCCTTGAGGTTGCAGAAGGGTTCAACCTGCCTTGAGTCTGAAAAGTGGTAAACTTACCTCTACAGCTATTGAAAAGCAATGTTACAGTGGAGCTCTGACAGTTGTGGTTCAAGAAAAGTATAAGTTTTTTTGTAGCAAGAGTGTTTAGTGAAATGCTATATTTATGATGATCTTGACGGCATCCTTTCCACTTTTGGCCATTCACACCCTCTGTATCTCCTTTCTGTCTCTCTCTCCTTTCTACTTGATCATTTGGTTACTGAAACTCACATAAATCCCTTTTTTAAAGGGTTGACTCTAATAAGACTGCTTTGCCTCTAATCCAAGTTCAAATGGAAAACTGATAAACACAGGCATTGTCACCAAGAAAATGATAATTGCTGATCCATAAGTTCTGTAAAAAATGTTTCTTTCTCTCATCTTAGCAGTTATGTCAGTTTTTCTATCCTGTGCACTGCACTTCTTCAAACTTTCTTTTGATGAAAACTTGCTCAGCTTGTCTTCTATTGCTGGGAATATGGACGTTACACTGCAGTGGAGATGTGCCAAAGCTAGAGCAAAAAAAGTTTCCTGAACCTAGCAAGGATAGAAGGAATGTTACCTTTGCCTACTTGCATTGCTGATTCCTGTTTCTTCTGGTTTCCTGTGCACTGTTCTCGTAGGAATGTGACTTTTAACAGAAAGAACCATTGCCTTTAGAGCCTTCAGTATTCTCTCTGATCTTAATTTTCGACAGCTTAGGGGATTGTATTCATGCTCTACCGTTGGAAATATCTTTTTGAAAAAACCTCTTTTGTGTTGAATTGCTTGTTGCATTCATGTAAATCAGCCAGAGGTGAAACCTGTGGCCACTGACAAAGACATACCCTTTTTTTATCTCCCTTTGCCACTTCCTGGCCTGCCTTGCTGGGCACCATTATCAGGAGAGACTTGTTTGGAAAAGCAGATGCCACAGTGTAACAGTCATAGCCCGTTTACAAATCCAACACAGGTGGCTTAACATAATAATAACAACGGAAAAAATCAAACATAAAATAATGGGAAAATATGTGTATTGTTTGCTCTGTTTGACATCATAAAAAAGGTGCACACTTGGGATGTTTATGCCCCAGATTGTTATTTTCTGATAATGTACCTGGTTAAAGTAAAGTTTTCCCTCTGGATGCATATATAACGCTTAGATAAGAACAATTCACAAAATCCTATTATAGTGCTGCTGTACACAAACACATTTTTGAATGCTTCAGATAATATCAGGTACATATATACAAGAGGAAAAGGTATTTCTAGGAATATTATTATTGGTGGCATATCTGTTTAAGTTCCCATATGCACTGGTGGCTCTTTCTTTGAGTCAGACACTGAAAACATTAAAAAAAATACATTTGATTTTTTTTAAATGACAGTCTTTTTTATACAAACAAACAAAGAAAGACAAAGTTTTAGTGTTCTTTCTCCCCTCTAGCTACCAGAATTCCATCTTTCTAAGCAGAAAGAAAAACATCACCTTTAGATCTCCTAGATATTTCATTCCTTTTAGTATATGTTTAATTCAATCCAAGGGGGAGAACACATGAAAATTCTCAACTGTCAGAAAACATAAAATGTAATTTTTCCTTGCTTTTGAATAGGTATCTAAAAAAGCAAAATGACTACATCTTATGGTCTGGGAGACAACAGCTTTATTGCTTGTAGAACCACCCTGAAGGACTCAGAGCTCTTTGCCCAGCACTGGAGAAACCAATAACTGCACTGTTGAACCACTAAATCTGTGTTTCTGTGCTGTAACATCTATATCCATCACGGACTTTTTTTCATGACCCCATGCAAACCATTTAACCTATCTTTGCCATCAAGACACGGGGGCAGTCCTGAGGAAATTTCTGGGTTTGCTTCCAGGTTCCATTTGTCAAGTCATTGTCTCTCCTTGTGTTTCCATTTTCCCAGTTGTGTTTAATGATTTTAAACCCAGTACTAAAGGGCATTGAGATGCACAAGCCCACAGCAGAATACTAGAGGGGAGTGCAATCTCTACTGAACCTTGAATACCTCTAGACAGCATTGAAACATCTTCTTAGCAGAATTTACTCTGAGTGGTTAGTAGTTTGCTGGAAAATTTTAAGATAGCTTTGTAATTGTTTTAAATCTCCTATGTTTAAAATAGGTTTAAAAGTATCTGGGTGTGTATTTTACTAAAATATTCAGGCTATTAAAATATTCAAGCTAATTAAAAATAGTCCACACTGGTCCTATTACTTTCATCCAAGAATCAGCTGTACACGTTAAAGGAGGATAATACCAGAGGCTATAGAACAGCCAGTGTTATATGAAGGCTGAAAATCAGCTTGTATAGTTGTAACATGTTTTAGTTTTCACTGTTTTCAACTATACTTGGCAACATATTTATAAACATTGAATATTTTATAGCAATTATGGAAAAAAAAACTTTCAAAAAGAAAATCATTAACATCTTTTTAGTAGATTTAAACTAGAGCTTAAACTAGAATTGCCATAAGCATTACATTTTGTGCTTTGTCTAGAATATTTAATAAGAGTTCATAATTAAAAAGTTGCAAATGCAATGCAGTTGTAAAACTAAGAACCATTTGGTCAAGAATCAAGCTACTGGCATGAATGTCTCCTCAAAGAACAAGACTCCTTGTACTAGACATCCAGCTGGTATAGACATTATCATAATCTCACAAAAACAGATTTTTATAAAATATGCTTTAGAAAGAATCTTGACTTTCAAAACTGTAAAGAGCAAAGAGGAATGCAAGGGTATGTTAACAGAATATATCATAAACAGCTCTCATTCCACACTATAAAAAAACTTCTTGTTGAAATAAAATCAAAACTTCCTGATGATTTCTTATTGAATGTGTTTTCTTCTAAAAATGATCTAAGCTTTTGAATCCTAAAAAACATATATTTATAGCTCCAAAAGGCTCTAAAAGAGAAGGTTATTACTTCTGTATTACTTATGCTTTATTCTTATAGATGCTTTTTTTTTTTGATCTCCTGATAACCATGAAATAGTAAAATTCTTCTGAGACATCAATCTGTAAATATTATATTTTAGTTTATTCATGATGTGGACCTAACCTGTAGCAGTAACTGAGGCAGTTATTGTAAAATAAAATTGGGATTAATTTTGCCACATTTTACTACCCATAAGAAAGGAGTCTAATGTAAACTAGCCTCACAGGCTCCCGCTGTAATGAGTGCAGGATCTTTTTATCCCTTGTGACATTTGTCATCTAAATGTTTGGTACATAACATGAAGCCAACCAAAACACAACCTTCTGCAAATACCTCTCTGACATAGGGGACATCTTAATTGACCATTCCAATGAGATGCAAAATCCACCCAGCAGAAGACAAGTGAGATGAGTATTCCTGCAAGTCAGTAGGAAAAGGCTGATAACCTCACAGGGTTCTTTTTGAGGGGAGACTGTGTCCAGCTACCCTAAACAACTAAACTTGCAGAGACAATTTTATTTAACAACCTTCAAAGGCTTATTTGTTCCTCTCAGAGAAATGAGAGGCTGCTCAGTATGTGTTTTCAGAAGGAAAACAATTTAGGAACACGTAAAGTTTAGTTTCATCATCTTTACTTATGAAGCCAACGTAAGCCTTATCTGGCCTCATGGATAAAGAAGAATGGTAGTTCTGAAATTTGACTGGTTATTTAATAGGAAACCTTTGAAATATAAGGCTGAATGCTGTTATGTAGTGTACACAATATCAGATGAATACTTCAGTAACACCATGTATTTGTTATTTAGCACTGAATGTTCTAATTAAGGTATATCTATGCTGAAGATTAGGTTGAAGAAGGAGAGAGCTTGTTATACCCATTGTTCAGACAAAGCAGTAATGTGCTGCATAATTGTTCTACTGAACAAAATGTAGTGTTCCTTCTTAGTGCTGCTTATTAATTTAGGATTATTTTAACTGAAATCATACAAGTTCTGACAACAGAAAAGTTGAACCACTCTTCTTGCTTCCAGCTGATGTTATAGCTGTAGCTTTTCTTACCAACTGTGAAAAACAAAGCAAAAAGAGAGCTCAAGCTTGTACACAGGGGTTACTAAGGTAAACATCAATGTTCCTACATGGTCATTCACTTTGGAAAGCCCTCTTGAAAATCAAGTCTTAAAAAACTATTATGAGAAGTGTTAGACTGTTCCCTTACTCTTTTATAAAAGAGAAGTTAACTGCAATTTACTCGAAGCAGAATTTCAGCTTGTACTGAGCCTCACGAAACTAAGTGGCTCGAATAAATGCAAAAAGTTAAAACCTTGCCTTGAAAGGAACTCTGAGTCATTCTTACCAGATACACATACATACAAAAGCTAGTTGTAAGTGTCCTACATATGCATTAAATTGACTGCATAGTCCTGAGCTATGTTTCTAAAGCCATGGAGGTGTTAAGGAGTAGATGAGAGGAGCTGATTTTAAATCCAGTCAAGCCTGAAAGAGATGCACATTTTTCCCTGCCTAAAGTAAGAGAGAAGGTTACAAAAGCCTCTAAAATAAAGAGGCAGCTCTCCTACTGCTCAGCTTTATAGTATGGCCGACAGCTCTTCCAGTTCACTCCTGGGAGTTTTCAGCAACCAGAGACCTAAGAACAAGGACTGAGAACAAAAGACAGTACAACTCAACATAAAACAGCAGTATTCAATAACTCAGCATTATGCCTACCATGTGATGACATCACTGAGATGACTTTTGCAGAGGTGATGTGCAGCTGGAAAGCTTTGCACCAGAACTTAATTTAAATTCCCTTTGAACAATTTTACCGGGATGTGGAAATGCTGTTGTCACGTACATGGCTGAGGGCTTCTGCTCTTGAGTGCCAGCTTTTTTAGAATATATATTCCTGTCCTGGAGAGGGCATTGAGGCTAAAATTTGGTAAACAAAGATAAGTAATGGGATTTAATACAGATTTGAGGTTCTTGATATTCATTGATTTGCCTGCCTCGAGACAACTGCTTCACTGGCTTCTTTTGATTAACTGACTTAAAGGCTTTCTTTAGTTTCACGGGATTTATTTAAGATTAGTCATATTTGCCCACTTAAAAAATGCTTAGGTTCTCCATGATATATCAAATAGGATTCACCAATCCTTTAATGAATTTTGCCCATCTGTAAATTGTTTTAATTACCTGTGATACAGTATTATTTGTCTGCTACTAATCTTGATAATAGAGTACTTAGTTCCCTGAAGAGTCAGCTGACTCTCCAAGGGGTCCCTTTATAAAGAAATATGCTGGAGACTGAAGTAATCAGTTTGTGTACTGTTTTGCTTTTAATGTAAGTCTCCTTTTCTGAGAATGAAATGAACATAGCAAAGAATCATCCATTTTTCCTTTTTTTTTCTTTAATTATGACAAGACAAAGAATCCAGTGCAAGAGACTAAATGAAGGGAATCCACCCTGATTCACCATCCAGAGAGACAGACATTAAGATTTAGCTTCTACCTTTAATAATTTCCTCAGATTATAAATAGCCTGAAAAATTTTAAGTAAAATGAAGTTATACTCAGGAACTTCAAATAAATCTTCCTTCTAGACTCACAAGCGTTATCAGTAATCAAGAGTACTCCGTGGTCATCTTTAGTTTGATTATTAGTTCTTGCTAAACAGGAACTCTTTTTATCAGGGATTTTCTTTTCAGTTTGGGAAATGGAGAACTACGAACCAGCAAGTGTGACACAGTATCAAGCTAATTGGAAGGAACTGTAATCAAGAACAGAACTGGTAGACAAGTAGATGGATATAATGTAATGTGAAAGATGCAACACAATTTTTATAGGAGGTAGTTATCCCTTACAAAATTCATTATAGTGCTTTTAAAGAGTCAGCAAGCATATGGATAAAAGCACACTTGGATTTTTGAAAAGTCCCTTCCAAAGGCTTGTAAAGAAACTAGGTTATTGCAGAAAGAAATATGAAATACTTTTCTTGGGTTAATAAGTGCCTAAAGAACTAGATGTGAAGTGTAGGAATAAATGGTCAGGTTTTTTTATTGGAGGCAGGTGACCAAGCAAGTCCCACAGGGATCCTTTCTGTTGCAGTAGAGACAGAATCTGTTGATGGCATTGAGACAGTCAGAGTAATAAAAATAAATCTGACAACCAAAAACACAGATCTCATGATGCTGAATGATAGGACAACAAAATGGAAGGTGAAATTCAATGCTTATAAATACAAAGTAATTAAAAAGGGGGAGAAAACTCCTAACTACACAGACACTATGCTAGGATGTGGTGAGCTTGGTAGTGCTGGATTTGCAGCTGGGCTTGATCTCAAAGGTTTTTTCCAGCCTAAATTATTCTGTGATTCTGTAAAGTCCGCAAATGACGTGCAGAGTGGAAAATGCACATGAATTCTCAGTATTTCTCACAGTATTGGACCTAGAAGGCAAGAAATTATACGATCAGGAAAGAGATTCAAACCTCTACTAAGCATCAGAAACTTAAGCAGTTACTAGAGACTATGAAACAGCATCTGTGCAGCACTCGTGCATTTAACTTGTGTGAGCAGATATGTACCTGTCCATATAAAATATGATGGTGACTTATTTTCTTTTTCTTCATAATGCATGGAGTAATACATAAGGGTAATATATATCTATTGAAATGTAGACCTGCTTTGTTTCTCTTTATACATGCATATATTTATATAGGGCTATCAAGGAAAGCCTCCGTTCCCAACTTCTGGGGAGTTTAAGGAAAGAACTTCACTGGTTAGAGAACTCCAGCTTTTGCTAGGGCTCTTCTTTTGTATTCCTCTTTAGTTTTGAGTGACATGCAGGAGAAAGATGCAATGAACCAAACAGCACTCTCCCTCCCACCAAGCAGACCCAGAGCAGACACACCAAAGCCAGCTCCATCACTCGTAAGTGTGCAGCTGAGAGCACACCCTTGCCACACAAAGTTTGATGAGAGCTTGCCACCGCAGGGCGTCTGGAATAAGAGATTACAGTCATATGACTTAAACTCTGAAAGTTTCTGACATTTAATATCAGTAATTAAGAGTTCAGATTGGTGGCTGGATCAATAATCCCTTGCAGTTATTGATCAGAAGCTGCTGCCCTGCCAATCACAGAGCACAGCTGACCTTATGAAAGCTGATCTCTGCTTCCAGCACTGTCCCTGTACCACCTCCTTATGGCCTACGTGCCTCAGAAGTGCTTAAAAAGATGTGCAGCTGCTGTCATCAAGATCTGCTCTGACAGGAGGCTTCTGGGACACCCAGCAGCGGCTGGCTGCTGCAGCTCACTCGGGTATGGAAAAATCTTCAAAGGCCTGAAAGACAGGACCACTGGGGATGGGCTCCTTCCCCCACGGACCGATCCGCCTCTCAATCTGCCACCTATCTGCTGCCAACCCAGAGCAGCTGTCCCCACTCCCCAGACTGAGGCAGCACCATCCTTTCTCTCCCACGTGTAAACATGAAAGTGCCTGAGGCACCCTTTGCAGCCCAGAGGATTTCACATACCATAGGGTGAAGCCTCTCCACCATCCCTCCCTGCTGACTGCTGCTGATGAGGTGTCTCTGGGCTCCCCAGGACAGCACTGTGCTCCAGCATGTGGATGAGGGCACTTATTTTGGTGTGCAAAAGTCACCTAGGTGGAGAAATGACCCACTGAAAAGTTTAAATGGTCATCAGAGTAAATTTTTCACCATTGGATCTCTAATGTTTTCTGTCAGATTTCCCATCTGATATGCAGGATAAGCAGCAAAGTTGCTGTCAGTGGTTAAAAAAATTAATATACATATATATAATAATAAACAAGTATTATTAATGTAGTATCTCAATGTAGTATTTTACAGAAGTCTTCTTTCCAAATAAATGAATTTTCATTCACCAGTAATAATTCTGTGGGACAACCGTTCCCTCTCAATGATTTTATTGGCTAACACAAATATCTTAATTCACAAATCTTCCTCTTGGACAGTGTCTGCCATGGTTAGCTGTGTTCAGGGAGTCTTTTGCCTTAGTATCTCTTTTCTTAGCATGTAGAAGCTCTAAGGTGCAATGGGAAATGTAGATCAATCAGACAATTTAGCCAATTAAGGAGAATGAACACATGAAAAGTTCTGTAAGACCTGCTGAACCTGTGACTCCTATGAAACACCCAGGTGAAATCCTGAATAAAAAAAATTTCAAGATCTTGATTTTTAAAAGGTTGTAAAACTTTTTCAGAAAAAAAAAATCAACAAAGAAAAGCCACAAACCCTAGAATATAATCCATTTTTCTTACCAGCTTCAGTAGCGCTAAAGGGATCCTGTCACCCCTGCCATTTCTTTCACTGTCACCTGCCAAGTGGGCCCCAGTCAATTAGCTTGGAGTTTTAAAAGGTTCACAAGCGAGTGTTCAGAGTCTTCCCACTGCTAAAAAGTACACTTTATCTTCTCTGCCTTGTGCTGTGCCGTGAGTGGCACGTGACACTGTTTCACATCCTCCTCCACACAATGCAACTCTACAGCCTGGTTTAATACCAGGAGAATTAATGAGGAGAATTAATAGTTATTTAACTTTTTGGACTAACAATGGATAAGTATTTTTAGACTTGGAGATATCTATAGATCTGGATTTTAGTCTTTAGAGATATTAATGTCACATAAGGGCTTAGATGTTAAAAGAAAATTTGATTAAACTTTAAATTAAGAAATATCTGAAGAAGCAGGTGTCTGTGGAAAGCAGGAGAGGAAGGCATGCAAAAGGAACAGCACTGGTTATCTTTCCTCTCTTGATACAGCTCCCCTCTAAGCTGACCCTTCTGAGATAGGACCTGTACTCAGTGCACCTCCTTCAGCAGGCAGCTGGGAGCACTAGGAGCTGGAGAATGCATTAAGTCTGCTCAATCAGCTAATGAAAATTAGCTCTGCTGATCAAGTTCAGTATGTTAGTGGCTGAGTGCAGCGAGACTTAGTTATGGATGAGGAAAAGTCACTATGTTTGTCTCCACTGTATGCTGCCCAATTAAGCTCAGTCATTATGTTTATCCTAATTCAGCACTAAGCTTCACCTTCCCTTGGCAGAGAGTATGACATGAAGCAGCAGCACAGAGGAGAGAGGACAGGCTGATAAGGCTTTGAAAGTATGTTTCATAGGGAACACCTTGCTGGTATATTGTTGGACTAAATGACCTTAAAGGTTCCTTCCAACACAAACCTTTTGGTGATTCTGTGAGCTCATCAGTCTAAACCAGAGCCTTGATATTCACTGTCAGACCCAGCCATTCACAGGAAGGCTGGGTTTCACCGTATCGTATTTTAAATGGAAGACTGAATGTACACTCCAGACCTGACACCTGGGCCCACCTAGCCAAACATAATGATTTTGCCTTTTCTTTGAACCATAATATGCAAATACTGAGATAAAATTTCTGTCCACACAATAACTTAATAAGTGGGAACAGAGTCTACAATGAAAGGTTTCTACTTTTTCCTATGATTTCCTCAGTCCCTAAGGTACCCAATATTTCCACCATGGACAACAGGCATCCCACCTATCTCCAATTACCCTAGTCCATGCTTCAGAGAAGGAAAAGAAATTGCTTCAAATCATTTAAAAAAGACTGAGGGTTTAAAAGTTAGTAACTGTATTCCTGTGTGAACATTTTATTTTCTGTACCTCTGGATAAAAGAGAGCTTTCTCTAGCAGAAGAATTTGTCAAATGCTTTGAGGATGTCTACTGAATGTGACTTAGATGTGAAACATACATTCAGCTGTTTACTATCCCCAAGACCTAGTCATTTTTGGCCAAGTCTAGGAACACATATAGTCTTCCTGTGACACTTTATGTTATCAAACAAGATCCTTCCAAGAGCTCCAAGATCTCTGGACTTAGAAAAGTGTTTCCAAAGTTGAATGTTTTCACTTTTCTGCAAAAACAGCTGCAGGTACTAACATCATCAGTGTTTGTTACACTCCTTTTCATCCAGTGGCCCAATTGGACCAGGGATGGATGTTTCCTCCTGGAGCTTGCCTGGGTAAAAGGGTGTTTTTTTCTTGGGTGGTAGCTGAGGGCTTGAGTCTACTGTGGATGAGGAAAACATGGTCTTTCCCACGCCCATGTGAATGTACCAAACAAAAGGGGTTTTATCATGTCATTTAACACCTTTTTTATCAAACAAGAAAGATGTCATGAAGTCATGCTTTTTTTTTTTGGTTGCAGTCTTGGAATCAGGTACTTAAATTCCTGCTTGATTCCTATGGGGCATGCACTGCATCATTATTGGTGTTATTACTTCCCATTGTATTTCCCATTGTACTATCCCACAATGCCATATATGTGTAAGGTCTCTCAACAAATCAGGCTGTTCTCACAGCTTCCCTTGCAAGGAAATTAGAAAGCATTCCCAAACAGGAGGAGCTTTCAGCAAAACTCACTGAACAGGAGGAAAGAGTCGGGATCCAAGGGATGATCCAGAATGTGAGGGGGCCGTAAATACTTGTTATCCATGCTAACCCTTCTGCTGTCATGTGCTCCTTGTTGCCATTACCTGTGCTAAGGAAATGTAGCCAGCATGCGTGTGCCTTTCCTTATGCTGTGAATATATCTTAATTTTTTTGTGCAAACACACACTCAGCTGTTCTGCTTCTCAGCACCCCGTCTGCAAAGAAGGAGATGACAACGCTTTCCCATCTCAGAGATCCTCATAGTGGAGGCTGTCGTGATTTCAACAGATGGTGCCTTCGAATTTAGGGGAGGAAATCAGCTGGTAATCTGGATTTAGAGAGCTACACACACTTCATTTCATGCCTCACACTGGGACAAACTTCCTGGAGCCTGCTCCTCAGGTTGGGAGCTTGCCCAGGGGAGGGCTATGTAGATATTTCATTTCCCATAGTGGCTATTTCAATTTTAGCCCCTTTTCTGAACAGGGAAAAATGTCTTAATTTTACAAATAATGGCAGGCTGCTTCTAAGCCAGGACAATTTAGATGGATAGATTTTGGCTGATATTTAAGAACTATAATAAATAATCTCCTCCTCACCCACGCCTCCCCCAGAAATCTACATATCTTTGTGCATATTTTATAACAAACCCCAATAAAGAAATAATCCAAAATGGCACCTGTTAAAAAAAAAAATAGCATAACCCCAAAATGTAGGTTATTGAAATATGAGTGTAATATAGAAAAGATAGCAGTGCTGATATTAATGACCTATCTGTCTCCTGGTGCACTTAAAAAGTCTGTCATGTATTTTATTTTATTTTTTATTAGAAACTGTATCATTAGCTCTAAAGACCTTACTAGGAAGGGTGAAGAGAAAGATCCGACTTTTTAAAAGCCAAATTCAGCCAGACTTTTTTTACTTAAAAAAAAAAAAAAAAAAGAAAAAAAAAAAAGATTTTTCATAAACATTTTTTTCCCCTCTGGCTGGAATATTAGGACAGTATATTAAATTCCTGCCCCCAATTCCACAAAAGGAAGACCCAACTACATTTACATAATAATGTCCCTACTGTGCTTTTGACAGATGGGTTTCATCGACACAGACATACTGTTAAGGGCTTAGCAATAGATTAAAAAAACAACAACAATAGAGTGTAACATAATAAAAGTGTATTGTAATGTACATCATAACTTTTGGCCAAGGTTAAATATCCAGTTGGTGTATGAAAGTCGTATTCCATTAGACAAAATAGATGTCACACAGAAAAGCATTAAAGATGAGTTGACTGAGCCATTTGTTTTTATTTATATTACATTATATTTTCCTTGATTCTATTTATGCAGTAAGTAAAAAAAAGAAAAAAAAAGAAAAAAAGAAAAAAATCCTCCAGTTCCACTTTCTCACCCACACCACTGCACCACAATATTCTTGACAGTGAGTGTCTCCACAGGAAGCTGCCCGTGGTGCAGGGTGCCACAAGACTCACCTGCTGGAGTTGCAGCACTCCTGTGTAGACACACCTGAGCAGCCTGCAAGCTCTTAGATGGTCAGCAAGCCAATCACTGCACTATCAAGCTCACAGAGTACCAGCCTCTGCTTATAATTTCAGAGTTCACAAAAAGGCCATGTTGCAAGTCACTGGATGAGTTGCCATGAGTTCCCAGCTGCCTCCACTCCTTGCTGTCTGCCCTTAATCTGACAGAATAAATTGATTTGTAATACAGGGACTCTTGGAGGGGTTATGCAGGTGAATTTATTGGGGTGGAATGTGTAGTCCTACCCCAAGAATACTGTCCAGTGCAGTGCTCACTCTGGGTCAAATTAGAGAAGGGTTGTGTGCACTGTTTCTCTCCTTACAACATCTCTGTAACTGCCTCTGGTCCTCAGGAGATTCTCCAAAAGCCTGTGAAAAGAGAGCAGCATGTGTCTTATTTTTATTGTTGTTGTTTCTTTCCCCTTTCCTCCCTCCTCCAAGCTCCAGCAAATTTGTGCCTTTCTTCAGTAATGGCTTTGTGCAGCTTCACGATAAAAGTCATTCGCCAAAGAGACAGAGAGCAGTTTCCTCTGCATGTCTCCCTGAAAGGTACTCTTGGTTGTGAGAGCTTCACAGCCTCTCTTTAATGTCAAGTTATATGGTTTTGGGGGCTTTCCCAACTCCATCAATCCCCCTGACGGCACAGACACTTTGAGTGGAGTGGTGAGGACAGAGCTGATAAACTGCAGCCTCCTCTGGTACTGGACTCTGTCCAAGGAGACAATAATGCTCTCCCCAGGAAGCGGTTTTTCCTCCATATAAAAACATTTTCCCACCAGGAGGTGGTAGCCAAGATGCACATGGGGATGGGTGCCACCAGGCATCAAGTGAGGCTGACCACCCTGATGACCTTTCCCTCAGCAACTGGATTGGAGGCAATGGACTCCTCTAGCTCTTCCTCATGTTGCTGTGGCAACACATATCCAGAGGGTCTCATCCTGCCTTGGAGAAGCTGTTGTGATGCCCAGTGAAGCCCCAGAACGTAGGAGGAGCTATAGTGCAAGTCACTGACAGAAGCCATTCACTAGAGAAGAAGGATGAGGGGAAGGAAACACAACATCCAGCAATTTGGAAAGTGACAATTCTGTAGCTCCAGGTTCCTGTCAGTATACGCCTACTGGGCTACGGGAAGTATGGCACAGGTAAAGGGAGTTCTCACAAAAAGAATCTCACAACCTAAGGGAATAGACTTGTGGTAGAAGGAAGAAAATGGATTGTGCTGTTCTACACAAAGGAGGCAGAGATGGACTCACTCCACTGTCTTGTTTACACTTTGTGTCTTGCAGAAGAGCCAGGAAAAAATTCCAGATCAACTGCAAGAACACCAAATATGTTCTTGCTTTTATTCCACTTCCAATGAACTCCAGAAGCGATGCTCAGAATAGTAAGAGATTGTGTATTACCTGGGTAGGCTGGTGTTCCTCTTTCCTCTTTTATTCCTGACAGTCAGACAGAGAGACTGCAGGTATCTGTCCAGTAAAACAAGTAATTGGGATGGATATGCACACAGTGAGGTAGAGGCAGTGTGTTTTATTTTCCCTTCTTTACCCTGTGTTATAAGGTATAAGAGGTCACACAACAATCTGGTTGTTTCCAATTTCAATATACTCAAATTCTATGCTGTCATAGCACCAGGATCACATCAGGACCACAACAACTTTATTTAATTCTAATTCTGGAAAGACATTCTTTTCCTGGTATCTCATTGCTGAACTTGACTTGCAATATTTAAAGCTAAACATACATGCACAGAGATCCATGTTTTGCAGCGAGTTAGCATAACACTAATCCAAACTATTCTTTATTTACAAGTACATTGCATAAACCAGAAGGAAGGGTTTTGTTTGGTTTTATTTCTTAATCATATTCTGTAGAGGTCATAAGTGAAACAGAGCTGCGAGAAATTTTATTTTTCTTTGTTTTTTTATCAGTCTTTCTGCTCATTTATTCTTATAAGATTATATGGCTATCGGCTTTTAATTTCCTATTTAAAGCATATCTCCAAATTGTAAATAAATATGTTTTTTTCTGGTTTGGGTCACATTTTAGTTTCCAGTTAATGAGGAGGATGCATTGGACACCAATGCCCTGTTCTAGGATTGTTGGTTAAGTAAAAACTAATTATATTGTGGTCTTTGCACTTGTTGGAGATATTTAGAAATTGTTTATACTCAGAGTCTCAACTGAAGTTAAACTGACACATCATCTTTGTGTTCTGAGTACCTGCATCAATTTTCACTACCTGAAGAATGTTTTAGTGGTCTAGCATCTGTCTCCACAAGGTTGCAGGTGGGGAAGAAGAGGGAGGAAGTAATTTTTGCTATGCATTAAGTTTAGCCAGGGAAAACTATGTCCAGTCATCTGAGTTTCATGGAAAACTTCCAAATAAATCCAGTTCCATGAAAGCTCTGTGACACTGGGATAAACATCAGAGAAGGATCCAGCCATTCTGATTAATGCAGAAACTGGCAGGTAAATCTTTGATGAAGTTACATGTGGTTCTTTCCAAAAAGAGATGGAAAGAAATTCAGCAAGGCCTAGGAAATACTCATTGTTTCCCCAGGGAAGAAAACAGCTTTTGTTTCTGTACCTAAACTCTGATATGCAGTGGGTAAAAAAGAGAGTCATCCATGCAGATAAGAAGATCCTCAGCTGCTGCTGCAGGGCTAACTCAATTGCTTTCCTCCTGTGTTTGCTAAAATTGGTACCTCCTGTGCAAAAGCCATGATAAGCAAATAGCAGTATCATTCCAAATGTACTGTCATCATCATCATCACAGGCCTCCTCCTGACCACTACAAGACGAAGACCTGACCTTAAAAATGGCACCCCTGGCTCAGACCAAATGTGACCACTTTTGTCCCTGCCATCTGTCTATTCATCTTGGTGACAGGCAGCCCTGGCTCTGCTCACTGCCCATCCACTATGAATAGGCAAGTGACTGCAAATGAGCTTCACTTAAACGGAGGGAGCTGATACCAGCCTTGGGAAAGTATTTTGCACCTCACAGTAGGAAAGGGCCATTGTTTTCGTTCAGATTTGGGTTTCATTTCTTGCTGCACTTGCAGGAAAGGAAATTTTCTTCCTTGGGGGTAATGCAGATGTTTGCATGGATAGATAGTCAAGGCACAATAGAACACTTTCAGGGATGTGGTCCAAGCAGAAGGGGTAGCATGGGGGAAGGACTGAAGAGACCAGTGAGAAGAGCAAATGAGTGGCTTTTGTTTTCTGAGGTAAACACTCAGAAGGAAGACCGTAGGGAAGGTAATAAGTCGCTGGAAGGGATTTGGGATTTGTTTTGAAAATCATCTGACTAAGCCACGTTCCTCACACAGCAAGTAAAGACACCTATACCTTTCCTCACAAAATAATCTTACCTCCTAGGAATTAATGAAAATTTAGAGACTAGAGATCACAGAGAGAGAGGAAATAAAGACCAGTTATCAAGATGCAAAATGAACTGAATTAATGTCTCTGTTCTAACACAAAGCATCTTTTATAAATCTGGAAAAAATAACCATTCTACACCAATGTTTCACAGGTAGAGACCTGTGAAGCAGATATAACAACATTTATTTACTTTTCTAGAGCTTGGAAAGGACATACAAATGGGAATAATCTATTATAGGGGCATCATTTTCTAGTGACATCATTATGTTATTATGCTGTATCACTTTAGTAATAGGATGTGCTATTCATGCCACAAAATTTGCCATAAGCTCACACTGATTACTATTTAATGGAATCACATAATCACAGAATTTTTAGGATTGGAAGGGACATCTGGAGATCTTCTTGTTCGAACCCCCTGCCAAGGCAGTGTCACCTACAGCATGTGACACAGGAATGCATCCAGGTGGATTTTGAATGTCTCCAAAGAGGGAGACAGTGTGATCTCCCTGGGCACCCTGTTATAGTGCTCTGCCACCCTCAGGGTAAAGAAGTTCTTCCTCATGTTGAGGTGGAACTACTTCTGTTTTAGCTTATTGTCATTTCTCCTCATCCTGTCACTGGGCACCACTGAACAGAGTTTGGTACCATCCACTCGGCAAATGTCTTTAAGATATTTATACTCATTTTTGAGATCCCCTCTCAGTCTTTTCCAGACTAAACTGGCCCAACTCCCCCAGTCTCTTCACATAAGAGAGATGCTCCAGAACTCTCATCAACTTTGTGACCTCCGCTGGACCCTCTCGAGTAGCTCCTTGTCTTGTACTGAGGAGCCCAGAACTGGATAAAGCATTTCTACAGTGAAAGCATCTGGGTATTATGTATTTTTAGACCATATCATGCTCATCTTGTGCATCTCTTCTGCCCTTGAGGCACAGAGGACCGTTGTGGTTGTGTTTCCTGGAAAATTTATCTGACGGAGGAAACCAGAAAAAAAATAAGACAGGTGTTAAAAAGGATGTGGACAGAATGTTTGGGATGGCTATGATGCAACCAGGGCTAAAAAACAGTACTGGAATAGGAAGGGGGGAGGAGAGAGGTGGATTACAGAGAGTAGACTGGAGGAGTGACAAAGTGAGCTGTGGTTCCTGGGCAGGAGTGAGGAGGATGGCTCAGGCAGGAGAGTCATTGTGTGCTGCTTGGCTGCTTCTCCAGATGGAGACTTCTGAGGCCAGGCATCAGTGATAGTTTGCCCATAAGTGGTGTGCCAGCGCCTGAGATATTTATTAAGTTGGGACAATTAATTCCTCACTTACACAAGCACTTAAGTTCGCTGACAATTGTTTAAAAGTCATTAATAACATTTATCATAGAATCATCGAATAGATTGGGTTGAAAAAGACCTCCAAGATCATCAAGTCCAACCCCTGATCCAACTCCAATTTCTATAGCATGGCACTAAGAGCCACATCCAATCTCTTTTTAGAAACCTCCAGGGATGGTGAATCCACCACCTCTCTGGGTAGGCCATTCCAGTGCCTGATTACCCTCTCTGTAAAGAATTTCTTCCTAACATCTAACCTAAACCTCCCCTGGCAGAGCTTGAGCCCATGTCCCCTTGTCCTATTGTTGGTTGCCTGGGAGAAGAGACCAACCCCTACCTGGCTATAACCTCCCTTCAGGTAGTTGAAGAGAGTGATCAGGTCACCTCTAAGCCTTCTCTTCTCCAGACTAAACAACCCCAGCTCCCTCAGCCTCTCCTCATAGGACTTGTGCTCAAGTCCCTTCACCAGCCTCGTTGCTCTTCTCTGGACCTGCTCCAGCACCTCAATGTCCTTTCTGAACTGAGGGGCCCAGAGCTGAACACAATACTCAAGGTGTGGCCTCACCAACGCAGAGTACAGGGGAAGGATCACTTCCCTGCTCCTGCTGGCCACACTGTTCTTGATGCAGGCCAGGATGCCATTGGCCTTCTTGGCCACCTGGGCACACTCTGGTTCATGTTCAGCCTCCTGTCAATCAGCACCCCCAGATCCCTTTCTGCCTGGCTGCTCTCCAGCCACTCTGTGCCCAGCCTGTAGCGCTGCAGGGGGTATTGGGGCCAAAGTGCAGGATCCGGCACTTGGCCTTGTTGAACTTCATCCCACTGGAGTCAGCCCATCTCTCCAGTCTATCCAGATCCCTCTGCAGAGCCCTCCTGCCTTCCAGCAGGTCGACACTCCCTCCCAACTTAGTGTCATCTGCAAATTTGCTGATGATGGACTTAGTCCCCTCATCTAAATCATCGATAAAGATGTTAAACAGGACTGGGCCCAGCAATCATCCCTGGGGGACACCACTGGTGACGGCCGCCAGCTGGAGCAGCCCCGTTCACCAGCACTCTCTGGGCCCGGCCCTCCAGCCAGTTCCTAACCCAGCACACAGGGCCCCTCTCCAACCCATGGGCTGCAGCTTTTCCAGGAGTATATTATGGGAGACAGTGTCAAAGGCTTTGCTGAAGTCCAGATAAACACATCCACAGCCTTTCCCTCATCCACCAGGTGGGTCACCTGATCGTAAAAGGAGATCAGGTTGGTCAAACAGGATCTGCCCCTCCTTAACCCATGTTGGCTGGGTCTGATCCCTTGTCCATCCTGTAGCTGCTGTGTGATTGCACACAGGATGATCTGCTCCATAACTCTGCCAGGCACTGAGGTCAGGCTGACAGGCCTGTAGTTACTAGGGTCAGCTTTGCATCCTTTTTTATGGATTGGGATGATATTTGCCAACTTCCAATCATCTGGAACCTCCCTAGTGAGCCAGGACTGTTGGAAGATGATGGAGAGCGGCTTGGCAAGCTCTTCTGCCAGCTCCCTCATTACCCTAGGATGGATCCCGTCTGGTCCCATAGACTTGTGAGGATCCAGATGATTCAGTAAGTCACCAGCTATTTCCTCCCAGAATACAAGGGGGCTATTTGGTTTCCTATCTTTGTCTACCAGCTCCAGAGGCCAGTTGCTTTGAGGGCCACCTGTCTTACTGAGGCAAAGTAGGTGTTAAGTACCTCAGCCTTCTCCTCATCTCTATTAACTATGTTTCCCTCCAAGTCCATCAAAGAATGGAGCTTTTCTTTGCCCCTCCTTCTGTTATTAATGTATTTATAGAAGGACTTTTTGTTATCCTTAACAGAAGTGGCCAATTTAACTTCAAATTGCACTTTTGCATCCCTGATTTTCTTTCTGCATGATCTAGCTGTCTTCCTGAATTCTTCGTAAGTAGCCAGCCCTTTCTTCCATAGCTGGTAAACTCTCTTTTTATCCCTGATTTCCTTCAGAATCTCCCTGTTTAACCAAGCTGGTTGTCTTCCCCACCAGCTTGCCTTTCGGCACATCGGTACGGCCTGTTCCTGTGCACTCAAAACTTCCTGCTTGAAGCACATCCATCCCTCCTGAACCCCCTTGTTTTCAAGGGTTGTTTCCCAGGGTATGCTCTGGACTAGACTTCTGAATAGGTCAAAATCTGCCCTCCGGAAGTCCAGCGTAGAGATTTTATTGTTGGCTCACCTGGAATCTCTGAGTATTTAAAATTCTATTATTTCGTGGTCACTATTTCCCAGGCGGCCTTCAACCACTACATCTCCCACCAGCCCCTCTCTGTTTGTAAACAGCAGGTCTAGCAGGGCCTTACCCCTGGTAGGTTCATTTACCAGTTGATGAAGGAAATTGTCCTCTATACACTCCAGGAACCTCTTAGACTGCCTCTTCTCTGCAGTATTGAGCTCCCAGCAGATATCTGGCAGGTTAAAGTCTCCCCCAAGGACAAGGGCTGACGATTCCGAGACATCCGCCAGCTGCTTATAGAATAATTCATCCCCTTCATCATCCTGGTAGGGCGGTCTGTAACAGACACCTATGATGATGTCGGTCTTGTTCGTCTTCCCCCTGATTCTGGCCCACAGGCACTCAACCTTATCAAAGCTGACCTCAAGTTCAACAGAGTCAAGAGACTCTCTAACATATAACGCCACCCCTCCACCTCTCCTACCCTGCCTGTTCTTTCTGAAGAACTTGTAGCCTTCCATAGCAGCACTCCAGTCATGTGAGTCATCCCACCACCTTTCTGTGACGGCGACTACATCATAGCCTTCATGCTGCACAGTGGTTTCCAGCTCCTCTTGTTTGTTGCCCATACTGCATGCAGTAGTGTACATGCACTTCAGGTGGGCTGTTGATTTAATTCTTAACTCAGGCTTTCCATCCCTAGGTTGATCACTGGAGAGTCTGGTTTCAACCTCTTCCCCCTTCAAACCCAGTTTAAAGCCCTCCTGATCAGCCTCGCTAACTTATGGGCTACAGTCCTCTTTTTCTTCCTAGACAGATGAATCCCATCTGATTTTAAGAGACTAGGTACCATGGAGTTTGCCCCATGGTCAAAGAAACCAATATTTTGACGGTGGCACCAATCCTTTAGCCATCTGTTGAGGAGTTGGGCTTTTTTACTCCTCTTTTTATTTAACTCCTCATCATTTAATGGTAGTAAGATGATCAGCATTTTGTTTTGCCTGGAAGCATCATTAATGTAGTGGACAAAGCCAGAGGAATACAAACCAGCCCTCACACTGGTGCAAAAATATTAGCATTTTTCTTTCAGTGTGATTATTGTGATTACAGGCAACTATCATATCTAGACAGTTCAGATGAGATTGGGGTCCATTGGACATGGATGTGAAATGAAACAGATTGTCCTGAAGAACTGGTCATATAAACGGGTGGGTTGAGACCTTGCTGCAAGCCAGTGTACAGCATTTTAGCACGGCACATTACCTAGATTTAGGTGGCAGCTTGTCACTGTGGGACCTTGGTCTGCCTTTCTGTTGTGACTAATGAGCCTGTATAGCCAAGTGGGCTCCTTGCAAGGCTTCCAGAGAGGAAAGAGAAAGGTGATCTTAGAGTTTATGGGGTTGAATAAAGCCCTTGAGCACATAGCCTCACTTTTTCCTCCTGTTGCTGTTCTAGATTTCATTTTATCTTATAAGGGAGAGAAAACAACTGGAAAGAGGGGAAATTCATTAATGTTTCTGGGTGACACATATGAAATAATGGTGAAACTCTGACAGATTGCTCCAGAAGTGAGCAGGCACAGAAATCTCATGGCCGTGGTGTAGGCAGGAAGTCCCAAGACTGGGGTCTGGTCTTGGTATGCATGACCTAAACAAGTTTCTTGAAGGACCAGCTTCTCCCTTTATGACTACTCATCTTATGTCTCCACTGATGAAATAGAAGGGAAGGCTGTCAAATCAAAGCTGATCTCTAGGAATGTGTGTACTTGGCCCAGGGATCATCTCTGTGATGGGGCTTTGACTTTGAGATTCAGTTCAGCCAATTCAAACAACATCAGTTTTAGTGAGGGAGATGCACAGTTCAGATTATTTTTTGTTTGTTTGTATTGCAGAAATTTGCTGCCAAACCTTTTTTTTTTCTTTCTGCCTGTATAAAAAAATGACTCTGAATGCAATAAGAACAAGATGTTCTAATTAAATAGATTTGTTTACATCTTGTAGCATGAAAAACTAATTCCGTCTGATATACTGTAGGTTCTTGCACTATCTCTCTCCTACTTCATGTAAAATTACCCGTTTTAAGTAGTATTTTATTTAAGAATATATAAAAAGTGTACTTGATTAAAGAAAAACTGATTTAAGTCCCAAAGTGTTTATTTCTAAAACAAAGGTTTCACTTCAGCGTGCAAGAAGATGGGAGGTAGAGAGCAGAAACTGTTATACCTCACAATATTTCTTACCTGTTTTATTGCATTGCAAAGGTCCCTACCTTTACTAGTCATGAGAACTCATAGCCTGTGGCTAGAACACATTTTTATTAAGTGAGGGTTAAAGTCAGGGCCCAAACAGATCCACTGTAATATGATTACAAACATAATATCCTGACCCACACCTGCGCCATAGTATCAACTCCAGAACAGAGGGAAAGGCAAAGCCTCCTGACTGAAACTATGTTCCTACCAATGTAAAGAGTTATGCAGGTTCTCCACTCAGACAAAGCTGGATCATCCTTAAAGGTGCAACAACACAGATTATGTGGAGGATAAAGACTGCAGGTAACATGGGATCCAGCTGGAAAACCAAATAAGAACAAATCTCAGCAACTCACGGGACAGGCTTGCCCATCGAGTAATCTTTTTAGGTATTTGGAATAAGGCTGGATGAAGCTGCTGCAGGGAAGAATAATATCCCAATGAATTTATTTCTCAGGATGTTGAAGTGAGATAAACAGGAATTTTTACTGCCACTTAGACAAATTTCACTTCAGGGACAGGGAGATTATATGACCTGCCACTGAGAGAAGAAGAACCCAGGCATCCAGTCCATCCTTGAACCGGAGAGACTAATGTCTGCATGCAGCATCTATCAAGAAACAACCTTCTGTATATTACAATTCCATCTATGTGGGCTATAAGTGGTGAAAATAATGGCTTGTTTGAAGTAGGGCAAGTATCAGATTGGTCAGTGTGTTTAAGAGAAACACCCCCTGTAGAAAAACAAGGATAAAAGCATTTCCTTAGACCACCAAGTGCCATAGCAGCAATACAAGGAGGCTCAGGATCCCCAGTAAGTAACTGCTGAACCATCCTTTCATTCCTGGTACTGAGTATGGCCAGTGTAGGCAGTTGTGTTCATCCTGAGACAGAGTTTGAGAACTGGTGGCTGCAGAGAGATCTGGGCAGTTCTTGACCACAGGACTGTCTCAGTGTGTATCTCCAGTTGTCAAAGGTGCACAGGTCTTCAGACATCAAAGCTCTTTTTAATATAACAAGTGCATTAATATGTGTCTAGGGAAAACAAAGTTTTGAAACTTCTTTTTTCCCCTTAAATCCTGATGCCTAAATTAAATAAAACTGTTCTAACTTACAAAGTTCTTTTTTGGAGGGGTAAGCAAATTGCTTTTACAAGTTCTCACTCTGTTCCAGCTCTCTGGCAGCCAGAGTTGCAGGAGATGTGGGTATGCTAAGCAACTTGGGCTTGTGCCTCCCTGGCAGCTGGAGCTGTAGGGAAACTGGGAGCCGGGCGGGAGCTGGGTGCTCAGCCTCTGGCCCCCTGCCTGCTGCAAGGCTCCTGCTTTCATCAATTGCATGTCTGTGCGCAGAAAGTTACATCGACAAGAACCCTGGGGAGGGGGTGGGGAGAGGAGGATAAAGGGAACAGCCAGGCAAAATCATGGCTATCTCCCCAAAATCAAAAAAGAACTAAAAGGGAAAAAAAAAAAGAAAAAAAAAAAAAAGGGCCTGAAATTTGTTACTGATTTGAAAATTTCCACGGAAACATCATTTGGATGGAGACTCCATGTTCTACCAGGAAATTGTTCCAGTGGGCACAGGAAGAAAGTGAATTACGCAAAACTCTCCCAGGCTCCTGATGGTCTCAGTGAAACGTGCCCACCACCTTTCAGGAAAATGATCAGCACTTTCTAAGAGACACTTAGCACTTTCTGAGGATTTTGCCTTAAATTTGGTGTAACTTGGAGATAAGGCACACAGAGGGTAAGAGCTCCAGGGAAGAGTAATTTTCACCTTTCTGGTGCTTACAGCATGATAAAAAACTTTCCTCCGTGCTTTTGAATTAATTCCTCAAAAGTTCCAATGCCTGCACACCCATTTGTTTCCTCATTGTTTTTATTAAACAAGAAAGGCGAGCTTTATTACTGCGCAAATGAAAGCATCACCAGAAGATAGATACTTCCCAGATTCTTATTAATCTCTAAGACTTATGAGGCTGCCTAAGTTCCACAGAAATTAACATACTCTACAGATTTCTTCCAGTGAGTCACTGAGTCCTTGCCACCCTATATAGGGAATGAAGGGAAGCCAAAAAAGCAAAACCAAAGGAGAATAAATCTGTATTATTAGGAGGTTGTTGCAAGTTAAAATGTGCATGTGCATGCGTGTCTTTGTCTACAGTTATAGGGCAAGGCTCTGTGCTATGGTGCATCATCTACAGCACCATTATAGTAATTTACCATAGACTGTGGCTGTATAGATTGAACTGTGTGCCACAAAGCAGAGGTCGTGATCATACTTAAAGGACAGTTGGATTTGCAATTCAAAATAATTTAAGACTAATCTCCAAAACTGCAACTGTGCAAATTAATATAGTAGGGTATTGAATTTATGCTTTTCTCTATTTTCCAGTGTAAGATTACCCATGCCTAACTGCAGGCACATTTAGTGCCTGTGTTGTAGCATCATTTAATATCCCTAGCAGAGACCAAGGTCCCAGGGCAGTAGCTATTATACATGAGACAGACCCTACCCTGAACATAACAGTTGAGAAAGAACCCAGAGGCACAGAAGATAGGTGAAATGACTCAGTCATCTGGGTTGGTGCGTGAATACCCAATTGAATATCCAAACCAGAGCATTCTGTCTCTAAGGACTTAAAAAACAGAGTGAGAGAAAAAGAGAGAGAAGTACAAACAGCACAGGAAGATCTATCCTAGGCCAGGAATAACACACAATTAGGGCAAAAGAGACTTGTGGCTCTAGCAATATTCTTAATGTCTTCTGCTCTTTTCCAACAGCAAATTTCATGTTTTGTATCTTTTGGTTTCTTGTGGCACAGGGATCAAGATAGGTAAAGATATCATGCAATGCTGGGAAGGATTTTACACCTTTTTTTTTTTTTTTTTCCATTTGAAGTAGATGTTTTGTTAATTCATGTGATCTAAGTGGCTAAAACAAGTTTTCCTGAGACAAGAGGAGGAGACTGAAATATACAGAATCATAGAATCAGCTGGGTTGGAAAGGACTCTGAGACCCTCAATCCAACCCTTGATCCACTACCACCATGGATACCAGATCATGGCACTGATGCCACATCCAGTCTCATCTTAAAAACCTCCAGAGACGGAGAAACCACCACTTTCCTGGGCAGCCCATTCCAATGCCTGATTACCCTCCCTGTAAAGAATTTCTTCCTAATATCCAACCTAAATCTCCCCTGGCAGAGCTTAAGACCATGCCCTCTCGTCTTACTGATAGTTGCCTGGGAGAAGAGACCAACCCCTACCTGGTTACAACCTCCTCTCAGGGAGTTGTAGAGAGTGATGAGGTCACCCCTGAGCCTCTTCTTCTCCAGACTAAACAACCCCAGCTCCCTCAGCCTCTCCTCATAGGACTTGTGCTCAAGTGCCTTCCCCAGCCTCGTTGCTCTTCTCTGGACCTGCCCCAGCACCTCACTATCCTTCCTGAACTGAGGGGCCCAGAACTGGACACAGGACTCGAGGTTCCTTATGGTCCTCACATGACCTGGTTTGCCCAGTTACTGGGTTCCCTATGACACTTCAGTTCCCAAAAGATCTCACCCAGTCTGACAATAGGAATAAATATGAAATGAAGGCTTTCTGTCTGTGATGAGCTTTGATAAAGACTGTGACTGAAAGGAGTGGAGTAGCTCATATTAGCACCCACAGCCTTTGAGGGTTGCCCTGTGGGAGTAGGAGCACAGAAACAAAAAAAATAAAAAAGAAAGGACAGGAGGGTCTGGGCTCCCCTGAGATGACACAAAAACACAGGAGGCAACTTATGACATTGTGTATCACTATTTGTCCCTTATATAACTACAACCCGTGTATAACTACAACGGGCTGGAGTGTGTAGCTGAATATTGGTCATGCAGACCTCCTTGCTCGCTCATATAAGTACCAGCAAGTTTACACGTGTTTTCCTCAGCTGGCAAACAGCAGAGGACCACAACTGATGCACATAAAGTTCAGCTGCCCTCCACTTGGCCAGATCAGGAGAGCTCATAGCTACAAGGATGAGCTGATCTGCAGTGACTTAGAACCAGCTAAACCTACATTTTCAGAGCTAAACTCATCTCTTTTAGCTGAAAATCTTAATCCTCGGTATCTAATTTAAACTTCTTCCCAAAGAAATAAGCAACAGTTTTTTGGTTGTACACTGTTTTGTGTGTTGTTGTGGGGTTTGGTATTTTGCAGGTTTTGCTTTGTTTGGTTTTTTTTCACTTCCTCCCCCTCCTTCCTGCCCTCTTTGATTTTGGGCTGCTGAGGTTAGCACTAGCAGTGTTCCTCCTTTAACAAAAAATTCCAATGTATACGCATTGTGTTCCTCATTTATGCTTCCCCACTACCCAATTAACGTCACACTAAATTATATACCTGCAACAGATTTAATTCCAGACCACTGAGCTGTCGCTTTTAACCCTCTGCATGCATCTCTACAATATTTATGAGAAAGCTGCACTTACTTTAACAAGTAATGAGAGATTTCTATAGGTATTTAGCAATTCAATTTGTTATAAGAAAGAATATATTCCTCCACTGAAATCTGTGGGATGGTTCCAAATACATTCAGAAGGATTTTGATATCTATTCAGTTCTCAAGGTTTTAGAGTAGTTTTCCAAATCCCTATTATGCTGCTATGGAATGAAAATGGATGGATCTATGGCTAGAGTTAAGCAGTGATCTGGGCTCATTTCCAAGATCCATTGAACTCCTCTAAGATGACCTTGAACAAAGCACTTGAGATGTGGTCCAGAGTGTTTATTTCAGTGTCCAAATGGGGCTTTGAATGGACTTAAAACCTTAAATTCCAGGAAGCTGTTTTCAAGGGGTTGTCTAAGCTTAGAGCCTCACAAATCTCACTGCAGATTTCCATGATGCCTGACCTCAGAAAGCGTAGGAAAACCATGAGTTGCTTGGCCTGAGGTGCTAGAGTGCTGTCAGGTCCGTCATACACAGGAACTTCATGAAACAATTTCTACACATGGAATACCTCTCACTTCTCTGTAAATCAAGGTACAACTTGAAAAGAAGTTATGGTCCATAACAAGGATAAAAAAAAAAAAATTCTCCAACAAAATCGGGCCCTCAGCTAAGTGGTACAGACTGATTTGTGTCTGTATTTTCTGTAAAGGTAACGTCTGTGACCATTAAGTGTATCACTTGCAATGAAAACTAGAGGGTACAGCATCATTCTGCATTTAAGAACTGGGACTGTGAAAGGGCAAGTAGAGGGCAGCTGAACTTAACGTGCATCAGTTTTAGTCCTCTGCATTTTGCCATCCTCTCAATAACATTTGTGAATACCATGGAAAGAGACCTTTCCTCTCCCTGCATGTAGTACCAAACTGTTGTATACTCAGTGTGATGAAGGCGGGTTAAATTACACATTAGGAAGAAATTCTTCCCTGTGAGGTTGGTGAGGCCCTAGCACAGGTTGCCCAGAGAAGCTGTGGATGACCCATCCCTCAAAGTGTTCAAGGCCACATTGAATGGGGTTGGAGGAACCTGGTCTAGAGGGAGGTGTACTTTTCCTTGGCAGGGATTTGGAATGAGATGATCTTTCCAACCCAAACCATTCTATGATTCTATTAACCGGGGGGGTTAGGTCCCAAGGCAAGGAGTAAACCATTTTTACAAGGAATGTGCATCCTTAAAAACTCTACAGGTGATAGGTGACTCTTGACCAGTTCCCACAGAGCTTCTGACATGAGAACCAGGAGTTCTCCCTGCTCAACAGCCAGCATAGAATCAATGAAATTGATTTTTGCCATTATGATGTGAAAGTGAGTACTGTGAATATTGCTTTTAAACTTTATAGCTATATCTCTGAAGATATTTCTATATGATGATTTCAAAAGGAAGTAGAAGGTTAAATACCTTTTTGTCTGACCCTCTCTGTCTCAGTTTCTTTCATGTAAAATTGAAACAAATGTGCTGAGTAGCTTCTACAGCTGTTGAAATGGAAAATGTGACATTTTGAAGACATTAAATCACATATTTTTGAGAAAACAGCAACTTACGTAGAAAAACACTGTTTGTTTTTGACACCACCAGTGTTCAGAGAACATTTTCTGCAGGGAAATTACATATTAACTTTAATGAGGAAAGAATGAGCACTTTCAGTTCTTGTGCAATCTTTTAAATCTTTTTGAGACTTCCATCCTATCCTGTCCCATGCATGTTCTGCTTCCTGTAAATTTTTAGTATTCGTATGGTAGTTACAGTTTTTCAACCTCACCAGACTTATCTGTAGCTCATAATCAAACTTTTGTACGTCCTTTTTTTAGCAAGAAAGCAAATGGTCTCTGGATATTTCTTAAAAACAAAAGCCAAACCCCAAAAAACCCAACAACAGACAAAAACAAAGCTCCCAATAAGAACAGCAAAAATTAAATTAAACATACAAACAAACAAACAAAAACAACAAAAACAAAACCTAAAAAAACCCCAAAGCGTGAGCAAACACTTTCAACAAGATAAAGTCTACAATGGCATCTGCAAAGAGCTGAATGCTACTTTACTCACCTCTCATGCCAGATTAGCCAAAGCAGGTCTGATTTAGATGCTATTGCTCAAGATCAGCAAGATTTCTGAGTGTTGGCATGCACCTCTGGTAGTAAGATTGCCAAAATCCTTGGTCAGATCTGGCCAGTACCATTAGCTGGGTGGAGTAAATGAGGCCCTTCTTTAGCTAAATCTAAACAGAATCACAGAATCATGGAATATCCTGAGTTGGAAGGGACCCACAATTATCACTGAGTCCAAATCCTGGCCCTGCACAGGGTAATCCCAAGAATGACACCATGTGCCTGAGAGAGTTGTCCAAATGCTTTCTGAACTCTGGCAAGCTCAGTGCCCTAAACTCTTCACTGGGGAGCCTGTTGAAGAGCCAAGCCACCCTCTGGGTGAAGAACTTTTTCCTAATATCTGACCTAAACCTCCCCGGACACACTTAGCCACCATTGATGATAAAATAGAAAAATCCACATTTTGAAGTTTTGGTTGATATTTCATAACGATTTGGAATGACAAAGCAAATCTCCGTGTATATGTTTTTTTTCAAGGAAGTCCAGGAATCTTTTTCTGATATTTTAATTTTTTTTTTCCTAATTCCTGAAATTCATTAAAGCAGGAATAATGCAGGAATTTCTTCATCAAAAAAGAAAGCAGTGTGGTCAGATACACTTTCCAACTAAGAATGAAAGAATAAGAAGGCTCAAAAATGGTGCAAAGGTCCCGTAGTTTTCAATTAATTTATCTTAATTAGGAATCTAAAAGTTAGTGGTGTGATTAGGCTCAGGGATTAAGACATCTAATTTTAGATGTCCGCATGAGAGATAAATGCCCAAGTACCCATTAAAGAGAGTAGAGGTCTAGTCAATACAATTAGTGGTTTAGAAAGAGATGAAGCAAATGTCTATATCTGGTCAACCAATAGATCTCAAAGCTTAGACACCTAGCTCATATGTAAATACCTAAATTTAGACATATAGTGGCTTGAGTCAGTCGCCTGAAAATAGAAATCTGAAAATATTGTAAGTGTCCTTGCACTTTGGAGATGCCCACACAGAGCTGGCCTGTGTGGAACAGGATGTTAGGGAGATGTCTAAAGCCATCAGCCACTGGAGGCCAGATGCCATGCCCCACTACGATTTGAGTCACACAGATTGCCTATTTGTTGTCTACTGAAAAAGTGCCCCTAGAACTGAGCTTAACCTAGGGCTTCCAGCTGCTCATGCAGAAGTACTAACACTTGAAATGTTCTGGACTGAGACAACTCAAAGGGCTGGCAGATACCACAAAGTATCAAAGGAATGCTGCTCCCTGGAAATCAGAGGTTGGTCAGAATAGTGCAGAGGCAAAGTTTAAACAATTTCATTGAGTTCCATTTGTCAGGCTTATCACCTGAGGTTTGTTCTCATAGTCAGTGGAAAGAAATATGTAGAAAAGTTCATTCCATTCTTAGATAAAGCTAAAAACCAGGTCAGATTCCCTTCCAGATTTCACTCAGCTGTCAATAAAGGGAGCCCAGTACGGCTTCTTTGAGTTTCCAGTTTGGGAGACAGAGTTGGTAAAAATGCAAGCTTCATGGAAGTCCATATAGCATCCTAAGCAGCCAGGACCCATCATCCTTCTAACAAAATACTCAGATATAACATATGCATTTATACTGTCACTATATGCCTTTCAAACTCTATTACCAACAACTGACTGAAGAGACTGACACACGTTGTGTATTACAAACATCTATATTGGGATGGAATCCCTGGCAACAGTGCCCATCAGTATAAAACAAACCACCACATCTTGCAGTCCTGAATAAGATCCAGTGCATAGATAGCATATGACAAATTTGCAGACAGCTTGCTTATGACCAACAGACCATTTTTTTTCTGTTTGCTTTACAAGCTAATGTGGTTATACTGCATGGAGCTTTTCTCTCAGAATGATCCCAAAGCATTCTGTAAATTTAAAAGATGCAAAGGAGCTGGGGATGAAAGGAGGAGGAGGAAGAAAAGAAAAAGTTTCACCTCTGCTAGGAAAATGAAGCCCTTTTTTTCCAGGTTAGGAGTCTGACAGTTAAAATTGGTAAAGGCCATTGGCAGCAGATATCATCTATGAGCAACATCAAAAGGTGAGTTCTGAGATAGAAGGCTGGATTTTTTAGTAATATGATGTGGCACAGAGTGGAGGAGTAGGGACAGAGGCATTTGCTGAGTTTGATTTCCCCTTTGATTTCCCCTTAAGCACAAGGTCTGATTCTCATTGCACCTTTGAACAAGTTCAGTTGGTGGAGGGAAACGAAAGCAAGCCCCAGAAAACCTTTTTCGCACTCACTGCTAAAGCCATACACAGAGGGAATCATATGCCTTATGCAGTTGAGTGGAGGTTGGGGGTGTTATTTCTCATTTATATACAGTGTATAATGCAATACAGTTTATGTTTCACTATGCAAATTCATATTTTCAGCCTGGAAATCCTTGTGTAAATCCCATTTCCCCATACTAGCTAAACTATGTCTTTCCTAGGGTTGTGGCTGAGCATGTTTCAGTTCATGTCATAGATGGGTCCCTTGGTTTCACCTTCCTTGTTACTGCTTTTTACAGGTACAAAGCCTAATGAATGCTTGGAATCAGCAGATTCTCTTTTTCTTTCGGGTCTGAGTGGTCTGTGCACTGGTATTATGGCACCAAGAGCTCTTACAGCTGCTCTCAGAACGGAGATAATCACTGAGTTCATTAAAGCCAGACACTGTGTTACGCATGGTCTTTCAGATTCAACAAATGAAGCAAGAAGACCTCTTTCTGCAACAAAAATACAAGGGATTAGAGATCCAGCATCCCAAGAGGTGGATGCATGAGAGGCAAAAGTGGGAAGCTGCCTGGCCCAGGGTGTGGTTCTTCAAAGCCAGGACTAAAGGGTTGTGTGTGCATCCCATGTGGCTGGAGGCTGGGCAAAATCAACCTGGGTCCAGAGCAAAGAAAAATCCAGTTTAAGGTTTACAGGGGATGGCAGTAGGGTTTTAGAAAGAAACAAAATACTGCAGATAGACTCACTGTCTGCAGGAAAATGAGGTAACTTCCTCCATGTTTTTTGTGTACATGCCTCCTGTAGGACAGCTGCTTTCTGCCACTGTGTTCTCATCCTACGGGACAAAATCATGTGTTATCACCTAAGCCAGAAGACAGAGGCTTGTGAAGTTCTGGTATGTCCCTTTCTCTTTTGACTGACAGCACTGTGCCAGCTGTTGCAAAAACAGGGACACATCCGGCAGAATAAAAGCTCTTCTGCTTCCAGACAAGGCTGCGTAGTGCCCAAGTTAAAATAAATAATTCTTAAACAGGGCAGCAGTGTCAAACTGATGCAGTAGCCAGGAGTCAACAGTTTGACTCCTTCTGACAACCCACTTGCTCCATGGGAAGCTCTGATCATACACCTGGTAGGTTCTCCTCCTTTGCCCAGTGGACAGAGAACTCTGTCGATCCATCTACAGTCTCTCACCATGCACACCCTTCACCAAGGCACCAGCTCCTCTTTCTGCTCTGTTCCCACTCAGTGCGCTGTGCTGCAGCGGGAAATGTTATTGCACTGGTGACATTTCCATGTGCAGGCTGACATTTCCCTTTGGAAGGAGCTACGCACTTTACAGTCCTTTTTATTTATTGTTGCTTTGGCTCGTGGGCCACCATAGAGGTTACTTTAACATAGCTATAATTAAGGATCTATGATGATAAGGTCCTTTAAGTAGGGGTCTGCTATTTTTATTCAACTGTAAAAATTACATACAACCAAAGGGATTGTGTAAACCATAAATATAGACATGGTTTGGATTCAGAGCTCAGCAACAGTGGTGTAAATCACAATAAAAGCACTGTATTTAGGAGAGTCATAATGTTGTAAATTAGAAATAACTCTATATAGTATTAAGCATTCTAAAAGTATAAATTTTGAAAGACTGTGCTGGAAAAGTACCATCTCTTTTTTTTTCTTTTTTTTCTTTTTTTTTTTTTTTGAAGGTGGATACAGAAGCTTTAAGGACATATTCCAAGTCAGTCTAGTAAAGAAATTAATTTTTACAAGATTTAGGTCAATAAGTAGTATTTTGGATTAATGCAATAAGTAACTGATTAATAAAAGTGTTAGAATACGCTTTTTTTGTTTGGTTGGTTGGGTTTTTTTCCGCTTGAAGGTTGAAGTAGAAAACTACAGAGTTAGAAAGGAGGAAAACATCAATATGAAACTGTTTTCATTATTTTAATTTATTTTCATTCAAATATGCATGCACAAAATGAAAAGAACAGCAAATAGAAAACTGAAGAAAATATTCGAATAAAAAAGTTAAACTTTTTCTTTCATTTGAAAACGCAGCAGGAAGGAGAGGATTAATCTTTCAAGGGAATTACAGAAATGATATTTCGGAAATGGAAAGCCATAATGTTTCATTCTAAAATACGTCAAAATATGGTATCATAATAAAATCGGCACTAAAACTTTATTTTTATTCAGATGACAATTTTTTTTTTCCATAATACCAAAATAAAATAAAACAAACACATGTAAAAGTAACAAGTAATAGGATGAGAGAAAATAGCCTCAAGTTGAGTGAGGGAGGGTTTAGCTTGGATGTTAGGGAAACAATTCTTCATCAAAAGGGTTGTCAAGTGTTGGAACTGCCTGCCCAGGGCAGTGTCACCATCCAGATGTGGGACTTAGGGACAATAGTGTAGTGGTGGCCTCGGCAGTGCTGGGCCTACAGTTGGACACGATGACCTTTTCCAACTTATATGATTCTGTAAAAAGTTTTTTTTTAGTGGTCTTAGAAATTCCTTCTAATTCCAAATTATTGATAATTGTTCATAAAAAATATTTATGTTTTCTATAAAGCAACATAAGTGATGGAGTACTGAATTAAAAGAGCTTAAAGTCTTTAATGCACAAATTATAGTATTCTTATGACACATTTCAGATAACTTAGTAGGCCTTGATTAACAGATTTAGTTTGGAAAAAAAAAAAAAAAGAAGTGATGCATTACGTGTTGCAATTATTTAGCTATTTATAGAACATATTGGTCGGAAGACATCTTTTGAAGCTTCTAGTCCAGCTGCCTATTTGAAGTAGAACAGTTGCCAGTACTGTATTAGGCCAGTCTTGTCTTGACCTACCTGATCTTGAAAGAATCCAGGGATAGAGACTCCTCCAGTTTCCTGTATGATAAGATCCAGGGCTGCACAATCCCTAACAGCAGACATTTTCCCACTGTCCAGCCTGCACCTTCCAGGTGCCCTCATAGTTATAACAACTGCTGCCACCAATAAAGTTCAATCTTTGTAAAACAGATGTTGTCAAACTATTGTAAGTAATTTATTTTTAAAAATGTTTTCTAGATAAAATTTAAGGTTAATAGATGTAATTCCACATTCACTTACATAGGCTGTTCTTTGGCGTGCTTGTGCTCTGCACAGTGAATGATGTGTCAAAATGAAAAAAAAAATAAAATTAAAAAATAAAACACTAGTACCATCATAAAACTTTCTCTTATTTGACTGGAAGAAGTGTAAAACAGCAAATTCTAAGCAAATTTTTACTAATCAGCATAAGGTTTTCATCATGTTCTCTTTGGGTCAATTCAAAGAGTTTTACATTAGGTTGCTGCAGGCCAAATAATCTCAGGCAGAAGTTCTCAGGCTTAACCACTTCATTTTTCTGGAATATACTGAGTTTGCCTTACTACTTGGAAAACTACCCTCCTGAGGTCTTATAAAGTGAAATAGAATAGAAACAAGGAGAAACTTATTCAAGTGTTTTCCAGTGTTACTGGAAATCATGAGACATTTGAGCAAAACAAAGTGAAAAAATGTTGATAGCTTCTATCACCCTTTACTTTTTTTTTTTTTTTTACCTTTTCAGTCTAAGCTTTAGTCTCTCGAAAATATGTTCTCCACATTGCAAAAGGTTTTTCACAAAAGTAAGTTACTAATTGCAAATTCTTATTGAAATCCTGATCCAAACCCTTTTTAATCAAAGATTTGTTCCTTTAGAAATTGGCCTTTGGATAAGGTCTAGCAAGAGCAAATACTACTTAATCTGTAAAGTCTTTGGTGTCACCATTGCATTCCGAGTGTTTGGTCTGGGTATAGCTCAGAGGAGACTGAGGCCAAACTGGGGACTTCAGCCATAATCATATTCCTATCATGATCTGTTGTTTACTGTTTCTTTATAACCTTGACATCAATTGTTTCAAATGACTTACCATGAATTCTGGTTAAAAAATAGGGAAAATGCGTTATTTATCTTAAAAGGCCATTCTGCAATCAGAATCCTTTCTAATGCAGGGAAAAAAAAAAAAAAAAAAAAAAAGAGCTCAGACTCATTAACACTTTGCTTGTCCACATATCTGAAATGTAATAAATGCTACCTTTCCTTGAAATGGCAACCATAAACAGTGAGCACTTCTAAAAACATAATTAAACAGCTGGACTAAATCACAACTACACTGAATGAATTTTTAAGCAACTTTTGAACAGGAATGCATTCCTTCTTTAAGTACGCTCAAAGAAATAAATATAAAGTTGAAGTACATATTTATTTATTTCTAGTTCTTTATATTGTTCTCTTTTTTTAAAAAAAAAAAAGCAAAAAAACTCCAAACCAAACAAAACCAAAACACCCCCCCAAAAGAAAAAGACAACCCCCCCCTTCCAAATAAAAAAAAAAACAAACACACACACACAAAAACCAAACCCAAACCAAACCCAAACCAAACAAAGAACCAAACCAACCAAACAAAAACACCCCCACCCCCCTACAGATCGGTGACCACAGTGAACATACCAAATCCAGATACTAAGAAGAGGCTTATGCTTTCTCACAGCATTACAGAATGGGTAAGGTTGGAAGTGGGTTGTCCTAAAGCACATTACACAGGACTGTGTCTAGATGGTTCTGGAATATCTCCAGTGAGGGGGACTCCACACCCTCTCTGGGCAATCAGTTCCAGTATGCAGTCACTGCATAGGAAAGAAGTTCTTCCTCATATCCAGGTAGAACTTCCTGGGTATCAGTTCCTGCCCGTTGCCTCTTGTCCTGCTGCTGGGCACCCCCGAGCAGAGCCTGGTCCAGCCTCTGACCCCTCCCTGCAGACACTGACAGACATTGATGGAGTCCCCTCTCAGTCATCTCGAGACTGAACATGCCCATCACTCAGCCTTTCCTCATAACAGAGGTGCTCCAGTCCCTCATCATCCTTGTATCCATCCACCTGAGTCACTTCAGGAGCTCCATGTTTCACTTGTGCCAGGGCACCCAGATCTGGACAGAGTGCTCCAGGTGAAGCCTCACCAGAGCTGAGCAGGGGGCAGGATCACCTCCCTCAACCTGCTGGCAGTGCTCTTCCACCATGAGTTTCTCAGCAGCTTTGCTTCCCAACCTGCCCTGGTGCATGGGGTGAACAGGGTTATTCTTTCCCAGATACAGGACTATGAATTTGCCTTTAGACTTCAGATAGTTCATGTTTTCCCAACTCTCCAGCTTATTGAGATCTTTCTGAAGGGCTGCACTACACTCTGGGGTATCTACAAAAAAAA
>NW_020955203.1:1311811-1359588 GCF_003031625.1 Empidonax traillii
AAAAAAAAAAAAAAAAAAAAAAAAAAAAAAAAAAAAAAAAAAAAAAAAAAAAAAAGAAAAACACCACTCCCAGTTGCAGGATCACCAGAAGAATAAAATCTTTCCAAAAGACAGGGTTGCAGTGCTGATATATGTGGACTGCGGTTCTTATTTGACATGGTAAATATCTTCATCACCATCCACCTTCTAAGAAAAAAAAAAAAAAGGAACAAAGAACAAATAGAGCCATTTGGAAATAAAGAAGGAGACATAGTCTGTATAATAATCATTCCTGGTGCCTTCTGGTACACTGAGTACATGTGCTAACTTCTGTGAAGTGTCTGCTTATAAGGAGAAAAGTAGCAAGTGTCTAGTAGCATATTAAAACTCATGCCACACTTGTGCATGGTACATAAGCTTCCTAGAATAACGTGTTGAAAAAATGGACATACTCCTTCTATTCAAGATGCTGGGGCTCACAAATTCAAAACTCCAGCAGCATAGCTCACATTTTATTCATCTATTCAAATGTAATTTTCTAGTACCTTTGTGTTTTGTGTCCCACTTTTTTATTTGAGTTTCATTAAAACCAAGCAAAACAAAAACCACCCAAAGAAAACAAACAAACAAACAAAACTCAAAAAGGAGATCTAGAGATCAATTAATTATATATTTATTTAAAGTAAAATACTGACCCTTAGAATTGTAAGGCTGATCTCTGCGAACTATAAATCCCCAAACTAAATTTCCGATTCTGCACCAGGACAAATTTACATTAATACTGTATCTTTTTAGGGTTATAAAGCATATCCTTATTTACAAGAAAGGATATTTCTGTAGGGTGCTTCACATAAGAAAAAGACAAGCTGAGTTTTCTTGTGCCAACTGGAAAGCAAAAAAGTGCTCTTGAGACTGAAGTTTTAATAAAGGGGCCAGGCTCATTAGCTCAGAGTCATCACTGTGCTAACTACATTCACTCAGCTCTTTGTCATCTCAGTGCATGTCAAGAGAGCTCTCCTACCCACCTGTACCACCTCAAACATGCACAAAACTGGGCTGAGCTATGCCTTTTCCTAAGAAATAAAACTTTAGCCAAAACAGATATGAAAAACAGAACTCTTTTCAGATTTTGAAGATACCAAGCAATGGAGAAAACACCATTTCCCTCGGTAGTTTGTGACGCTGGTTAATCATCTCCTCCGTTGTGCCTAATTTCTAATTTGAATTTGTCTGGCTTCAGCTCCCAGTCATTAGCTCTTGATGTGCCTTTCCCCACTAGATTAAAGAGCCCATTAATACCCAGCGTTCTTCCCCTGTGAAGGTACTGATACGCTGTACTGCAGTCACCTCTCAGTCTTCATTTTAATAGGCTAAACAGATTGAGCTCTTTAAGTCTCTCTCTGTGAAGCATTTTCTCTGGACCTGAAATCACTTCCATGGCTCTTTTCTGCACCCAGCTCATTTTTTTTAATAAACTCTTTATTTTTATTCATGCAGATGCCAAAATTGTATTCCACTCTCAGTCCTCTGAACGCTGAATGCTGAAATGAAAAATTTTCTTCACTCCTTCCTGCTTTTTCCCTTTTTTATGCAGTCCAGAAACACACAAGCTTTTATCAGTCCCTCTGTCAAAATCATCATTAGACTTACATTGTTAACACTTAACCAAAGTCTTCTGTTTCCAGCATTATGTGTCTGGGGTGCCTCTGTTGTTCCCATATATATGATTTTATTTAGAGCACCAAACACAGCAAAACTAAATATCATGGGTGGCAGAAACCAGTTTACCAAGCAACACAAATTTCTTTGCATGGTTGCTTGGATATTGCCAATATTTATCCCTCCACCAGCTAATGGAAGGACAAACATTTTCTGTCATCTGCGCATTTCATCAGTAATAACTTTATATTTCCTTCCAGTTCCCTGTTTAAAATGTTGATGAGTATAAAACCTTTTTTTCTAAAATGCTACTATTCACTGGTGATTCTTTATTGATAACAATTTTTTTTCACAGCTGGTAGGTTAGTAGAGAGAACTGTGTGTGCTTTGCTGATATTCAGAGATACATATTTTTAATCAAAATGGTGTGCTGAAATAAGGAATTCTGCAATGTATAGCATAGTAGCAGAATTATTTTTATTAAGCAACCTTTAAGCACCTCTAAACATGAAACCAGGTTTGCTTTATGGGACCTATTTTCAACAAAACCCCTTTATTATTATTATTGGTTTTGATTATATTCTACGACTTCAAATCTCTGTTTGCTGAGTGTCTTGTAAAAATTTCCATTGTTTCACCCAGAATTGACATCAAACATTTTTTTTTTTAATATAATGAAACAAAAGTGTTATTTTTCTAGAACACTATGGTGTTTTGGTTGTGGTTCGTTGAGTTTTCTTTTTTAAAAAAGGTATTACAAATTCACATTAACAGGAAGATGGGCACTTACAGCCCACACTCAGTTTCCTGAGAATTTCAGGTCCCCTAGTTTGTAAGTGTCTATGCCTAGAAATAATAGTTCTCCATCTTTATTGGTTACTACTGGACTGAAAAGTACTTTATTGACTTCATCTACTACAAGTACTTCATATTGCCACTTTCAAATGTGAAAGGTAACTTTGCATAGAAAATGTATCTTTTTTTTGCATCCTTATAGTCATTTTTTTAATTACTGTTTAGTAATGGAAATATCCCACTCTTCAGATCTCTTCTAATCCTACTATACTTGAAAAATTATTTCTTTACTTCTTTGTTTTTACTGTTCTGAGCCCTGTAAAAACCATTATTTTTCCTTGAGACCTTTACAAATTTTCCTTACATTTTAATTTCTGTTCCAGACAGACCAGAATATTTATATTTGGGGTATTCTCTTAACATACTGTTAGTGTTGGCTGTACCAGGTTCAGATGAACCTCAGTTTGCTACAAGCACGGGGAATGCCTCCAGGATTGAGCCATCCCAAATATTTGTTTTTTAAACTTTTCAATAGCTAATTGAATAATGTAACATGCAAAAGAGCAGTGGTTCTGACTGTGATGCTTCTATAGTGCAAAACATGTTCTAAAATTTAAAAAGTGCATTGATATTTATGATTAGGAATCCTTTTTTCATTTATATTTTTGACCAACCTTTCATGTTACATCCGACAAATTTTTTCCTACTTAGAGCAAGAAAGACAAAAAATGGGGTATAGTGAGCTTGGGTTTTTGGAAAGACTCATTTGTAAGGTTATCTGGAAAGCTAAAACTGATCGCTCATTGCATTCCGCAGAAAGCAGCCCCAGTTTCTGTTCCAGTTTGGTTAAACGTGAAACATCTCCAGATCCCAGAGAAGTTGTGGATGTCCCATCACTGGAAGTGTTCAAGCACAGCTTGTGTGTGGCTCTGAGCAGCCTGGAAGCTGTCTTTGCCCATGGCAGAGGGTTTGGAACTATATGATCCCTAACATCCCTTCCAACTCAAAAAATTCTATGATTCCATGATTCCTTGATTCCTACACGATCCTTACTCATCATCAACCCTGGTTCCCTTGAGGCTCATGTATAAATATTTGAAAAAGGAAATGCTGGCATTAGCTGGCAGCTCAAAAGCAGAAACAACTCTAAACATTTCCTGAGGGTTGTATTGATAAACATTTTGAAGACGAAGTTATTTGCACAAGAGTTTGACCCCTCTTATTATTATCACAAAATCTTTCCCTTAAATTGCACTGCGGCAAACCAAAGACTGTCCTGTGATACCAATTCTTGGGTCTGGGCACTTAGGAACTTTAGGATAGGTTTATTTTGCTGCAGTCATTTCTTATACTTTTTCCTTTGTCCCAGCACAACTTTCAACCCTTTGACAGAAACAGGAGAAGGTAAAATATGAAAGCATTGAAAAACCCTATCTTTAATGCTCAAAAATACCCAAACCCACATAGCAGTAGTCTGAATAGGCATTAATTATAAACTTGGGAATGTTTACATGGCACATCTGTTCCTTCACCCTAATACACATGTGTATACTTATATGTATGTGCATGTATTTGTAGACATACATCCAAAAATATGTACATGCATAGATGTTACTTCAGATTGAATGTGCATCAGCCTGATATCTCTCCCCTTCCTCCCCTCTTTCTGCATGAACTATTTGAAAATTTTAACTTTTCTTAGTTAAAACTACCTCTCTTTATTCATTACCTAAATGTCTATTCAGATGTAAGCAGAAACACACCCTGAGGTTATGCTTCTTGGGTTGCTTAGGGAAGTCTGAGTGTCTTCCAAAGTGTCCATGTGAAGGGCTGTCTGAGGGGCTGCAGGAATACAGCCCACACTGACAAAGTAACAAGTGACAGGATATGAAACAAGTGGTGAGAGAACAGGTACAGGAGGTATCTGTCATTTCACCTTACAGAGTCTCTCTTGATATTTTCCTCTTTATATTCTCAACCCTAACACAGCTTGAACTTTTGTGGAAAAACCTATGCAAAGTGGGATTTTGCAGCACACATGTGATAAATGGGATGCCTCTCAGGAACATAAATCTGTGCTGGTGCATCCTGATGCAGAATTGGTGTTGATGTTAACATGTCATTTTCCCAAATGCTTCAGAGTCCTTTGGGCTTGCCATGAAGGCAAGGATTTATCTTCTAATCTCAGAACCACTTTTCTCTGTCTGGATTAGCCATGAGCAGGAAAGTCATTAACATTTATGAACTGGGGATTAATAACACTCCAGAGCATATTATGTGGGCTGTTTATCCCCTGCCCAGCCCCTTAACCTATGTCTGAGATGGGTAAGAAAAAAATGGTAACACAAACCCCTACTCAGAAACTTAACTCAACCACAAAATAGCTGAGACTGACAGGAATCCCTAAAGATGGCATAGTCCAGCTCCCTGATCAAATCAGGGTCAAATTAGGTCCAGAGAGATTTTGAGTATGTCCCTAGCTAGAGACTCTGCAGCTTCTCTAAGCATTTTATTTTCATGTTTGATCACACTCACATTAAAAATTTTCTTTATGCTTAAATGGAATTTCCTGTATATCCACTTGTGCCCATTGCCTATCGTGCAAACTTGCTGAGGGTACATTTTCCCATCAGACAATTCATTGATATAGATTTTAAGTTGTATTGGCCCTCATTATAGACCCTTGGGATATACCAGTAGTAAGTGGCCTCTGCGGATTTTGCTGATCACAAACTCTTTGAGAACTGAAGTTAAGCAGTTTTTAGCCCACTTCAGTGTCTAATCAAATGTCCCATATTTCATCAGTTTGTCGGTGGCAGACTGTGTCATAAGCCTTGAAACAGTCAAGAAGAAACAAGATTCTCAGCTCTTTCCTTGTCCACCTAACTATTCTTTCCATCATAGATGGTTATCAGGTTTGTCATGCATGATTTCCCCTTTGTAGGTCTATACTGACTACTCCCAATCACTTCCTTATCCTTTGTGTATTTGGCTCCCTGATTATTTTCTCCATCTCCCCGAGAGTAGACATAACATGAGCAGCTTACAGGTCCTCAAATCCTCCTGATTGCCTTTTTTGATGATAAGGCTAATGACTGCTTCCTCAGGAACCTCCCCTCAATTGCCATGACAATTCAAACATCATTTGAAAGTAGTCTCAGAACAGCATTGACCAGGACTCTCAACATTTGTGGATGCATCCCATCAGGTCATATGTTCTTGTGTATGCCCAGCCTATTAAAATGTGTCTTAAGCTTATCCTCCTCCACCAAAAGTAAGTCTTCCTAGCTCAGACTTTTCTACTGTTCCTGAGGTTACCTCAAGAGCCTGGGAAATCCTGATGTTAAATATCATTGGTAAGGACCAAGGCAAATGAAGTGTTGAGTACCTCAGCTTTCACCACATTGCAAATCTCCTACGCCATCCAGAAGTGGACTTAAATCTTCTCTAAACCCCGTTTTCATTGATAAAAAATACCTTCTTTTTGTCCTTCATGTCTCCTGCCAGAACCAACTCCAGTGAATGGCCTTTCCGAACACCATCATCACTATGAACTCAGTTTCTACAGTCCTCTCAGGTCACATAACCCTGCATCAACTTCTTGTATATTTGCTTTTCATATCTTGAGTTTTGTCAGGATATTTTGCACCCATTCAGACCTCCTGATGCCTTTTCTTGGTTTCCTGATAGTTGAAACGAACTATTTTACTATTTTAGTGCTTGGAGGAGGTGGTCTTTGAAAAATCAACCAGTTTTCCTGGGCATATCTTGACTCCAGGGCTGTGTCCCTGGGGATCCTTTCAAGCAGGTCCCAGAATAGGTCAAAATCTGCTGACCTAAAGCCCAAGCTCGTGATCCTGCTGTTTGCTTTTTTTACATCCTCTCATGGTCCTGTACTCCACCATCTCGGAGCCACTGCAGCCAATCTGTCCTGAACCTTCAAATGTCTAAGCATAGTATTGTTCATCAGCTGGTGTCTGCTTCTCTCTAATTGAAGAGTCAGTCTTAGAAACAATGAATGGCAAGTACTGAGCTTTCTGTTGTATAATAATGCTAGACCTCTTCCGAGAAACTCGAGCAGAAATTATTACGAGCCCGATCCAAAGGACATGGAGGTCAATAAGAAGATTTTCAGATTTTATGCTCTACAGATTACATTTGATGACCTTTTTTTCAACACAGAAAATAGAGGACATCAAATTCAATCATTAAAAAGCAAATACAAATCTAAAAAATCAAGGGTATTCTGATTGTAAAGACTAAAAGCCCGATGAGTTGTTGAACTCCCTGCTGCAGGAACATTTGAAGATTAAATATCTATATGGGTTCATAAAAAGCCCTTCATGAAAGAAGAAAGCCATCAAGTCTAACATAAAAAGGCCATTCCTTATCTTAGAAATCTCTGTACTGCAAATTGCAGTTAGCACTGGAAATTGAAAGAGTATTCTGACTAAATGACACTATATGTTTATCTTACCTGGGCATCCACTAATTGTCAGTATTACAGAGAGGATATTCTGGTGGATAGAATTCATTTAGTCTGATGGATTCAAATGTTCTAAAATACTGTCACACAGAGTCCTGTCACAGCTTCTTAGGTGCTTGGGGAAAAACATTTGAAATGACTGGGAGATTTGCCATTGTTTTCAATGGAGTTGAGATTCATCTCTCAACAATTCATTTTAGGGAATCTCTCATGTTTTGATTTTTTTAACCAAAGACCTGTGGATCAGTCCACTATGGCATTGTGGGACAAATTTGAAAAGTGTTTTGGAATTATTAAAGGGACCTGCTTTTCTAGAAGAATGAAATCTGTAAAGCTTTTTGGGCACTTGACCCATCACTAAGACAGAAAGGAAAGATAAAAAGTGAAACTCCTTACAATAAATGTAAATTTGTAAAAATAAATATAATGCAAATGTTTTAATCTTTACATTTATGTATGCATAAAATAAAGAAATAATCCCACTCTGAAGTGGTTTGTTGGTTTTTATTTTAGTTCTTCTCTTATACAAGTAAACTTTTAGGTCCAGATTAATTTCTGGTGCAAGTCTACGAAAAGCTCTGCATCAACAGAAGGGATAGATTTGTTGGGTAATCTTTTTTCATTCCAGTCAGTGATAAGCCCAGCACTTTACTCACTGTTTCTCTTTGTGAATTAATACACAGTATTGAATTTCTTCTTTGTATTCCCATTCTTCCTTTGTGTAGGCATTTGTTTTATTCTTTTTTTTCTTTTTTTGTTAGTTTCCTTGGGGGATGAGGCATAGGCATCATTACCAAGAATACCTTCAAAAACAGCTTTAAAAAAAAAAAAAAAAGGAAAGACAGTCTGTTTGTCCTTGTTTTGAGCAACACTTTATAGCTAATAATTACTGTTGCATGGCTGGACAGGATATTGGAATTATTAGTAGTCAGAAGACAACATGTAATTATAATGAAGTAAATCACAACTGGATTGAGGAAAAGGGAGACAGAAAGGACAGAGTAGAGAAGAGAGTAAGGACAAAGACAAAAAGAGCAATGGACCATATCTTTCACTTTTGTGAATCAAACATATGCATTTATTAATAAGCATGGATAGTTTCTGGTCCTAGCTTTTATTAATAAGCATGGATAGTTTCTGGTCCTATTTGCTATTGTGTGAATCCAAAATCATTACAGAGCAGTTCTGTCTTATTACAACCGAGATCAGAATCATGTGGGAGGAGTGAATGACACATGTCCTGTTGTACATTGAGACACCGTCCTGTTCTCTCTGCTCTGTTGGCTGAGGACATTTTCATTTCTGTTTTAACATACACTAAATGGTAAAACCAAATCTAACTGAGGTTTCTGAAACTTTTAGTGATAAAATAACAACAGTCTGATTTCTTGCATCAAGCAGAGTGTGGGGTCTGCTTCAGAACAGCAGAACTGGGTACTAAGGAACACAAATAACATAAACCATCTTGAGTTTTGAGAAATTACAATAAGAAAAGAACCAAAATAAAACACCCACAACCCTTCCTGTCCTGTATCACTATTAAACCAAAATCTTTCTCACTATGATCCTATCTTGGCATTTTTTTCTGGAAAAAAAAAAAAAGAAAAAGAATATATAACTCTTTATATATTTAACTATAAGAGAATGGTGAGCTTTCTGTCTTGAGAACTTCATCTCATGCTAAGATAACATAAATCCTCTGGTCACATCTATTTTTCCCCATGAATCACAGAGATAATCTAGATACTTTCTTAGAACTGTTCATGTCTAACAGTAGATGACATAAACCTCACTTCATGTATCTACAAAATTGCTCACTCATGGTTTGACCAATTTACTTTTAAAAGTAGAACCTGGCTGCAAATGTATTTTCTGTTTCAGAGAAAATTACATTATTCCCATAATTTTCACTCTTTTTAGCTGGATAATAATAACAGGAGAAATGGGAAATTTACTTGGGAATGCGAGTCTGAAATAAAATAATAATGATTTTTATTTGAAACTTGCTTTTTCAAAGAAAGTGAAATGATTCATTGTAATGCCCATGTTTGATTTTATACACTATGAGCAGCTTTAAAATGATACAGAAAAGGCTGTACTGAAATGGAAACATCTGAACATTCTGTTCCATTACAAGCTCATCAGAACAATCTTCTCGGATTTCTTCATAATGAAATTTTATTAGAATTGATAGATTTTCACACAAGCATGCAGTTTTGACAAGCATTTTCTGCAAGAAAGAAAGAAAGGTTGGTAGAGGACATTCTGCTAGTTTTATTTTAAAATCTCTGTATTATATTAAAAGAAAAAAAGGAACCCCACCAAAAAAATAGCTAATCACTTCATCTGAATTCTCTCTAGACACCTATCTACTATAGTTCTTCTACAGAAAGATTTAATTATTGGTACCTAAAAATATTTTGCCATTGAAGGAACTTTACCTTATATATAACACCTTATTCTCAAAACAGCTCCAAAAGGCAGACTAATATAGTTGTGCTTATCTTCCTACTAATACGAAGATATGGAGATTCTAAATAATTTACAAAAATGAAGCTTGAGTTTGATGAAGAGCTTGGATCGAGATATTGTCAAATAAGTCACCATTATGCACCTCTGCCTCTCTCTTCAAAAATAAAAGAAAATTCACCTTCTTTTTGGATAAATGTTAGAACTCAGCCATGTGCAGTGTAAAGGGAAAGTTATCATGTTGAAGAATTGAAGAAACACTTAGGAGGAAAAAAAAAAAATGGAACACCCCACTTTTGCTTCTCCTGCATAAATAATGCAACCCAAGGGCAATTAGCATTTGGAGAGTGATTTCTTGTCATATCAAGCACCACTTCAGCAGCCAAATGATATAGACAAGTCCCCATTACAAGGCAAAACACAGTGGGACAAAGGAAAATATTTCACTTCATGAGGTAAAATCCTTTATATAAAGGCCATCTACAAAAGAGACAATGATCTTTGCTCCTGGACACCTACTAGCCATTAATGGGAAAGTTCCTCTGAAAACATACACATGCACTTACAACTTGGGCTCTAATGAGGACTTTGCTGTTTGATGACGACACATCTGGCATGCTTTCAGAACTCTGCAGTCCCAATTATAAAGCTGTCCAGCAGGAAAACCCATTACAGATCTGAGCTGTCAGACCTTCGAAATGAGGTTGAAGAAAAAAAAAAAGAAGAGGCAAAGGAAAGAGGTTAAAGATGAAGAAAAAAAAAAAGAAAGGAAGAAAAGAGAGGAAGCTGAGGCTTGATTTGGAGGAAAGGAAAAAAAGAAAAAAAAAGAAGAAGAAAATAGTGAAGAGTAAAATGCCTTTAAAGAAAAGTTGTTCCTAGACCCCCCTATAATGTGACAGAGCTAATTTGTCCTTTTAAAGATCTAAAGAGCCTGCTAGCTGCAGGTGGCAAAGAGGTTACTTCTGGCGTGGACTGTGGGCATCAGATAACATAACACAGAAAACTTCTGTCCCCCATGGAAAAGTTAATGAGATCAACTCTTTTAGGATCCCCTAAAAGAGTTGCTTCAAGCTCACCTCACCCACGTTTAATTCTTGCAGGCAAGCAAAAAGTGTCTGATTGAGTTTAATTGGTCAACCAATGCTTTGATATCCAGGGTTTTTTCCTTGTCCTTGTGGTTAGTCACTCTAACAGAATTAGGCCAACTTACTGAAATACAAAGATCAATTTTCACCCATTTTTTTGTTTTGTTTTAGAGAGGGTGTGTGTATATCCAGATTTGGTAGTAAATTTCCATAAATAGCAAACCTTTTAAATCTGTTAGCCTTTTCAGTGTGAAGTCTCATCATTTCAGCATTTCTAGTGAGGTCCAAAGATTCTCCAAGCGATGTCTAAGCACAGTAGATGTAGAATAAGAAATGGTACATATGTTTCATGGTGCAGTATAATCTAATTCATGTCAGTAAGAGATACAGTATTATAGGACTCAGCTATTACACCCATAATGCATTAAACATGCAAACTATAGAGAACGAGGGGATGAATCCACTCCATAGAGTTGTGCCAAGATGCCTTATTTGTTGTACTTGCGCTAGCTCAGCTGGTTAAAGCCTGGTGTTAATAATGCCAAGGTTGTGGATTCAATCCCTCTATGGGGCATTCACTTAAGAGCTGGACTTGAATATCCTTGTGGCTCCCTTCCAACTCAGAATATTCTGTAATCTGAAATTAGCATGAATCAGAAAGTTCCAGCACAGAATAAAATAGTCTCAGCACAGAAAAACTGCACAAAGTATATAACTATCCTGCAAATTTTTTCCACATTCCAGAAGCCATGGTATCAGTCTCTGTCACAGAGCAACAAAAGACCAGATATTTAAAGCAAGAGGAAGTCTATATAACCTTAAGTACTGGTCTCATGTAGAACTGCTATCTCAGTAGTGTCAGACAGTTGGTCTTTCCACTACCAGTTTGTAACTTGAACTCAAAGCACATAAACTGACTGAAAAGGTCTGAGTTTATGACATGCTCAGAAAGGATGGGTTGCAGGGCATTTAGTCCCAACTGCGTATTTTTGTGTTCAGCCAGTGTGCCTTGTGAGAGCTTGGTCTGAGACAACAGAACATTCTTGGAAGTTCCCTTGCAGGGAAACTTCAGACCTTGGCCCCAGTCCATGCCTGTATGTATTCTTCACGTAAAATGGAAGGTATGGGTTAGAACCCAGTCCTTCCCAGCAGAGGACTGTAGGTATCTTTGTGTGAGTTCCAGGAATTGAAGCAAGTTCTCTGATGCACCAGCCTCATGATGATATTATTGTTCAACCTTTCCTATTCAGGTAATCTCCTTATTATCTGAATAAAATGCCCAGCTGTCTAGTTTCTCTGTAGCTTCTCTCATAACTCTGTTTTTCCCTGGCCTTTGTGTATTATTCTGCTCCTGCTCTGTATTACATCCAGACAGAGAGGATGATTGTGCCCCTTTACCCACCCCTATTGTTATTTATCTGAGCCATTCTCCCCTTTGTCAATAGGACTAAGGGAAATCACCCCTCAGTGCAGGAGGCCTGGGAGTTTAATCTCTTCTCTTTTTCACCTCTTAGGATAATGTGAAAACATTTTCCTTCAGAAAACATGTTTATGCAGCATCAGCATCAAAAAGCCATTTTCTTGTTTTCCCTAATGACTTTATCAGACACACAGAAACACAATGAAAGATGTTGTTATTCCTTTTCCTTTCCTTGATCTTTATGTTTTCATGGAAGCATCATTAGTGAGGATAATATTTGCGCCAGAATATATTCAACACATGGGCCTGACACTCTCATTCTAATGTATCACCAAGATTTGTTTTTTTCTTTATTAAGCTTCCCAGCATTCATCAAAAGTCATTTCAGAAACAAACCCTGGGTTACCCTTTAGTCATTTTTTCGAGGGCAGGAAGACCAAATTGATAGAGAACTGGTAGAATCCATGTAGTGGGATTGCCATATGCATAAGACTGGTAGCGTATGAATTATTAGAGACCTGAATTCAGTCTCTTGCTCTTTCTCCAAATTGTTTTGTGGATTCCTTTTTCCTGGAGAAGGAGGAAACTTGTCTTTGCCAACTCTGCTGACTACCATTATGATGAAGTATGATCTCCCTTCAAGTGCTGGCAGAAACATCTACGTAATTAAAAATTACATAAACAAAGAGCCAAGCAAACAAAGACCCTCCAAAAAACCCCCCCAAAAAAACTCAACACCTAAATTACGCTCTCAGTTTTTCTTTGTTATTTTTAACCTGGTCCTTTTATTAGCAAAGCTTTTTGCACTCAGGGGTGGCTATTACAGTATACCACTCTTAGTCTCAGATTTCTAAAGTATCAAAATCTATCACTAGGAAGACTTTGCTGAGAGGTGCCACTGCCTTTTCTATGCTACTTAGCAGCTGCTGGAGAAAGCATGACTTTAGTCTCACTGAGCAGTCATTTTTCAGGGAATTATATACCAGTTTTAGCCTTCTGCATCTCCATTTCTCTGTGAGATGTTAGCAAGTAATGCCTACAGAAAAATCAATATCCAAAGAAGACAACTGAGCTCAGATGTGAGGCAGAGACAGCTTATGTCCTCAAGAGTTTAGAGACCTGTTAGACAGTGGAGACAGAGAGTAAATAAGGACACTGTTACACACAGAGTAGTCTCAGGGAGAAGAACTCACTTTCCTGACTCCCAGTGCAAGACTGGTTTCATATATAGCACTTAGGGCATGTCTTTGGAGAATAAACTTTCAGTAGTTTGTATTCAGAAAATGTGTGACTTAAACTTTGTGTGGAAGAGTCCAAACAGATGACCTTTACTTTGCAGGGCTTTCTAGTTTGCGGTCAGAGTCAGGCTGTGGCTCAGCAGAATGGGTTTAGTCGTTTTTGGATAGTCACACAGGGAGGAAGCAGGTCCAGGTCTCCTCTATGACCTGTTGTCTCATCTTCCCAGCCACAGGCTCCCTCTGATCTCCGAGGGCACCCACTCAGCCATACTCCTTGGTCATATTCTGGTGAGCAATGTATATATGGAATGGGAATGGCTGGCTGCTATTTGAGTTTGCTGCAGGAAGTTTTCAGTTCTCTAATTCCTTAACTTTACAGGCTAGTTTGCAGAGAAATATGGTGGTAGTTTTTTGTGAGTTTTGTTTTGGATTTTTCTGTTTGGTTGGTTGGTTGGTTTTGTTTTTTGTTGGTTTTTGGTTTGGTTGGTGATGTTTGGGTTTTTTTTGGGGGGGGGGAGGAGTTTTTTTGTTTTGCTTTTTTGAGGTTTTTTTGGGGTTATTGTGTGGGTTTTTCTGGGGGGGATGGCTATTTGCTCAAAGGAAAACGCTTGAAGTGTAGATTATATTTTGATCACTTTCTTGGCTGGTCTCTTAAGAAGAGACTCCTGCAGGTCTTCCCTTCAGCAGTGAGCCGCCTTTTTCTCTGTATATCACCGAGTCCCCTGCTCACAGTTCATCTAGAAGAGAGCGAATCGCTCGGCCTCGCTTCATAGCTCTCAGGTCCCAGCTGAGATCTATTCATGAGAAACTCTACAGTACAAATCAAGGGACCCTTAGGGTGCTATATAAATTCATAACAAGGGATAATCCATTCTCAGCATTGCGCGCAATAACACTTTGAAAAAAAGTCCAACAAAACACTGTAGAAAGCACTGGGGGAAGGCAGAACAGCAGGGGAATCACAGAATGGTGTTGCAGAAACACCAAATCATCCCACCCCCAGTGCTGCCAGGGTCCCTGAGCACTAATCAGCACAGGCAGGAGCTGGGCAGTCTATTTCAGAGAGGGGAATGGAGGCACTGTGAAGCAGCACATGGGATCCATCCATTTTGAGGAAGTGTCCATGTGAGGAGTGGGATTTTCCCAGGTTTTCCTCAGAGACAATGCTCGGACTTGAGAGTCCAGTCCAGACATGGACCATTTTCCAGAGATTTCTCTCTGTCTCTCTCTTAGGTTTTGGGGGCTTATAGGGTAGTTAATCATCTAAAGAAGATAAATATAAAAAAAAAAAAAAAAAAAACCACTAAACAGGGTTAGGTAAGCCAAAGGGCATTACCCAAAATTAAAAACTACGATAACCCTCAAGCTAATGCCACAGTTTAGCAGGCTCTGGAGTAGACTGTAATTCATTTTTTTGGTTACAGCCATTTGCCTCCTCCTGCCTTTCTTGTCCTTTGCCTTGTAACAGAGAAATAATAAAACCCAGTAATGGAACTGGATCTTGGGACAGAACAAGGTGACTGGAAAGTTTTATCACACAAAGGAATCCTGAAGAAGTTTAGGACAGAGCTATGTATGTACCTCATACAGAGAGTTCATTTCACTGTCTCAGAGGAAACAACTGATTTTCACCAAGGAATAGTTAAGAAATGTTTCTCCTTCTACTGTGTGGGGTTCAATAAGCACTCCTTGTATGTGGAAGGAATTGAATTTGTGGAGTAAATAGTTCTAACTCAGAAGGTCTTCTAACCTGGCACAACGGTGAACCTGTCTGAGACGGAAAGTCTCCAATTCCTTGCTCTTTCACTAATACTTAGCACAGCACTTTCAATGTTTGCACTATTAATGGAGGCGTCTCTGGCCACAGCAGGGAGGCAGACTGATCATGGACTAAGACTGTGCACTACCAAGTGCTAGTCAGTATTTCAAACTATGGAAGATTTTCGTCTACTTGTGTGTGTGTGTGCTTAAAATATCTCAGAGCCTGGTTTTATTAAGCAGTCTATATTCAAACTTGCTCAACTGTCTTTACATGGACTGAATATTGACAGTTTAATGTCAGCACCACCTCATGAGATTTCCAAGAGTTTTGAAATTTATGTCAGAATATAAACTCTAAGAATTATTTCCTCTGCGTACTACCATTATTTATCTTTTCAGAAGAAGTTTGCAGGAAAAAAAAAAAAAAAAGCTAAGAATTTAACCTAACATATTTAAACCACCCCAAACCCCCAGACTAATTGGATTCATAAGGGAAAAAACAAAAAACCAACCAAACAAAAACAAACCACCACAAACAAACAAAAACCACCATAAATTATTATGAAGTTAAATTAAAAACAGTACACTTTTTTTTGGTGTGTATTTAAAAAGAGAAATCTACAGAGCTTTTACTTTTTTTGCACAAGTTAATAACAAAAATGTAAATAGATTTTGCCTATATTCCATGAGATGGAGATTCATCGAGAACTAAAAATTAGGTGCAGCAGTGAGGAACAAGCTTCGTGACTACTAAAAAAGCTCCTAAGAGTGAAAGAGCTGTAAGTATAAGCAAAGAGGTTATAGAGGGTGCTGGGAAAATAGTTAGGGGTATCACAAAACCAAAGAATGGCCTGAGCTGGAAAAAACTTCCAAATTAACTAGTTCCAACTCCCCTTCTGTGGACAGGGACACCTTCCACTAGACCACGTTGCTCAGAGTTCCTTCCAGCCTGGCCTTGAACACTCTCAAGGATGGGCATCCACAGATTCCCTGGAAAACTTGTGCCAGTGCCTCTCCACCCTCACAGGAAAGAATTTCTCCCCAAAATCTAATCTAAACCTGCTCTTTTTCAGTTGGGAGCCATTCCCTCTTGTCCTGCCACTCCATGCCCTTGTAAATAGCCCCTCTCCATCTTTTTTGTGGGCTCCCTTCAGGTACTGAATGGCTGCAGTTAGTTTTCCCTGAAGGCTTGTCCTCTCCCGAATGGATAAATCCAGTGCTCTCAGCCCTTGCATATGCGAGAGGTGCTCCATCCCTCTTATTATCTTGGTGCCCTCCTCTGGAATCGCTCCAACAGGTCCATGTCCTTCCTGTGCTGGGACCCCAGAGCTGGATGCAGCATCGCAGGTGGGGTCTCACCAGAGCAAAGGGGCTGAATCCCCCCCCTCACCTGCTGCCCACCCTGCTTTGGCTGCAGCCCAGGACATGTTTGGCTTTCCGGGCTGTGAGTGCACATGGCTGGGTCGTGTCCAGCCTCTCATCTACCAGCACCCCGAGTCCTTCTTGGCAGGGCTGCTCTCGATCTGTTCATCCCTGGCCGGTGTTGAAACCCGGGGTTGCCCTGACCCAGGTGCAGCAGCTTGTACTTGGTCCTGTTAAAGCTCATGAAATTTCCATGGACCCACTTCTCAAGCTTGTCCAGGTCCCTCTGAATCAGCATGGAAGACCTCATCAAAAGTCCACTTAAGTCAATGGGAAAACTGCTGTTAGCCTCAGTAGGCTTCACTAGGCTTTGAATTAGGCTTTGAGTTCAAATGCTTTGACAGGGCTGAAGGGAAATGATGAAAAAGAGCTGAATAATAAAGAATAAAGCTGTACTGGGCTGAATGACATAGCCTCCAACAGCAAGAACTGGGAAGGAAGTTGGGCTGTAGCAGGCAGCAGGGTGATGAGGGGACTGCAGAGCTGTGTGTGAATTCACACAACATCCACTCACACCATTTCTCAGACATTCGCTTTTCTGAGATGTAAATTCAGTCAGCGTTTTTTTTTTTAAATATATATTAATTTATTTCTGGGAAAAGAAAAGCATGCTGTTGAATATTGGTGACTCCAGGATGCTGAGTGGGAAGGCAATGATTTATAATACATTATAGAAGTGGGCATGATAAAAGTCTGCAAAAAGATTCTGTTGCTCTGGAGCCTCTGGTCTCTGCATAACTTAAGCAACAAGGTGCCTCTTGCAGACTGCATGGTTTTAACCTGAAGCTATTACCAGCATTTGAGATAACATATTGTTTAATCCTTCTAACTTCAATATGAGTCATTCAGAGGAATGAGGGGAGGAAGGGAAAGACTGAGGGGAGAGAAAGAGAAGGGCTCTTATAGAAATCATTAGAAGTGTGAGCTGTAGGATCCGATGATAAGGCAGAAAGGGCTGCTGAGCCATCTATGTAGGGAAGGTAGGATGCTAGGTGACAGCTCTCGGGGTTCTGTGAGCACACCTACTAGGCTGGGAAACAAGGAGCACACAGTGGATTGCCCCTGAGCTTTGCTCGCTGTCAAGCGGTATCTGAATTCCTGCCCAATGATGTCTCTTTTGAAGCCATTTATTTCCCTTCAGCAATGACCACTGCTGGTCTTGTTGGAGCACTGGAGACTTTTCCCCACGGTGGGATCTTCTCCGTGGTGAATCTGTCAATACTGCCAGGCAGAGACAAATCAGAGCTGAGCACACCTATCACCTCTCACACCCTGCCTCCAGGGCTAGGCAGCCTTTGGGGACTGACAATGCTTTCCATGACTGAGCTGAGACCTCAGGGATCACAGCCAGGTAAAGTCTTGGAGGAGACTGTTTACATGCAATACCCAAAGCAATATTGGACCAGAAATAAAAGTCAGTTGCATTTGTCAGAACCATATGTCCATCACACTGGGACGCTCTCTGTGCAAGAGGCACTGACCCTCTCTGTCTTTCCTTGAGCTCACTCTCACAGCATCTTGGTTTATTTCTTTCTGTTTTAAGAGCACTATAGGTTTTGGTAACTTTTGGTGCTGTTTTTACCTACAGGCAAGCCTCCATTTTACATATCACTAACCTGTCAGGCCTTTGACACAATCCAGCTATTATACTGCAAAGAACAGCTTGTTTTCTGTTTTTGCTGAGCCTGAAGGATATTTTTTTGGCCAAAACATTAGCTTTAATACATCAATACATTTAATGAGATTTATATCTGCATCCAAAATTCACCCGTGGTGGCCTTTCAGCCTTTCAGTCAGGTGTTGGCAGCCTTGCGGTCTCAACTATTTGTTTGAAATTCAAGCTCGCAAAGAGTGTTTCTACCCATTAAGGTGACATGAATTAAATATTCCCTTGGAGTTTACTTGTGCATAACCACGAAAATGCATTTTTTTTTCCTGAAGACAGGAGAAACAAGCTGCTGCAAGCATCTGGGTATAAGTCATAGAGTCTCTCCCTTCTCAGTCCTACATGTGCCTTCAGAATGGAAAAAAACCGGCATTTTTATTTTTCATTTTGAATCAAGGTGATTTTACTTAATTGACCCATTGATCTTAAATTACAGTGCAGAGGAATCCTTGAAACCAAGAGATCTCTATTTTCCAGGTGACTTATGTGCAGATAAAACTTGCACATACGATGTTTCTGCTCATTTTTGTAACGCCTAAATCCAGGTGTCTGAATGCTAACTGCCACCTATACTCTGTTGGACTGAAAAAAATATTGCTTTGGGTAGCCAATCTCATGGAGATCTATTTTTCTGGGTTAGTAAAATGAAATACATCTTCCTTTCTGTCATTATTTCTCCTTCCATTTCTGTAATGATATTTTCAAAGAAAAAAAAAAGCATCAAAGTTTGGAACACAGGCTCATTTTAGCTCCATTATGATTGTTATTATTACTACCAGTAGTACTACTTAGCTTTTTATAGCTTTTTCTTGTATATTTCTTACAGAACTTCATAAAACAAGGAAATGTTCTTATCCTGGCTTTCCTGAGGCACTGAAATACACAGAAAAATGAAATAATTTGCCAGCGGTTAAAATGGAGGTTAGTGGTGTAGCTGGAAATAAACCATAGGTCAGATGAGGTTCAATGGTCAACAGGGTAGAATAGCAGTTTCTAGGGCAAATTTGTCAGATGTCTGGAAATGTGCCCTGGTTTATATTGGGAATTGTTTTTTAAGATAGAAAACTCTGTTTCAAATGAGAAGAAAGAATATGGGGAAATGGGTGAAGAAGAAGTGTCATAATAACAGGTAGGAAGAGAAAAGACTTGGGACCTAAGAGACAAGTGTGGTTGGAGATGTTAAGTCAGAAATAAAATAATAATAATAATAATAATAATAGTGAAGAGAATTCTAGATAATGTTACCTCATATAAGAAAAGGGAATTTAGTCCCTTTTAATGGAGGATGGAGAATATTCACACATGACTCTTCAGCCCTTTTATAGATCCATAAACATTCTCTTTAATGAGGCTGAAACCAGGATTTTCTCTAAGCATATTTCAATCCCTGAGTCTCTGGTTCCTTTCTCAATCCCAGCTATATTTAACAAAAAATAGAAAGGAAGAAAAAAAAAAAAAAAAGAGGAAAAAAAAAGAAAAAAAAAAAACCTCCACACACTGCCAACTTCATTGGTATCAGTCACAAATGCTTACAAGGATTACAGCTCAGTAATGAGCTTTTGTACTAATGGTACATCTTTTAATAACTGCTATCTGCACTTCCAGTTGTAAGTGATAAGTGAGGCTATATTGTTAATGACAAAATGCCTCACCTTTCCCCCCCGCCCCCATCCTGATACTTCATCTTTCTCTGAATTCCTCAGCTGAAGGTTGGAGAGAAATTAGAGTTGATTCTTAGGCTGCTCTATGTGATTTGGTTTATTCCAGCTGATCACAGGGCTGAGCTCCTGCTCTGCTGATCCCCCTGGGCTGTGGCACTGGGCACCCACACAGGAACATGGGGAGGATGCCCAAATGGAAAAAAGTGAAATGCTTCTATTCATGACAGGGACTGAAAGCAGCAGCGAAGAAGAAAATGTAATAATAATAATAATAGTCATGTTTCAGGAGCAGAGAGAGCTGTGAAAGAACATGAGGATCAGAGGGTAGCATTTAGGCAAAATGATTTCAGCTTTCTGCTCTGCCTTCCTGTGTGATGTTGGCCAAAACATTTATTTTTTCACTGTCTCCTCTAAAGCAAAGCTAACAGCATTTCCCCATCTCACATGAAGGATCGGAAAGGAAAGGGAATGGGGATACAATCATTCAGTGAATGTCAGGTCATTACTTCTTGTGATGGAGACGCAGTGTTGTGAAACTTTGTTGCTCGGGATCTTTTTGAGAAGAGATTAGACAGTGTCAGCACCAGACTGCATTGCTCATCCTCCCTTGGGCTCAGCTAGGCCTGTTCCTGTGATTCTGTAACTGCAGATACATCTTTGTTTAAACTTTATCTTCTCCTCTCAGCACCCATTTTATTTTTTTATTTTGAAAGGGGAGAGATTTAATTTCCATGAAGCTCCACAGAGGATCAGAGAAATAGTCAGCCTGTAATACAGGCCTGCTTAGTCTCTGTTCCTGTGAAGGTATCCCACTCAGTGGTAAGCCAGGCTCTCTGGGGCTTCAGTCTATAACTGTATCCTCTTTCCCAGCACAATCTTCAGTCTGTACCCATATAATCTCTGATACCTTGGTTGTTTGCTTGTTTGTTTGTTTTTCATGGACTTTCTTGAGCGCAGGAAAACTTCTATTCAAAGCTCAGAGGTCAGAGAGATGCCTGAGTGTTGTCTGGGAATCTCTTCAAGCAATGTCCTCTAACCTGAGGCTCTGTTCTGGCTCATCAGAAGTCCACAGTTCCAGCAAACCTGGTCCACAGCATGGCAGACTGTAGGAGAGGTGGGGGTGAAATGGATTTTTTTAGAAAGAATAAGCTCAAAAATAATAAATACAAATAAGAAAGACTTTGTTTTCTTTACAGAGCTGGCAATGCTATAGAGAATGAAACCCTTTGGAAAGGAATTTTTATGGGTGGATGTGCCACCCATATTTTTACCAGTTAAGCAGTTCATCTCATCATGCTTTATAATCAAGGAAAAGGTAAGCCTTAATAAATGGCCTTTATTCTCTAAGTGATATATGGAACTCACAAAAAAATGGAATTTTCAGACAGATTCCAAGTCTTAAACACTTTCCTTTTCTTTGTGTGTGTGGTTTTTTTGTTTGTTGTTTGTTTGTTTTTTGTTTTGTGGGCGTTTGGTTTGGTTTTGGTGGTGGGGGTTTTTTTGTGGTTTTTTTTGTTTGTTTGTTTGGTTGGTTGGTTGGTTGGTTGGTTTGGTTTGGTGTTTTGTTTTTTTGGTCAGGTTTTTTTTTGTTTTATTTCAGGAAAAAATGTAGACTAGAATTTCATGTGAAAGAGAATATTTGCAGAAGGAAATGTCAGAAGCACAGTAAACACAGCTATCACTACCACCTGGAACTGCTTAGAAAAATTTCCATGGAGAATTTTATCAAAATTAGCACATTCCAGAAACATTTTGGTTTTGCTTAAATGGCATTTTCAGGCAGGATAAAAGTTATAGAAAAATAGTTTAAGCAGTTTTATGCCTTATTTATTATACTTTATTTTTTCAGTAAACTCATTTGCTCAGATTTTTAAAACTAGAGATAGAAGAAAATCACTAGACAGTGTAAGTGCGGATAATAATCCTACCCTGGGAGAGAAATGGAATATTTTAATAATGTGAGGTCCTTATGATCTCTGCCTGCTAAGATTATATGGTAATAATATTTTTTTGATGCAGAAACAAGTGTAAAGTCTTTAGTGTACAAAATGTCATTGTGGAGAAACAGTGTCACATGATATCAATAAAAGACCTGAACAAAATTTTTAAGAATGCCCCCCTAGAAACACACATAAAAATACTCGCTTAGAGTTTGTCAAAAGTTTCTTTAAAAAAAATATAATTCTGATTATCTGTGCATTTGTGTATTCTATATGAAATAAAGTAGTTTTCTTTGTTCAACTGCATTTTGAGATATTAAATTTAAACATTCCATTAAGATGTTTGAACAGAAAATGAACTACTCAAAGTTTCTCTTAAGGTACTTTGATCAACAATTTTCAGCAGTATTTCGTACAGATGAATATGCAAAGACTATTTCTATTGAAAAAAAAGATTTCTGATGGAATTCAGTTTTAAACATCTTTTTCTGACCAGTTCCACTGAAGAGCTACAGAAAGAAAACTATTGTATGAGAAGAGCATAAGCATCTAGTGTTATTTTTCCTAAATATTCCCTAAGGACTTCTTGTTTCAGGCTATTCCTGGTCCAAGGGCAGTACCTTTGGGTATAATAACTCCCAACAGATTTTTCAGCTTATTCTATCTGTTTTTTAAACCCACGGGAATTTCAGCATACCCAACATCCTATGGCAAGAAGTTCCAAGAAGTACTTCCTTTTGTCCATTTTGTTTAAAATTTTTCTAAATTCCCATCTGCCAGTTTCATTTCATGCCTTAGCTTATTTTCAAAGATCCAATAAACATTGTTCTCACAGACCCTTATCATATGATCTTTCAGTCATGTCTTTAAGCTGCAGAGTTTCATGCATGGATGCTATTTTACACCTGCGACCTTCCTTGTTGCCTTTTTTTTTTTTCCCTGTATCCTCTCCAGTTCTCTTATTTGCTCCTAGAGATGAGGAAAAGTAGAACTGTACACAGCACTGTGTGTAGGGGCACGGCACTGCAGTGTTTTTCTCTCTCTTGCATTCCTAAATTTAACTATAGGTGAGATGATACTTTCCTAGCACTATCTTTTATCATCCTAAGACCTCATTTCTAAATAGTTCTGATCCCATCATGGCATAAATAAAGTGAAGATTTCTCTTTCTGTGTTCATCAGCAAAACCTGGTACTGAGCTCTTTATGTGAGGAAAAAGGAAATCAAGGGACAAGAAGTTCTAGGATACAGTAATATCTCCAGTTAATAACCTTAGGCAAGAAGTTCGGGGTAAAAACCCTCTTAGAAAGCTGCCATGTATAAGAAAGGCTGAGTGAACTGGAAGATGATGAGGAGTCTGATGAAAAGGGTATAATTTTTCAGAGAATAAAAGATGGTGAAAGGTTAAAAAAGGAAAGGGAAGATTATCACTGTTTGGAAACATATGTGTAGAAAGCAATCTGCTAAAGGAGAGCACTGTGGTGAAAAAGCATTCAACATAAAGTCTGCTTACCCAGGAAAAAGAGAAGAAACTGAGGAATAAAGTGCCCAGAGCTAGACACTATCATCTCTGTTGCAGCACTGGCAGTTCATTTAATAACTTTCAATCCTATGTCTTGGTATTACAAGCTTTAAAAGCTCCAGCTGAAAACAATCGCTATTAATAACCCCCCTGCTTTGCAATATGAAAGCAGCAGGTACAACAGAGAGACACCTATAATCCCCCCATGTTAGACAGCAGCAGAACAGCACTCAGCCAACCATGGAGGAGAATCCTATAAAAATACCCAAATCCATCTCTCCATGATGGATGGTCTTTGTACAAGCACTAAAGTGTATTCCCTTTAGTACCACTGTCTATTGATGTTGAGCTACTAAGTAATCTGAGGGAAACTAGGAAGCGATCGCCATGATAAAAAATAAAATGGATTGGGGATAAAGATGGAATTTCGTCAAAACCATCATGATCAGAACAATATTGCCTGAGAAATGGGGAGCTTTATATCTGTCAACATGTCAGTGTTTGGACAGGAAACCAAAGCCTTGGAGATTGGTGTCAGAAGAGCGATCTTTTTCTTCGATAAGCACCATGCATGTACCAACATGAAATACAAATGCAGTCTTGCTGACTAGAATTCATGACAAGTAGTTCCTGCAAGAACAGTCTGAAACTGTAAGATTGCTCAGATGTTCCTGGATCACTTCTCATCTTCACTAAGCATTTACTCACCCTTTACTCAGGAAATATATTCTGCTAATTCATAGGACTTTTCTGAACCATTTAGGATTTATTTTAGATTTTTAAGCTGGGCCAAATCTTGCATACCTTATGTGGACTAATGAGAAGGAATCATTAATACCGACAAATTGACTCACAGGCTTAAAGGCAGCAGATAGGATCAAGTCCTACACAAGCACTAAGTCTAAAATGTTGATAGTATTAGTGAAATCTAAAGCTGATTTAAAGAAGAATTAAAAAAAAAAAAAAAAGAGGAAAGATGTGTTGACAATATGATTTTGAGGAAGAAAAACTGTCAGCAAAATCACATAAGAAAAAGTAACTAATTGAGATTTGCCAGCTGGGAGCCACCATATTTCTGAACAAAGATGAATGTCCAAGAACAGAATCAACCATTCAAGAGGAATAATAGTATAATGCCAGGAAAGAAAGGCAGCCTGAAACCTATTTCCCCTCTGCATGAGTTAGGTGTTCAAAACAGGGAACAATCATAAAGTCACGGAACAGGCGAAACTGGGAGGCAGCTCTGGCATTCCTCTACTCCTTCCCCCATCTCAGCAGGATCATATTAAGCAGGCTGCTCAGGACCATGTCCATTTGTTATTCCAGCATCTTCAAGAATGGAGATCCTCTAACCTCTCTGGATAACTTGTTGCGGTGTTTGACCACTCTCACAGTTAAAAAAGTTTCTTGTGTTTGTTTGAATTGAATAGAATTTCACGTTTTGATTCATGCCCATTGCCTCTTGTCCTGCTTACTAAGACTTATTTCCTGTCTCTCCTAAAGTATTTATGCACATTGACATAAGATCTTCATGAGCATTCTCCCCTCCTGGATGAACAGTTCCACCTCTCTCAGCTTCTCTTCATATGGCAAGCGCTCCAGATCCCTCATCATCGTTATGAGCTTTTGCTAGACTTGCTCCAATATGCCCATATCTCTGAACCAGGGAGCCCAGAATTGGACCCAGCAGTCCAGGTGTGAGCCTGAATCCTTTTTCTACACTGCAACCATTTTATGTCTCTGAACATGAAAAAAAAAAAAACAACCTCAAACTGTGGAATGAGTTTTCATAGGCTTTCATCAGGAGAATTTAAAATAACTCAGTAGAACCACTGGGAAAAGATCGACAGAGAAGAAGAAAGTGGAAGCCATGTGAGCAACTCTTACATCAACAAGGGAAAATAGTGTCCACTTTCTGTTAAAATGATTTGGAAAGAAATTGATTGAAAACACAAGGTTTCTGAGGCTTCCAGGCTTTTGAAGTCTGCAGAGGGACATTCATGAGCAGTAAGCCTAGAAATGTCCAGCTGCTCTGAACTTGATCATTTGCTGCAGAGAGTTCCAGTACCTCTCATGAGAGCATTGTCTGGTTAAACTCTGAATAAGACCCTTACAGGGTAGCTTTAGCACCTTTAGCAGTTTAAAAACTTTTGGGCATGTGGAAGATTTCTCTAGGCTGAAATGCATCTCACTTTCTGAGCTGAACAGTTTTGGGTTTATTTTTTCTTCACAAAATGCTTTAAAATCTCATGGTTTGAGTTATCTGTGGCTGGGGAATTGCAAGTGCTTTTCATGCCTGAAGACCATTTCGGATGCTTTGCTTGTGCACAAATAATTCAATGTTTGGAAAAGCAAAATCTTGGCATGGAGATCATCTGCAGCAAGTAATAAGATAGTAGCTTCTTAAGCAAAGGAATAAGAGGACTAGAAATAGCAAAAAATGGAAATATTAAGGCCACAAGGCTGGATAGCCTGTTTCTCCTAGAGGATGTCATTACTCAAAGGATGAGAAAGATACTCAGATAAGATGAATACAAAGAATTATAGTAAGTATTTACCAAAGACCATCTTTAAGGCTTTAAAAAGGAATAGTCCTGGGGGCGGGTTATTCAGTAACCTGTAACAGCCTTTTTTAATTATTATTTGTGTTTGGGGCTTTATTTGTTTGCTTGTCTTTTTTATTTATGACTATTTTCTGTCCGTGTTGATGCCTATGATTTTTCTTTGTCGCAGGCAAGCTTCTTGTCTTGGGAGGCAGGACACTGTACCATTAACTCTTGTTTTGAGCCAGAAGAATGGGCCCCGTGTTCCTCTGTGCTGTCAATCTGGGTTGGATCTATCATTGCACTTATGTTTCTTCCATTGGTATCATCACCGGCTAAGTGACTTCCACAGAATAAATCACTAGTGATATAAAATGCATCCCAAAACTTGCATAAGTGTATAACCAAGAGAGACTTCAAGAATGACTTGAAGTATGAGGAGAAATCTAGATGCTTTCTAGAATGCCTGGGAGCGAAGGGAAAGGGAAATAAGCATCGGGAAGGAAGAAGAAATTATTAGGTTAAAAGATATTGTGGACTCAAGAGTATCTGGAGGTAAATTGGAAGTGAATAAATGTGGAATGGAAAGGGAAAGAACATTCCTAGCTTAAAAAAAGAGCTAATTTTAATTGATGTGCAGAACATGGATCTTCCAGTCTTGTAATATGAGGATCTGGAAAAGGAAACCTAATTCTGTTTTAATTCAATATATAATGAAAGAAAATTTCTGATGTAACAACTGCCTTTTGTGAACAGAAACTCTCTACATTCCTAGGGTACTGACAGTGCAAGGAGAATTTGGTTCACATAAATTCATTTCAATGTGTTTTACAAATTTTATGGGTATTAATAATTTTTCCTCATTAGTGTGAATATTCATTGCTTATGTCTTTTATTTCACTGTTTAAATGTTTATATTATTGCAACAAAGTCAGGCAGAGTGCCATAATACATTAAGTGAAGTAAAATTTTTCACTGAATTTCTAAAGGGTTTAAAAAGTTAGTAAAAACTTTAACATTCTAAATCAGGAGCCAGAATACATGTAAGCCAATTGAAAGCTCCACCTTGCCTAACAGAATAATCTGCTTAACTGTCATATTCAATGGCATTTGACCACTGCCCTTGAGGGTCTCCAGGCCTGCAGGGGAAAGAACTAATGAAAATAAGAAAACTGTGTTTCAGATTAATTTCTAAGAAAGATTTGGGCTTGTAAGACTCAGAGGATCATGGGTTGAGTCTTAATGCCATTCTTAAAAAACAAGTTCTGTCAGCAAAGCTCTGCACTGAACTGCAAGGTACGATGGAGATAAAGTGAGATGTTTCACATGCCTCAAGTTGGTTAAAAATAAATTTAAGCTTGGCCCTGCATATCAGCAAAGAGATCTTACAAGATACAATATGACGAAGTGAGATCAGCAGAGTAAGCCTGAACAATTTTGCATTGCGATGTACAAGTTACAGTCACTGAGAAAAGTAAAATTCTTAATTCCCTGACTTTTATGCATATCAATTTGGTAGCTCTATAGTTGCATTACTTTGAAATTATTATGATTTGCAGGTTGATTTTTATAATGTTTTCAATTGCTACTGGTTTCCGAACAGAGGTTGGATGCTCAGTATACAATCCCTTTTCACTGCAGAAACCATAGCAAGAGCAGTCTGTGTAACCATCATGTACAGGAAATTAGAATGGAGAGTTTTCATAATTCGTGGGCTTGCATACAAATCTCCAATTTCTGGAACACAGACAGCACTTCCCTCCCTCAGAACTGAAGATAAAAGCCTGTGAGTGATTCTGAGGTGCTAAAATATGATGGAGACAAGGACCAGATAAGAATCTTGGTAGATAGGACAGACAGGTATAAACACTAACCCTGGATAAGATTTGAAGAAAAAAAAAAAATCTAATCAATAAACATATGGGCAAATGAAAATGCAAATGAGCCACACAGTTATAAGTGTTCAGGAAGAAAGAAAGATTTCTGTAATACTTACCCGTATTGCATTGACTTCAAGTAGCCCTTAAGTGGAACTGACGGTATTACAAACACAATAAGCACTTCTAGACAAACTGGAATAACAATCACTTCAGGAGCCTGGAAGCATTCACAATTCTGCTGTTGTCAACTCTTTCAGTGGCTTTAATTTTCAATGGTAAGCACAACTCCTATATAGTGTTGTCAAAACCGCAATGAAGTTATGTCATTGAATATTAAAGCGCTGGCCTGTGGAATGCCAAACACACAGATTTGAATTTCATGCTCTCTACTAAACATCAAGACAAATATGTCTAATTTCATAAAAACCTCACCAGCTCAGAAAGGCTGACAATCAGGCCCAGTGTTACCACTTTGCCAGCTGAAACAGGAGTTTCTACTGTAAAAAAAACCTCTTCCTAGGAGGTTGGAGGAAGGGAGAAGCAGCATGGGGTTAAGATTCATGGATGCAGCATGAGGTCAAAGAATGAAGGGGCTGTGGTACTAAAGGGTACCATTCATAAGTGAACAGAAAAATCACATTTTCGTATGAAAATGCTCTCCTTGTGTTGTTCAGAAGAGTTTGGGAGGCAATTCAAGTGCAATTTCATAATTAAATTGTATTATTTACCTGAAAAGATAGGAGATTCATTTGCTGTAGAGTTTTTCAAATTCCAGCCTTGATTTGTGAGTCATGATGGTGACTAGTTCAACAGGAAAAGCAACACACTTGTGTTCCTCACTACAGTCCAGAAGGTTGCTCCCTCCCTTGTCCTTTCTGCCAGTGTTATCTTATGCTCCAAGATGTACTCAGGGTCCTTCCCTGTCTTTCCATGTCTTCATGAAACTGGATGTAATCTGTGATAATCCCTTGTCAGCCTGTAGCCTCTGTGTTAAATCTACTTAGGTCAGAAATATGTTTTCCCCTTTGGGGTACCTTTTATTCTGTCTTACAAACAGTAGTGAAGGTCTATAACCACTGGAAAGACCTGGGAGGCCATATGAACATGAAATTCTGGGTAAACTCTGGACTAGCAAGGTAGTTTTCTTCTGGGATGTCTTCCAAAAATTCTTGGTTTGACCTTGAAAATAGAATTTCATACCTGCTTCTATTGGATGAAATGCATCTATTCATGGAATAGATGCCCAAAGCTTACCAATTATACTCAGATGCTCAAAATAGTCTGGACACTGATATTCTGGACAGAATGAGTTCCACGCTGAAGTATTCCTGGCAGGCAACAAAAAAAGAGAAAATTAATTGCTCGGTCTTATTTGGTCTACAGTTTATAGATAGCACTGTGGAAAGAAGTGTTCACTATGCTGTGTTTGTGCCCTGTGACCTCTTCAGTCTGACTGAAATCCAGCAAATCCTTTTCACTTAAGTATCCTAAAGCTTTGAAAATTAAAAATCATTCATTACCCTGACTGTAGTTTTAGTGCCTAACAAATAATCAACAATTATAATAATAAATGGGAATATTTTTTGTTGCTCCATAGAGCACCAAAACATTAGAAACACAACATTTCTCACAAAGTTACACTGGCTTCAAGATATTTCCCTTTGATTACTTTATTTCCTTGGGGGGGCATTTCTATACTCACAGAAACCTTTTGGATGCTCTGTTTTACCAGTGCTTATGCCCTTTGAGATCCTGCATTATTAATGATACTAATTATTGCAATTATTTATTATTAAATGAAGGATGAGAGAATTTCCAGCAGTTGAAAAAGGACAGAAGGGGATGTAAGTCCTATCCTATAGGGGTTGTGTTTGAACTTTCAGACCCTGTATAGCAAGAAGTCCCTGAGAGTGAGGAATTTTACTTAGCAAGAGCATCTGCTAAATGGACATGAAAGACAAATAAATAAAGACCTCATATATTTCTGGACTTCTTACTCAAAAGGTTACACTGGAGGGCGCTGATAAAAAGAGTGTCTTAGATTTTGTAATAATCCAGAGTACAGATCAGTATCTGAAGAGGTCGATTAAAATATGATAATTTCATGAGGTATACTTTAAATTTCTGTAGGAGATGTCCTTTATCTCTTCTGGAGGACAGAAAAGTGCCTGGTCACAAAGAGGAGGGTGTTCTGAATGTATAACCATAGCTCATAGTGTGCACTGTTATGCAAGTTTTCTGAGCTAAAGCTAAGATAAGAGAGATGCTTTATCTGCAGATGCAGAACCAGAGCTCACAGGCCAGTAGGAGAGGCTGAGTTCAGATACTAAACAGCTCAGAGTAATGACCCAAGATGGTGCAAGGTCATCTGATGGTCTGACCAGCACAACAGATTGCCCCAGTAAAAAAGAAAATTTCAACTCTTGGACTTGCAACCAAGACTCCTGTTGTTATACAGGGCGTACTGAGGCCCTATCTGGAGTGATGTGCCCAGTCCTGGGCTCCTCAGTACGAGAGAGACATGAAGCTCCTGGGGCAGATCCAGAGAAGAGCTACAAAGGTAGTTAAGGGACTGGAGCATTTCTCTTATGAGGAAAGGCTGAGGGAGCTGGGCAGGTTTAGTCTCAAGAAGAGTCCATCCATATCTGAAGGGAAAGTGCCAAGAGGATAGATTAGGCTCTGCTCGGCAATAGGACAAGAGGCAACAGGCAGGAATTGATGCACAGGAAGTTTCCCCTGAAACTTCACACAGGAAGTTTCTTTCCTGTGTGCAAGGAAATCTGTTCCAAGCACAGGAACGAATTCCCCAGAGAGGTCGTGGAGTCTCCCTCACTGGAGATAATCAAGAACTCTATGGACACAACCCTGAGCCATGTGCTCTAGGATGGCCTTGCGTGAGCAGGGAGGTTGGACCAAATGAACCCACTGTGGTCCCTTCCAAACTGACTCATTCTATGATTCTGGGGTAGTGAAAGCTCAGACATGCAGGATGGCTTGATTGTTGAGAAAAAATATTCTTGGGGAGTTTGATATTTAGGAGGGAACATGCTCTCTGGATGGTTGACCCACCACATCTCCTCTATTTTCTTGCAGAATAGAGAAGGACTTCTCTCCTGTAACTTAGAAATAGAGGCCTCTAACTCATCCAAGTGGTAAAACAAGAGTTTAAGCAGATCTAGACAAACTTTTAAGTTTTTATATTTATTCTTCTAATTCTTCCTTCTACTTTTGAAGCAGATGTCAGTTCGTCACTGTATAATTCTGATTAGATAATTTTAAAGAAAATGTATATTTTATTAGTCTTCACACAAAACTGGAAAGGAATAGGTGGCTGCTGCAGATCAAATATGTCTTCAGGTTGGTGTAAAACTGGAGAAATGCCACCTGGAAACTACAGAACACCTGCAGTACACCGAAGCAAAGCACATGAGGAAAACAGTGAGAGAACACAGACAGAATCACCTCTGTAACTATGGCAGTGGCATTAGGGACTTATAGAAGCTTTTAGGTATTGCCACTCCCTTCAAAAGATGATCATGCTTCCCCTCTCTGGCATGTGCCTTTCCGCCCAGGTGCACATCAAGTGATTTTTATATCTGAAATATATTCAGTGGAATAAAGAACAACAGATGTACAATTGGAAACAGATCCAATCCAACAATCCAAAAGGCTGCTACTAAACAGCATCTGACTCAGGAACAGTTTTTTTTTAATTTTATTTTTATTTTTTAATTAAACCAATTCAGAAACAAAGATTTGGTCTCTTTTAGTTTATTTTGTTTTTCACCTGGACTTATCCCCTTCCTTATCCCCTTATCTTCCCTTTATTCTAAAGGAGTCTTACTTTAGATTCCTAATGTCTTAACGGCCACAGACTATGTATTAGATACAATCACAGAAAAACAGCATTGAAAAGGGACTTAAGAGGGTGTATAATCCATGTAGTTCTTACCCCAAGGCAGGATCAACTACTTAAGCCATTTGCAAGAGAAGATTGTCTATCTCTTTTTCTCAGTAATGACCAGTGATATATTACAAACCATGTACTTACATATATTACACCAGAATTTGGAGACTACAGGTCAGATTAAAGTCTCACTTGCTGACACTGTGCAAACCCATAAGAAGCAGCAATGCCGGTTCCAAACAACTTTCAGTCTCAGCAGAAAAAGCAGCCCAGGGAGAGAGAAAAAATGTGTCATCATAATTATTTTATATGGAATTTCAACCTTTTTAGCAGTAGCTTAATCCACCTTTTTTTTTTTTAAGGCTAATAGCAAACCTCCATTTGACTGCAACTTGTGTTAACAAAAACCACTACACATTGCACAAATAATATGCAGAAAAGAAAAAATGTCCCTATGGGGCTCCTGTATAACCCTCACATGTCAAAATGGTGGCAAAGACTTCTATACCCAGCATGATGTTTTGTGTCACCGAATATTTGCAAAAGAAAATGCTGCCTTTAAAAATAAATAATAATTGCAAAAGCATAGCCCATGATGGAGTTTTCCCAACACAGCATGCAGCTGTGGAGCCAAACATGCTTATACCTCATTCCCTGAGTGATGGGTTATGTTTTGACATTGACTAACTCATCCATGCTCAGGGCACAAGCACTCAGACAATCTCCATCACCAGTTTCCCATTAGAAATCTTGATCTGTGCTGAAACAAGCTCAATTCCCTTCATTATTTCCCAGCCGACAGACGGCTTGAGAGGGAGGATATTACAAGTGTCAGTCTCTTTGCCTACGGACAGGCCACGGATGACACCAGAAGGAGAGAAACAAACAAATAAAATATATCTCTGTTTGTGTGGCAACTTTTTAATGTGTTTGTCGTACCACTATGCTTCATTCATTCTCCCAAAACTAGTTTACCAGGATTATTTTCTTGGAAATCCTTCAGCAAAAGTGTTATCTGTCCCCTTTTTCTCTGCATTTTTGTTAGGTTCTTGCTCTTTTACAGAAAGAAGGAGCTGGTAATCCATCTTGAAGAGCTATTTTGTTATTAGGAGGAGTTATAAAGCTCTTCAAATTAGCCATTGAGTAAAATCTAGCAAATATTTTTGAGAAGGATGGTGTTTTCTTACTAAACACAACAAAGAATGAGAAGATGAGTATTAATGTAGGCCTTCTCATAAATATCTTCAGAAAGATAACTTTATTTGTATTAATAATTACATAGTTTTGACAAAGAGACATCAAGTTGAAGGTCTGTAGGTTAATGAGAATTGTCAAAACTCCTTTAGCTACAAAAGAGATATGGTGTTTTGTGCTCAGTTAGTCATAAACACTGTGAAAAATAGTCCCTGACCTGGAAATATTACTGTTTGAAGGCAGAAAATAGACAAAATTGAGAAAGAGCATGAAGAGTAAAATGAAAGTGTGTTTTCTACTCAATAAAATCAGTATCGCTCATTTGAGGATATGAACTGGTTCTAAATATACATGCAATTGTTCCCTCATTCTCCATTGTCACCTCAGTGCATTTGTGAGTATATACCACAGTTTTCTGTGTGGACATGCTCCACAACTCCTTGTAGAAACTTACAGATAAATTAAACACTTGTTGGTCCTTAATGAATGAATGTCATGGAATGGCTCTCATCCATACTACAGCAATTTCTTAGCTTTTAAAACAGGATTTTAACTGCCTACTCAGAACAGTCTTGGACCCATATTGTTTGCCGAAATCATGCCAAGGAATAGCTTTGGAGGCTGATAATTGTCGTAATCCTAAACCATATCTGGAACTGTTCTATTTAGCAGTATCAGTAATCATCTTCTAGTGTCTGTGAATGTTCCCAGACAGTGTTTCTCACTAATGTATCCATTCCCTATCTGTCCCCTCAGGGCAGCTGTGCGATGGCCAGCAAAAGAGCAACACCACACAGGTGAGTTTTATTAAATGCAAGTGCGTTAGGCCATCTGAGAAGAAAAATAATAAAAGATTGGTAACGTGGATATGTCATTAAGGTAGTTACCGCCAAAGAGAATCTGTAGCCTCTGGAATAAGAAAATATAAGAGTGGACCACATTAAAATTAAAACATTTTCCCAAAGATGTTGAAGTTCACCATTTTGACGAACATTTTCATTAAAAAGTTAATCTTTTTTTCAAATATATATATATTTATATATAAAGATCTAGTATCAGGGAATAGAATTAAAACATGGACATTCTGGTACTGAAAGAAGAAGAAGAAAAAGAAATACAGAATATAAGATAAATGATGCAAAATAAAATAAGTCAAGGAAAACCAAGGGAGGATCAGTGTAATGTCTCAAGAAATCTCGTAATGACCTGCTAGAGGATGGAGAGGAAGGAGGTGCATTTTGCTTTATTGTGTATTTCTGTAGAGAGCAGTAAAAGAAAATTCTACCATCTGTCATCTTCAAGAAATTGGCATGCTATGACATTGGACAGGTTTGTTCATACTTCCAATCTGCTGCTCGCTCATTTCTGCTGAACAGTTTTGTTCTCCACTTCTCCCACATAGTTTTTATTTTTATCATTATTGTTATTATTTGGAAGTTGGATTATGTTCCATTATTTTTCTATAGCTTTAATTCTTCAAGCTAAAATAAAATAAAATCATAATAATAAAAAATATCAATCTACCAAGAACTCCTAGACTGCCTCCATTACCTGGCTCAATCTTCCTTTTTTATTTTTCCAGATTTCATTTAAGTATACTTTTTACGGTGATTAGACTTCCCCAATTCACTGTTTGGGATGCAATATTAAATAAAATGTGTCATAATGAACAGTAATGTAACACTAATTTTTACTGACATTAAAATCCATAAGCAATATATATGAAATTTATGTAAGTAGGTTATATCTCCTATTAGGGAAAGTATATTTCTTCAGGATATGGCAGGAAAATGTCTCTGTCATAAGTTACAATTGCAAATCCAAAAGACAGAATTCCCTTGCTGTATGCCACAGAAAGCCCTAGATGTGGAATTTATTTAACAGCTCTGGCCGAGCTCGGTGATAATGCAGATATCAATTCTCAGCTGATCTCCCATCTGGGGAGATCCCTGCCACCATTGTATACTCCAAAGTGAGGACACCAAAAAAGAAGAGCTTATTGTTTCTCACTGAAAACCAGGAGGACTTGAAGAACCATTTCATGGTTGATCTTTTAGTCTATAAGTGATAGGGTAGACCAATCTGTTCCTAATCACATAGGAGAGCCATGTTCCTAAATCTGCTAGGTCAGAAATTTGAAAGGAAAAAGTTTGAATATTGTGGCCTCATGTTTCAAGATATAAAGTTTCATTGATTTCCTTAAAAAAAAAAAAGAAAAAAAAAAGGAAAAAAAAAGAAAAAAAGAAAAAAAAAAGAAAAAAAAAAAGGTTTTTAATGCCTGCAGTCATGTAAGCTTTTTTTTAAAATTTATCTCCTCCCACTTCATATTCCAGATTTCCAAGACTGTTGTGTCTTCACATTTCAATTACAGTTTAACTAAAAAGCAGGCTCTAGGAATGTCCACTTAGCTTTCATGAGAAATTTTAGAAAAAACATGTAGCTTGAATATGAATGAAGTTGTTTGTTAGAAAAAACATATAGGAGTATAAAAAAAAAATTCAAACTGTGAATTCCTGAATGAAGCAGGTCAATGTAATATATTTGAAGTAGACTACTGAAAGACCATTTCCTTGATTTTTCAGTAAAATATGTTTTCATCATTATTAAATTTATTTATGGACCAATTTCTTATTGGTAAAAATTAGAATAATTGCAGCAATTTTGGTAAACTGAAATTATTACAATTATATAACTAAATGGGCATATAATTTTGAGGGAAATGGATATTTGTTCAAATTAAGGAATACTTCGCATGGTTTTATTTTAACCTGAAGGGAAAGGATGAGGATTTGGAATTATCAAGGAAGGCAAAGAAAAACTAGAAAAGGATTCATTAGGCTAAGGAGCAGATAGACCTGCAGGGGAAAACTTGAGACTCGAAATATTGAGTGGTGATGACTCAGGGGAGTTACACTAGGCTTGGAACAGTGAGTTTCATAGCACAGTTTGGCCCACGGCCTGGAAAAGAGTCTTCTTGCTGTCTGTCAATGTTTAAACGAATATTCTTCAAACTTAGCACTCTTTTTATAGTGTCTTCCATCTGGGGATCTGTAACATCAAGGTGGTGTAAGAGGGATCAAAATTTGGCCAAGTAGTTTATAATTCAAGGGAAAGTGCTTCTAGGCTGGTAACACATGCCATGTAATCAATAAATAACAATATTTACAACACCTGTGTGAAGATTGTTTTGATAATTAAAACGTAAGTAGACACATTTCTCGAAAGTCAGGTTTAACAGGTCAATTGTACAAGTAATAATGATGGAATGTAGATTTTTGTTTGGTTTAGTATTTATTTATTTATTTGTTTGTTTGGTTGGTTGGTTGGTTGGTTGTTTATTTATTTATTTATATGTGGATTTGAGAGGTAGCTTTAAAAACCAGCTAGAAAATAGCATTTGTGGAAATTTCAGGAAAAATAACTGAGCTCTGGAAATTCCATGCAGTGACAATTGACAGAAGTAAAGCAGAAAAATTAAGCAGAGAAATTAAGTAAATTATGGCAAATCATCTTGATTGTATGAGCCTCATATTCTATGTTATCTTTCAATTTTTTCAGTGATGGAAGAAATTGAGACAGACTAAGTCCTCTTCAAGGCCTTCTAAAACTCATCCTTTGTTCAGTTTCTCTAATTAGGCAAAAAAACTCAGTGAAGACGAGTAGCATTACAGAAAAAAATAAAGCAAAACAAAAAACAAACAGGATTCTTTTGTGCCTGGTAACTTTCCTGGGGAAAACTTCATGTCTCCAGATCCAGCCCTGAGTTTGACACCCATCTCATAAGAGTAAACCAATCAAGAGGTACTTCAGCACCATTCACAGGCTTCATAGAAATGCTCTCACTTATGATTTAAAGCTGAAGTTCAGAGAAGGTGAACAAACCAAACTATTCATTAGACAAAGGTGGAGAAAAAGATGAAGAGAAAACATTTACCTTGTCCTTTCAGGTAGTTAGAAGAAATCATGAAGCATAGGATTAGCATATAACAGGAGACAACAGTCATACTTCACAGCAGTATAATTTTTCTCATCAAAAAAAACCTTGTTGCTACTGTGACAATACTTGCTTAGCCTTTTGTTATGTTCTCATCTGCTTCTGGTTATCCAGTCATTAGCCATCAAACTCTGCTGTCATGAGCCACTACTATGCAATTTTTTGGTTCACTGTGGGTCAAGGATAACAAATATTTTTGATTGCATCTTATTTTCTTGGTGTCTTGGAGGGGGGAAAAACAAACAGTTAATCTATTTCATTTTACTGATCACCATCAGGAGTTCTGGATGGGTAATTTTGTGTCGTTACTCTGTCCCTATCTCATAAAGTTTCATTTACTGCCTTTTTAAACAAATGATGACTCCAAATCTATTTGTCACACAATAGTTCTCAAACATGCCAAACAATAACTATTACTATTCTTGGCTTGTTTGATTCAAATGGCATTTGCAGACATTATTCCTCCCCTTTCCTTGATATGACTTGAATAGAAACCTTTAAATAAATAAAACAAAACCCAGAGCAAACCTCGAAAACAATAAACCCACATCCAAGCCCTGAAAAACAATCACAAAACCAGTGGCTGTTACCATTATAAGTGGGGAAATCCAATTATGAGATGTCAATATTGTTCTCCTTTCAATTGCTTCAAAAAGATTCCTATGTGTATAATTTTTAGGTTGATTTCATTGGCTTTGTCAAAAAGAAACAGAAATTACGTAGCTGAAAGAGGAGTTAACCCCCAAAATTTTTCATGTACATAAACATGCAAATACATGCACACACATGCAAGCACACAAACACACACACACACACACACACAGAGTGATCGATATCAATTTTCAAATGTACTATTGATTTCAGGAGCCCCTAATTTCAAGACAAACAATAGTTTCTTTTGTAATTTCCATGCTGCTGATATAACTGCCATCATTGCTGACCTGTATGTTGTCAAATAATATTGATTGGGCATGAAATGGAGCAGGAAGGGGCTGGCAGCAAGGTGTGTGATGGGAGGAAAGAAGAACACCAGTGCCTTCTGGTTAACTCATGCAATAAATAAAAGGGATGCAACAACTTTACAGACAATTAGCTGAGAGGGACGGGTCCTCGGGCTGGTCTTTGACCTCTATTATACATTTTGCACCCCTCCCTGTGACTCTGACCCCACCCTCTCCCATGGTGGATTCTCCTGTCTATTCAAACTGCAGACTCAGGAGAGGTTTTTCAGCCTAATCCATTAAATGTGCTTCTTGATTAAGTCAGGGAAGGATGCTTTTATGACTAAACCACCAGGAGTTCTGGAGCCACAGATTTTGTCTCTGCTCTTCCACCAGCTGGTGGATCCAGAAGCATATTTGTAGACCCCTGACAGTTCTGCGTGGGCCCTTCTCCAAGGTGGGGGTAGCATTTCTTTGTCTGCCTTGTCCATTAAATTGTACAGTTTTTATGATAAGTGATTGCAACACTTCATACAGAACTTATGGGTCCCTGTCCTTGAGTTTCTGGAGGTTGGTGGGCTACAGATACATTTCTGAAAGTGCTGTAACTGTGTCAAGTGCCATAATTGGTGGTGCACAGCCTGCAGAGCAGGGGGGCAGGTGCAGGACTATGTTTCAGAACTCATTCAGGTGACTAGAGCCTTCACTGGGATTGTCAGGTCCTAAGATTTACTTTGCAGGACTCCATCCAATATCTTGTGCTCTCTAAATCAATATTAAATCCAAAGTATCCTCATAATCATGTCTAAACTTGGAGTTATGGATATTTGAAAGAAGCCTCTGGCTCTCACACAGAAAGGAGAATATTCATTCACTTGCCTGGACAACATGCTGACTGGTGTAATTATATTCTACCAGCTCAGATTTCTTCTGCAGTATCTGCTGGCTTTGAAACCATTCTTAACTTCCTGTCCTGAGCTGCTTTGTAGTATGGCTGTGTGTATTAAATCAGCTGAATCAGCCATGTATCTGCAGTGATGATACCATAGCTGACTCATGCATTAGTGTACATACCTCAGCCCAATTAATCGTCCTCCAAGGAAACTGCATAAATAACGTCTTATGACTACATGTTATCCAGAACCTTTCATCCTAAAACATTTTATTATGTCTTACTAGGCTATATGTACATACACATATATACATCTATGTATATACATACACAGTGGAGGAAAGGCCAGTAATGCAGTGTCAGGATCCAAATTTGGGTCATAGCAGTAAAAGATCCAGCTTCAGGGTATTCTGATAGTCTGTGCACTTATTTACACTAGCGTTTCACTTAACTGACTTCATTAGGATTCAGGAGAATTTAGATGCAATATACCAGGTTAATCTATAGCACAGATACGAGCCTATGGGTAAAAATCCTAGGCCCCTTTGGAATCATTGTAGAAATTCCCAAAGGACTGAAAACTTCTTTCTGTCTAGGAATCATTCCCTTCGGCATGACAGTGCACCCCTCACTGGAGTGGGAAGCAGCTGCAAAGCTTTAATGAATGAAAAAGAATATAATATCCAGCTAAAACTAGAGTGGGAATTATAAGTAGGCAAATCAACCAGCAGTTACTCAAATTTAAATCTATTGAGGATGCTGGGGTTAATGACTAGTTTATGCACTACATTTCCTTCCTTTAATATTATTTTAATATTGTTGTATTTTATTTTAATTACATTCAATCTTAGCTTTTCTGTTACTTTATAGAGGAAGCACATTTGTGCTCGCTAGCTTGGAAAAAAAGCAAGAAGCAAATGTCAAACTTACACCACCACATGGGATCTAAAGCTTGGTTTAATTCTGCTTAAGACAGATCTAAATTAAAACTACTTTCCTTTCCCTGTGGGCCCCTTATTTAAAAATGACAGGTCCCTGAGTGTGTGTGTTTGTGAGACTAAATGTTTTACTGAAGGATCATGAACAGAGCCCAAGAGAGAAGCAGAGAAAAGGAACAAATAGATGTAATGGATGATTTCAGATACTAAGTCTTGTTTGAGTTTTCCACCCTCTTGAAATGCATTTGTGCCTCTTGTTCTGTGTGAGGAGGTCTTTTGGCTTTCAGTTTGTTTTCAGGACAGCAAAGTAACTATAGGAGTCACACAGGACATGAAGAATTGTAGTATGCATGGAGAGAATCTATTGTAGAAGCGGCTGGTCACAAGTCTTTAAACTGTGTATTCTGGTGTATGAAAAAGGAAATCTTTCATAGTTTCAAAAAATCACTACTGTGTTCTCTAGGGATTTACTTACTTATTTAGTTATAGAGAAAGTGCAAAATATTCTGGAGACCCACTAAGATAAAAGTCTCAAATATTAAATCTTGGTAGCTAACTGCTAAAACAGACTGTTCAAATTTTGTTACATTTATAGAAATGTCTACTGGTAAGGACAAAATGTTTAAATAAATAAAGATAAAATAGATGTGAACGCAACTGTGAGCACAAGGCTGTTCAAATCTCCAGAAACATCTGACAGCTTGGGAAAGAAAATTCTATGGACAAATTCATTTTCCCCAATCCCTTAACTTCATGTGATCGATGAATGGCATTCCTTCACAGTTTTATCAATAGAATGTAATTCTGGCCAGATCAGTCTGTCAACAAGGAACAACATCAAATCATTTTGTCCATATAAATAAATCACTTGCTGTTTATTATTTCTTTTCTTTGTTTGTGGATGAAATGGGGCTATTTAAATGCCTTCTGCAGCCCAATATAAGAATGGGGAAAGTCACTTCATTGTAGACAAAGCACATAGTGCAGGCAAAATTGCCTTCATACAAAGAACTAGAGAATGCAGAAAGATGCAATAAAAGGAATACAAAAGAACCTTTTATTGTCCAGTGCCTGATTTATAAAATAGATCTGTGGTGAAAGTGATGTTTTGTGGTTCAGGTGAGGAGGTCTCTGGTATAAGCACAGTAAACATATAAAATCACAGTGATTTTTTACTTAAGCACTTGAGACAACATTGTCATCCCTGACTAATACGTAAGAAAGCTGGGAATGTTCAGTTCAGTTGATATTCTTAATTAGATGGTATCTGCTTCTCATAGAAATGTTTCTACTTTTTGGTGAAAAGAAATTTCTTAGGAAAATTAAGAAGCAGAGGAGAATGTGTGAGGATTGATCAAACATCTTTTCTGAAAGCTGTTTCCTCAAGCTCATCATTGCCAGAGGACATCCCTGTATGGGCCATTCGCTTAAGAGCTGGGCTGCATTGTGGGTCCCTTCCAGCTCAGAATATTCGGTGAAATTGCTGTGACATTCCTTTATCCCACTCGAGTCCTTTGTCCCACTCAAAGATTGCTAATTCCTGCTCCTTGCCATCTACTTCTCAGCCACCATCAAGGCAACCACAGAGGTCAGCGTACCTCTGCTAATTCTATCCAGCTCCTTAACAGTATAAGCTCTGTGTCACAAAGTGAAGAAATACGGTAGAAAATTAAAACTTGGCATTTTTACAAATGACATGGTTTCAATCCAGAATCTTCCACATTTTGATTGATCTAGGTTTATATACTTTCATACACCCATGGGAACATGTTTTGTAAACTGTGTCTTATGCCAAATAAGGATGGGAGTATTAGGAACCTCTTTTGCTAAATAGTAATCACAAAAAAAAAAAAAAAACAACACCCTAAAACAAGTCAAAACCAATGAGTAAATTCGTAAAGACAGTTACTTTCACATCATTAGATAAGTCAGGACATGGACTCACCAGGATACCTGGTAAATCACAATAGAAAAAGAAATAGAACTATCTGTCTGTAACCCAGAGTATGCTCAGGTCTTTGGACAATACCTGCTCTCAATATCAGGAGAGTCTTTGAAAATAATTCTAACTCTCTGCAGGGCTCTAGAACTTTAAAGGATACAATCTCTGGAGTGATGAACACAGCAGGACCAGCTTTTACATCAAACTGCAGCATGCATTGAGGATGCAGAGTTTAATAAGTTTAAATGAATATATAAAGAAAGATGAATTTTTGAGTACATGTTCTCAGAGCAGGCTGCTTGTAAAGTAGGCAGTTGATTTAAAGCTGTCTTTCTCAGGAAGACAGGTGCCTAATTCTGGATTGCTGGTATGATTACCACCTTCTTCCCTATGTAGCCACAAATACTCTTACAAGGCTGGAAACTGTAAGTTCGCTGTAACCACAGTAGTTGGATCACAGTCCCCTCTGTGTTTATAGTGATTTAAATTCAGACCTCCTCAGTTGTGGATGACTGTACTAGCTTCAAGACAATACATTGTTTCATGCATGGAAATGTTATATTTGTGCCCAGAATTTCTCAGAGGTGTTCATAAATGAACTGAGAAAGTCCAGTGATTTGAGAGAGCTTCAGGCCAAGTCTTTTCATTTTACCTAGGCTGCCAAAGAAGAGATACTAGCAAAAATCTCTGGGTAAAATACACTTTTGAGTACATTATTAACCCCCTCAGTATTTAAAAGATCTGTACAAAATGAAACTGTTTCTAGCAGAGGACTTAAGCTCAAGCCTGTTCATAGTGCCCAAAGCCATGCTGTTGAGGTATAGTACTAGGAGACAGGCTTAGGATAGATTCTTATGGGCCTAAGTGTTGTATGATGGAGAACTTGGACCCAGGTACTTTAGAGATAACTGGGTAAAGACAAACCACAGGCTACTTTCATTAATCTAACTCTGCACCAAGCAGCTGACCATTGAGCGCTGGAGGCTCTTAGCCTGAACCAGCTGTCCTTTAGACAAGAGCAAATATATCAGTTGCCTGCAACCAGGTTGCTGCTCTGGAAGAGAGCCAGAATGGGATGGGGGAGGAGCAAATGATCCAGTCAGTAAGTCAGGGAGGGCGTCTTTCACCCTGGATGTTTAGAAGGCTGTGCTCCCAGGGCAGAGGCCCTAGGGAAGGGTAGTCATTCCCTGTACTCCAGCCTTCCCGCCTCTGGATTGCTCGCTTATATTTCTTCTCTTCATTTTCCACACTCTCCCATGTTTTTTGGTAGGTGTAGTCAATGTGAAAACAAACTGTAAATGCCTTAGAATATTTTCTTTTTTTTCCCCTTTTTTTTCTTTTTTTTTTTTCTTGTTTTGTTTTGTTTTGTTTTGTTGTTGCTTTTCTTCCTCACGTCCCCAAAGAAACATCAAAGTACAAAGGAAAGAAAGCAATACTGAGAATAAGACTGAAAGCCAAACAAAAAGGCAGAGGGGGAAAAAAAACACAGAGAAAAGAATAAAAGAATCTAGTGATGGCCCTGCGGAACTTTCTTCAAGGGGGTTAGGCTTCCTTCAGAGAAAGTTTTCATATATGTTTGTTTGTTTGCATTTTCAAATTGGGGCTGTTGGTGCACATTCAGAGGAGAAGAACAAAAGCAATGCAAATTTCAGAGGAGGTGATCAGTGCAGCAGGCTGCTGACAGGGCCACCTGGCTACTGCAAGCAGCCCATTGCCCGCTGTGCTCACCTGCTTAAATATTAACATCGAAGGGGAAGGCGGAAATGTATCAATTAAACATCAGGAGCGTCTGAGCAGGGAGATGGATTGTTTTCAGGACACAATGCAGGCAGTTGCATCCCCTGATTTCTGATCCTGGCTGCTTAACCCTGTGAATGTTAACCCACGTTAAAGTGTTTTATCTCCCTCCTCACTCTTCCCTATCAGGATGTGACTGTAACAAAGAAAGGGAACAGTATTCAGTTCCCAAAAATGAGGAACAGAGATTCAATATTAGTCCAGAAGCAGGCTTAAATTGACTGCAGCTCCAGACCAGAACCTGGCAGCTTTCTTTTGCAGAGTCTCTGAGCTATCAGATGTTTTGCTCAGAGTAGAAGAGGGAAATGCAAAATAGGTCTTAGTGCAAATTAAACAACCTGAAGTGGTTGAGGGTGCTGCCTTTGCTGTGTGGCAAAGGGAAGCTGAGCCAAAGCCAGGAAGCAAACTCTAACCAGTCTGATTTTACCCAAGATTTTTTTACCAAGATTTTTTTCAAGTAAGATTTTACTCAAGTAGTCTTAAAAATAATAAAGTACTAGATCAGAGTTTAGATCCATCAGTCCCAAATTTTGAGTGCTACCAATAGTGGGTTCCTAAGGATAAGTGTAAGAAAAGAGAAGAATAAGTTATCTATCTATCTATCTATCTATCTATCTATCTATCTGTCTGTCTGTCTGTCTATCTATCTGTCTGTCTGTCCATCTGTCTATCTTTCTGCTGCATGGTCTCCTAGCATCCTGAATGGCATCCTGAATACAAAGTGTTTTCTATATCTTCAGTCACGCTTGAACTGTTTTCCATTATTTGTTTTTCCTTGAATGCATGGGAATTTCTGACTTCCATGACACCCTGTGACAAGAAGCTCCCCCATTTAACTATTCTAATTACACAGCTTGGTTGTCATGTGCCAGATAACACACTGACAAACTTTTGATCAGTGATACAAGCACTTCAGGTAGTTGGACTCTTCTACCATATTCATTGCCACAAAGACCTGATTTTGAAACATCTGATTATGGGAGGTGTCTACAAAATTGTGGCACATTTGCTGAATGGGCTTAAAAAGAAGTTAATCTGGAAAGTCCAAAGCAAAGGAAGCTCATGCACAGTGATCTGGATGGGTGATGGCTTGCAGTTGTGTGCAGTGCTACTCAGGGGGTGGGAAGCATGCTGTCATTCACACAAATTCACTCACAACCTTGACAGTCATCATGGCAGATGGCCTGAGCTGAACTAAATCCTTTTAGCTCCTACTAGTACCTTAATTTCATACTGGCCTCATTTTGGTTTGAATTTCAAGAGATTTAAACCAGAACATTTTTGCCTCTTCAGCTGGGCTGTATAAAATAGTTGCTGATAGTTCAAATCTGCAGATAATTTGCTCTCCCAGTATTTCTAAGAACTAATTACCTGTGTGTATAAAATGATGAAATCTCATTATATTTTTTCTTTAAAAAAATCACCATGCATTTCATTACATTATCCAATTACTGCTGTGCTTGTACAGTATTATGTTACTGCCTGATCACAGGCTATTTACTGTACAGATGTGTTACTTTAATTAAACAAATGCAACTAGTCATACAAAGCAATGATATTTCAGAATGAAATTTGCAAGTACTACCAATTGATCCTGTGTTTAGTTTAACCAGTGAAGGGTGAATTCAGGGCTTTGTCTTACAGAAGATTTGTCTTGCGGTTTTCATCAACTTTTTAACTGTAGTGATTGCTTAGAGTTCCTTCAAATCAAAGCTAACTGTCTAAAGCTGCATGAAAGGCTTTTGTCCTGACTCAAAACCTAGAATAATGTATTTTAAATTATCATGATTATTTTTCTATTTGCTGTGGTGAAATAAGATAAAGTAAGGATGAATGAAAACATGATGCAGAGATATCTGAACAGAGGAGATGAAAAACAATTGGAAAGGAGAAGGGGAGCAAAGAATGACAAAATAAGTTGTCCAAGGAGACTCACTAAGTCAATTGCACAGGACCTCAGGTCTCCAGAGGCCCAGGGCAGTGTTGCACTCTCTTGACCCAGGTAGAAACTTACAATCGCCACATATGACCAGCTCACAAATTGAGAAAAAAATACTGGTGGCTTCCAAGAAGATTCTCCATTTTAAAACAGATGAGAGATTGGACAATAAGATCCATTTGTGACGAAAAAAAATTAAGGGTGTTTTTAAGGGATTGATTAACATTGAACAGTGCTACTTCTCATTGCAGACAGATATCTTGGTCTTGCAACTAGCCTTCTGCGGAAGGAGAAATCCATGACTCCATGGAAGGGTTCAGGTTTATAATGTATTGATATTACATATGTTACTTATATAACAGAACTGATCAAATTTTGGACCATCCGGCTTTCAGGAACTTCAAACCACTTCCCCAAGTGCAATTCTGTCTTAAGTCAGAAATGCTATGACAGGAAAAAAACTCCTTCCTGAGCTGTTTGCCACAGCTTCCCACAAAGGAACTGCAGCAAAGATCTAAGAATGATGCAGCATTTCTAAAAAGAGAAACTTGCCACTACTCCAGTGGCATTGGCACCTCCTGAGGCTGTGTGTGAGTGCCACCTGCTGACCCCTGCCATGGGAAAACAAAGCAGAACCCACTGGTCACCTCCTGCTCCTTTGAGTCTGCAGAAGCTCCCCACCCCATGGAACACTCCCCGTTATCCTTCTCCATCATGTAACACATTATCTAAGGGAGCTACTTTTCCAGTTATTCCCACTTACTACCTTCTCTGAAGACCTCACATCTATACAATCATGCACCCACTCTACGAAGCAGTATTTTTTATTCTGAAAGCCTATTCCAACATCCAAACTTTACTTACAGTCTTGACATGAGCCCAAGATTTCTTTAGCTCCTATGAACATGTCTGCTAGAGCTTCCTGCAGCTAGACCAATCTTCACTGTGTAGTGCCTTCATAGTGCCACCTCTTCCTCTTATGTCATATGGAAAAGGTTTAGTGCAGTGGGAAACCAAAATCTATACATTTTTTAAATTTTGCTAATAAAATATATGAAAGATGTCACAGTAATAAATCATCAACCTGTGATTGAGTCTGACATTGGACTTGTCATTGAATCATCCAGTGACTCAGGCCTCTATCTGTTAGAAGGGGAATAGGTCCATTTTCTCTGTTTTCCTGATTGGGGTGGATTGCGAGCTCGTTAAGCAGGCACTTTTTCTTTTTATGCATTTCTTACAGAATCTGCCACAGCATGTTCCCTCTGGCATTGTGAGGACTGCACAGCTGCAGTACATACAAAAATATGGTAACATTAATTTAAAACTCTTTTGAGGACTCACATAATGCTGTTTTTGGAATTTCCCTTTTTCTTTTTTTTTTTTTTTTTTTTTTCCCCAGAAGTCTTCTACACAAGGGAAATTTCACTCAGAAAGAACAATAGAGACTAAATTAAACTGTGAGACCACTGGGAGAGATTCAACCATTTCAAGTAACTGTATTGATATCTATATGCATGATCTAGCTATTGTGGTACAGGATTGGCAAATCAGGAAAAACAGAAAAATTGTCCTAACTTACATAAGCAGCAGCATCCCAGCTTGCTCACAGTCTTTACTTGTCACAGAAAATATTCCTCATTCTGATTGCCTTAATTTTATAAATCATCCGGAGTCTTCCCTGGACAGCTTAGGGTCTAAATCAGAGCAGGGATTTGCCATCCTTGTTCCACATGCAGGAGTTAAAGGCCAGAGAGCTGAACACTCATGTCCAAGACTGCAAATACAGTCACGCTGCCAAGAACAGGAATTGAACACAGACCTTCCCCGGATTACACTGCAAAGAGACACACACGCACCCTGAGCCAGCGGTATTTACATCTGTTGGTCCTCTAATACCGTGTGATTGTGTTTGCACAGAGCTGAGCCCAGGTGAATAGGCTCTGCCTTTTACTGGGCTCAAAAGTCTGGGGCATGATGGCACATGACGTGTGTTTATCCAGGTTTTAGTCGGCCCGGAACACATGCAGTGAGTGTGCTGGCTGCAATCCTCAGTGTATGGCATCAGTGCATCCCAGCTATTAAACTTTGGACACAAGAACAGGTTTTAAGAATTTGCTTCTTTAAAGTACCAGAGGAAGCAGAATAATACATTTCTTCCTAAAAGCCTCAGAACAAAGTGAGAAAGAAAAAGTACTAACCCTCCCTCTCTCCCCACTGCCTCCAAAGAGCAACAAATTCCCACCCCTATAGGCACCACATTTCCAGGCTTTAAATAAATAACAACAGCGAGGCCAACCTTTCCATCTCCCCTATGTAAGAGGAGAAACATTCTGGCTTTGCCACATGTCCTGTAATTACGGGTCGAACCCCTGTTCACAGGGGTATCGATCTGCTGCTAGCTGAGTCTAACTCATTAGGTATTCCTTCATTGTTTCCTATGCAAATTAAGTTAATGAGAATTAGGAACATAATGGAGCCCATTCACCGTTCTAGTTGGTGGAAAATGGGTTTGACTACCAATTTTCCATTACAGCTGTTTTGTAATTACTCTGGAGCACTCTGCATTCTAATGGAGATCCTGAGCTGATCTGACAGTCGCTTAGCTTTTTTTTCTTTTTCCCCCTCCTCTTTCCCATCTTCTCCTTCTTCCCAGAAAAAATTGTGAGATTTTTTTTTTTCCATTAAAGCTCTGGAGTTTGATTTC
>NW_020955203.1:1360227-1373989 GCF_003031625.1 Empidonax traillii
AAAAAAAGAAAAAAAGACAAAATTAAACCGAAAGCATCATGGATTTTATTCTTTTCACCCTGATTTCTGAAGGAAATGAGGCTTATCATGGTCAAAGAGCACACACGTCTCTGCCTATTTGTCTGTCTGTCTCACTTTACAGACTGATTAGCTCATTTCAATCAAATTTAGCTGAGGGTTGGAGGTGTCAAGGATATTAAATTACTGCGAGCTTCAGAAAAGAGGCATCTGAGTAGCAGAGAAACACTCTATGAGCACGGCTTCCAAAGACAGGCTGCAGTGAGAGCCCTCTCTCATTAGACTCGAAAGAGACCACATAGAAAAATGCATTTTTGAACATCTCAGACACAAGATCAGGGTTTGTGCCTTCCCTGACACATGGCACAGTCTAGCCACGAGACACAAAGACAGCGAAAACCAGGCTTCGTTAGTTCTGCTGAACACAGAACGAGCCGTTTTCAAGCCATTGAGTCTAAAAGTACATTTAAAGCTGCAGAAGTTCAAGGCTTCCAGCTTTAGGAAACCACTCTCAGCTATTTCTCTGAAGAACGTATGTTATTAATGGTGTTAATTACAACAGTGCCTATGGGCCAACCAGGTGTGGGGCTCCACTGTGCAATTAGGCACTGAATAAACACTGAATAATAGCTGGTCTTGGCCTTATCAGACAAGTCACACATGAGGGTGGGGAGAGGCTGGAAAGTGTGGAGTTAGATACCACAGTCATGGTGTCCCCATCAAAAGTTGTGTTTCATCTGTGTTGAGGATGGGGATAGCTACCTTCAGCTCAGATCTTACCCTTCATCATGCAAGGCATTAGCACTTTGGAAACATTCTGAATACTGATGGTTAGGTTTCTTTTAATTTTCTACTTTGGAAGAGAATGGCTGGCGTGATCCTGAAATAAAATTAATATAATTCTGAAGGATGATATAATAAGGCACCTTCCTGTAGTTCTCTCATGTAAAAAAGAAAGTTACTAACACCAAAAATATTTTTGCCACCAATAACAAAATTTGTATGGCCAAAGATCATAGGAGACTGTGGATGACACATGGTCTGGCATGCTGCTGTGCTTAGAATGACAGAGGTGGTTGCTCTACATAGTCCTTACAAATTGTCTCTTTGGGCTTCACCTCGACCCTAGGACTCTCCTAGGGCTCAGTAAGGTAACTTGAAGTTGTTAGTCAGCAGCTCCTGATTTGGGTCTACAGGCCACCTTGCAAAGAAAAAGCCCAGATTTTTGTGAGTGTTTACCATTCCTTACTCCTTTTGGAAAGCTGAACACGTCCTATCCCACATGGCTTCATTTCTGACTCCAGTTAGCGCAGGATGCATGCAAGGCTTGTTTAAATAAGCAGGAAAGCTTCCAACCTTTCTTCATGGGAGTAAGTTGAGTCTGAGGGTTAAGAAAGGCCAATGGCTACAGGGAAGGAGGCAGCAGGAATACAGCTGGATACCTCTATACAAGACCAAATGAACACAAAGTGTGTTACTACACCATTTGGATTATGAGAGAGGTTTAATTGAAATGCACAAACCAAAAGGTCAAATTCATGTAAAATTTAAAGACCATTTTTATTATTTGACATGGAACAAATTGTAACTTTATATTGCCTTTAGATGCAATTTTGTTCAATGAAATTAGATTAAACTAAAATAAAACACGCCCTTTAAAGTGTTAAGATGAAATATTAGAACTTATTATTGGTGGAGAGAGATTTTGATTTCTCTAATAAATACTGAGGAAAATATTTGGTGGAAAGTACAGCCACCTAATTTGCATTAATACAAATGAGAACTATTAAGTTTAGCTGATTAGCATATTCATGTGTACTGTAGGCATCACGTATTCAAAATAGGCTCTGATTACTAACTTAAAGTACTACATTTAAGAACTGAACTTTTGAAACTTGGAATGCAACCATTCATGACATTTGGAATGTGGTGCAAAATCAAGGTTTTTACAATGAAAATAATGTACAACACTTAAGAAATATCGAAAAGTAACATATACAAGGCAATGCTGATCATTTTGGGAATCTTTCATTTTAAATGGAACAACAAAGTGAAAGAGAATATTGTCAGGTAAAAAGAAAATCACAAATACAACAGAGATGTGGTATCTTATCCATGTGGCATCTAGACTTTAAGAGATTTAATCCTCATAAAGTCCTGATTGTAAAATTATGGGAAAATTATTATGCTTGTTTTCACATGAGAGGCAGGGTAAATGAAATGACTACCTAGAGCAGAGGAAGAGTCAGGCTCAGAAAAATTTCAGATATGTATATTTTTTTTTACATCTGCTATTTATGCCTTATCTGATATCTTCCTCTCCCTAGACATTTTCTTTCATTTATCATAACATACATCAGTCAGTCTAGCAAACTACTGAGGGACATATTTTCAACTGTCTGAACTTGCAGAACTATCTTAATAGTTCCACTGGCTTCACTAAAATTAGTTATAGTTAATGATGTCACGCATCCTAAATACTTTGATGTATCATGGTATGAAGTACTGGCAATTTCAATCCATCAGTTACCCTGAGCATTGGTAAGTGTAATATGAAAAGAAATGCCTTTTCACTCTTTGGATATTTTGTCTTAGGTCATTTCTGTTTACCTTATTGTTTCACTATCTTGTTTTCTTCTAGAAGTAGGGGGATGTAAAAGAGCCCTCCATCCTTGCCCTGTCATGAAGAAATAGAGGGGGTAAGTCACTCCTGTAATCTATCCAAACTGCTAAGGAAAAGGATGGAGAGAAAAAACATTTTGCTTTATTTTTTACTCCAGTCTCACTTAATGACAGTGCTGAGCTGGAGTGGCTATTAAAAAAAAAAAAAAATACAACATGCAAAATCTTTGAAAAGCATGGGATGCTGACACTATATTTTCTGCTTTAAGTTTTCATTAGAAAGAACGGTATAATTACTGAACTTTCATCAGGGAAAATACTTTATAAATTTAAGAAGAGGCTTTAGGTACCGTGATAGACCTTTCTAATTAAGCATGTAGAATGTAAGAATAGGGAGCTTTTTTTCATTTAATAGTGAGCTTCTCACATCATCGTACCAGGCAAAAACTGGAATTGCAAACGTGGTTGCCCTGAAAAAATCCTGGCATTGTTTTAAACCTGTGATTTTAATAGGAACATGGGAGCTCTTCCCTTTACTTTTTTATTATTATTTTATAAGGCGATCATTTCAGCATTCAATTCCCCAACATCACTGTTTTTTGTCTGTTTGTTTTTTGATTAACAAGGAAAATGAAACAATTTTCACACGGCTACTATGGATGCATTCAGCCACTGAGATAAGATACACCATCAGAGATTTAACCCTCAGATTTGTATTTTCGTCTCCCTCTTTACAGTAGTTATATTCAAATCTGGCAGTTTCTATCCAAAAGATTAGACCTCCAGCTGTCATAGCAAATTTAACTCTAATAGAATCTTAGGCAAAAATAACAACAGCAACAGCAACAAATTGTCCACAAGTGAATTTTCATGGTTCCACTTCTCTGCCCAACATTTCTGGAAACTGGATAAACTGCTGATAGAGAATGTGAGAGTGAATCACTGAAAAGTACTTCAGAGAAGTCCTTCTTGGCAAATTCTATCCCAGATAAGGGAATAAGAGTTCACACTAAGAGAATTTCAGTGAAATACATAACACCGAGATGTATCCAACACAGCAGTTGAAGCTAAATCTCCCAGTGAGGGTTGGGGGGCAGGGGGTGGAAAAAGAAGAAGAAAAAAAGATAATTGTGTATTATGAATGTAGCTAAAAACTTGCAAGGATGCATATGATTAAATAAAAAAAATATACAAAATGAAAGGGATCTGAGTGTATACTGATCTCGTTTTCATAATATTTGTACACGTGTACACCCATCCTCACATCTCACAGGTATTACCATCCTTACTTTGCATACACCGAGTCACAGAAAAGCATCTCTCATACAGACCTCTAGGCTTAAACAGTAGCTTTGACCCTTTCAGCAGAATTCAAGCTGTCATTACCAACACAGATTCTCTAAAATAGAAGGAAAGGCCCAATTCCTGGAAACTAGAAGAAGCTAAGCATTTAGCAGGATAACTTTTTGCTGTGCTTACCTCAGTAGGAGTTGTAGATGTGCAGCATCTTTGAGGATTTAACCTATCACTTTCAAAACAGACAGCATGAAGCTTATTTCTCCTGTCCTCACTAACCCAGACTGTGCTTTGTTGAGAATGCTATATTCAGAGCAAAGGATAGTTTTGGATTTCATACTCAAAAGGTATAACTTGAATTCCTGATTTAATTGAACTAGATGAATGGTTTTCCCCTGGATCTTACTGGGATCAAAACTTGTCATTTTTCATTTCCATTAATGAGGTACCATAGATATACACCGGCAGCAATTCTGGCAAGAATGAAAGTGGAAAGGAGAGCAAATGGTCAGACTATCCTTTTTAAACTTAAATTCTGAAGGCTATTAGGGAACTTTTCTTTCCCTGCCTTACTAGTGTGGATTTTCTTGCTACTTTCTCTAAATAATCTACTATTCATCAGAGAAGGAAGAGTCCAGATGACAAAACACGGATCTATTAGGGCATCTTTTACAAAAGCTTCCACACTTCCTGTTTTCCAATTCTTTCTTTCACAGAATAGGACAGACCTAGGTGTGACCGTATTTAACAAAGCTGAACTTAGAATTCCTCATTAATTTTCAGCACTTTCTTAGCACAGCGGAAAGTTTCTCAGGAGAATCTAAAAAGTGCTAAAGCTTCGCATCGAAGTCAATAAAACTTGTTACCTGTTTTTGTTGGGTGTGAGGGGGAATGTGAAAAAAAGTACATTGGAGTACTTTTGAATGCAGCCTGTGGAAAAGAAAACAGGTGGGGGTTTTTTTTGTTTGGTTGGTTTGGGTTTTTTTGTATTCCCCCCCACCCCCTAACTTCTGGTTTTTTTGGTTGGTTTTTTTTTTTTTTTAAGGGAAAATGAATCATAATAGAGGATTTGGAGAAATCGTTTGGAGCACAATGCAAAGACCTGCTGAATGGACAGTTTGATTGTGAGAAATAAACTGGGAGTTTGAAGTAAATTGGCACTAGACCAAGGATCTAGGAGAGTTTTTGTCTTACACAGCACTAGCACAGACTCAAGCAGGAGCAGTACTGTGAATTGCCTTTAAAAGCCATACTTAGACAAGTGCAATTTCATGTTGCAGCAGATGTGATGCCAGTAGACAAAACCATAAGATTCTTTAGTAGGGAAGCTCTCTAGAGCGAACTCATTGGAATACTTCAGTGATTAAACCCACATAGACAGGCAAGGTTATAAAGGATCTGTCTCACACATAGGAAAATGCAGGGTGATGTTATATGTCATTTCCACCAACATCTTGCTGCACTTTTCTACAAGCATGGCTCGTGAAGGATGACAATGTATCTGAAGTATTTTTGAAGATTTGACTTTCTCTTCTCTATGCAAACTGGAAAAAGCAAAGCACTCCTCTGGCCACCATTACTGGTACTATTTCCTTTTCCTCCAAGCTGAGTAAGTATTCCTCCAGTCATACCCTCTCTGATTAGTACTGTCTTGTGGTTAGAAATGGAAGACTGGAGCTTCAACAGGAGTTAGTCTTTAATTTAGAATTTTAATCTAGTTGGTAGCATTACTGCCCATCATTACCCCTTTGATGGGAACCACCTCTCAGACTTGAGAGACAGTCCTCCCTGTCTCTCTCACCCACTGTCAGGTACTCAACCATACAAAGTCAGAATGTGACTTACCAGTGGTATGACCCAGTTCTGCTAGTGTTTTTACTTTTCTGCAGGCAGAAGCTTTCAAAGAAATATCTAGCAATTATTTGTTTGTGGAACACCCTTGAACAATGATAATATTTGGACTTTGGGCTGAAATTAGTAACCCTCTTTTTATGAAATTACCAGAGACAAGATTAAGATCTGGACTGTGAAAACACAATGTGTAGCTACAGGGCGGGTTAGTGCCCCTCTTTTAGACTAAGGCCTATTTCCTGTCACATTCTAGAATACAACTGGATATTAAATGAAGCAGGCAGAACACAGTGTAAATTGGTACCATGTAGTCCTCTGTGTGCAGAAGTCAAGTGACAGCCGGGGACCAAATAGTCTGTCCCTAGGTCCATGAGATTCATGACTTTGAGAAACAACATGTAAAATACATCACACAGTGTCCTCCAGGGAGACATTTAAGTGCCAAACTCTTTCTGCCTAGGGCTGCTTGGAAGCATTAAATGACATTCCTTCAGTTTTGGGGGCTTTGAAGAACTTCCAGTTTTTTTATTTCTAAAACTCATCAAGGCAGATGTACCAAACAGTTGTTTCATAACGGTATCCAACTCTCTTAGTCCTTTGGCAAGAAAATTCCTTCTTTCCTTCTTCTCAAGCTAGTATTAACTACAATATCTCCCATCCAGAAGTTGCACTGTTTATAGTCAGTCAGCTTTCCAGTACAAGTGAGAGTTGGTTTTACTACACTCAGTATGAACTTATTTTTAAGTCAAATAGGCAAGAAGAAGATTGGAAAAACAGAAAAGAAAAATTATCTCATTCACCGAGAGACTGCCACTTAGTTTTAGATCTTGTCAGCAATTATAAGTGGAGGTGCATCAGCATAACTGCGGAAATATTGATTCACTTTATATGTCTCTGTTACTTAAAAAAGGAAGACATACAGCAGAAACTAGACCAGTCCTTCAGTTAGGGGTTGCTGTCATAAATGTATGGATGAGAATAGAATTAGCCTTCTTTACAAGGAAGGATCTCACTTATGATAAATGCAGAAAATTCTGAAAAAAAAATGTAAGTATTTGTATTATTAAACATATATACATGTATACATAGACACTGCTTATGGAATTTATAAAGTCAAGCACTCAGGCATTAGTAAACATCAGAAATAAGGTTGCCAGTGCTATGTGCCTTTTCTCTCATTGTGGCTGTTGATTATGAAGCCACTTTTAATTATATGAAGACATGTTGTTCACTCCATGGGTGTCCTGCCTCATTCAACACTCAGGTTGAATAGGCCTCATTTTGTACATAATGATCCTCTATGTGCTTTCCCACCATTGATTACCAACCATAGGATTCACCTCACATCCTTGCAGAGATCCCACACGTATAAGTTTATATTTGAGATAGCTGCTCCAGGCTTCCCCTCTAAAGAAGGAGAAGAAAGAGGCGTTTTAAGAGGTGACCCATTTTAAATCTGTGTTTTAGAGTGAAATGAATCGCACCCTAAGGAGAAGTACTTCTCTCCCTTGACTATAAAGAGACTTTGACGAGCTCAGGTAGAGCCCTCCACACTGTGGATGCATCCCAATGCCTGTGACCCCAGCTGTTATCTAGCACACAGTCTTTAAACTCTCTTCCAAGCAGAGAGGTTTTATCAGCCCTATGGGGTGGTCTGGTGGTCCTTGTAACATGACCTGAATTATTCCTGTAACACATCCACACTGTAGCCAAGAGGGTTCCAGTCACCCAGCTTCCAGCACTAGTGTTTGCTCACAGAGCTATCAAGTCCATCTAACCTCTTATATCTAACCATCAATGATCACAATAATCAGTGGAAGGAGAGAGTCCTCTCCAGAGAAAAATTCTCCACTGGCTCATGAGAGAGGCTACAGGGATGTTGTTCTGTGCATTAACTTTCCTTTTTTCATGTAACATTTTCTATGCTGAGTGCACGCTTCCTCTCTCTCCTATTACTACTTTGACCCAACACCTTTACATATCAGACACCGGTGCCTGAATTCAGGCACCAGTAAATGAGATAGAAACCATCAGTGACCACACCTGAGAAGTTCAAATCTTCATTTGCAGTACACACAAGGTATAATCCTGATCTCAAAAAAACAGGTCAGCATCTTGCCTTTATAACTCCATTTGTCCTTTTACAAATGATAAGGATGGGATTTCTTTTTTTTTTTTTTTCATCTTCACAATCCTGTCTAACTACCAGGATATACCCAGCATTTTGAACAAAATGAACCAAAGATTCTTAAGGCCTTGAACTAAAGAGAAATTCTCACCCTTGGCCTTCTCATGACATCCATGCAGACTTTTTAAGCTGGAAAAAAAAAAAAAAAGAAACACAAAAAAACCCAAAACCCTGATAAAAATAATGCCAACTTCATTCTTCCTTCTTTGTCAGGTATGGCATAAGCATATCTCTGGCCCCTGCCGACCTGTTGGTTCTCTCTTTTGCCTGCAGACTCAGACTGTCTCATCTTGAAGTTTACAGCTGAGGGCAAGAAAATATATGTGAAGAATGGACTCACAGTGAATCCAGCAGAAATTCAGACAAAAGTAGAAATGACAGGATATTTGTATGCTCCATGTCCCTGCAGCTCTATTTTTTCTTTCTTTTTTTTTTTTTCTTAGTGAGGCCCTGTCTTCTGTTTCTTCTGCATCCTTGTTGTAACTTTTTACATCTCGCATCCCCTATCATTTGTTTTCTTCAGTCATGCTGAAACTTTAGTGATCTTCATCTACCTCATTCCCACTCTAAGGAGCGCCGTGCCTTATCAGCTCCAACTCCCTATCCACTTGGTATTCAAAAGTTGGCTCAGGTTTATTCCATTCATTCTGTTTGACAAAGTGTATCACCCAGTTCTGGGTCTTGCTCACCCTGAATTCAACTACAGACTTTTTACTTCTCTGCAGTGCTTTAAAATAAAAAGTAAGTCCTAAATAGCGAAGACAGACCATTTCCCTGTCTAGTTAACTTATCCAAAACTGACTTCACTGTAGTCCAGGCAACAAAAACTAGAATGCATTGCAGGTTCAGACTAGACCATGCCCACTGGGGAAGTCTTTGCTGTCTAGAAAAAGATACATCACTGTTAAGGGAATGTTCTGTGATCGCACAGAACACACATTTGTCCATAGTTTGACAAAATCATGGAGGCATTTAATCTTTTCCAAAACAGATAAACTTGTAATTCAGAGGGGGGGAGGGGGGGAATTATGGTATTTTTGTTTCCTGTTGTCATGCTGAACATTGTTGCACGAGTTCAAAAATTAGAAGGAAAAAAGCCCCAGGTCTCACCACAACTGGAGGTAAACACAATGCTGGGACAATTTCAGTCACAGAGGCTTAAGTTTAGCACTTATTTTTAGGCTATATGACAAAAGCTCGTTTGCAGATGCCCCTATGGTACCACAGAGAGAGAGAGCATAGCAGGTGAGGGAACCAAAAAATACACTTCCAGGTTACTTCCATGCCCATCACAGGGTCCATTACCCCATTAAAAACTCATTCCCACAGGCCCAGAGGAGCACATGGGTACGCTGCCAACCCAAATCAAGGATTCCTAACACTTTGTCTGCCCCTTTGACACCCAGCTGTCCAAATAAAGTCTTTGCTCCACTCTACTGGTATGACACTTATCACCACAAGCCATCAGGAGCAGCTCTTTGGATCACCTTCCAGACAAAGAGTTTCTGCCCAAATGTGTGGGACACGATGCAGAATGTAGAGGAAAAGCACCTTGGGATTACACTGGACTTGTTATGAGATATCTAGAGATTAGGTAATTTAAAAGGAAAGAATTCAGGAAAAAGGATGAATTAGAGTCTAAAAAATGACCAGTCACATGTAAATAATTCACTGGTCAATGCACTTGTCTGACTGTGCCCTGTGCCTGAAGCACGATCTGTCCTGTCTTCTTAGAATCATAGAATCATAGAATCATTTTGGTTGGAAAAGACCATTAAGATCATCGAGTCAAACATTTAACCTAGCACTGTCAAGTCCACAAAACTCATTCCTGGAGTAACTTAGGGCAGAATGCATCCCTAGAGAGATATTTGTCTGAAGGCAGAAGGAGAGTACAATATGAATTAAAAAAGGGTTGTAAGACAACCATACAAACAAAAGCAGATGATCTACTCCAATTCCTCAGCTTTACCAGGACATCAAACTGCATCTAGAAACCCAAGGAATTTCATACACAACCTTGTATGAGCCTCAGCCAAGTTACAACTTTGTGTGATAGCCAGAAGGGCACTCTGATAACCTCTGGGAACACACAGACTGCCTCTTCAAGGTCTTTACGTATGCAGTGTTGCCCCTTATCTCTGAAGGGACCACTGATTTATTTATTCTCGTTTAAGTTCTTTTCTCTCTCCTGAAGGAGAGCTGCCCATGCTGTGTGCCTGTCTGTGCAGGGGGTCTGAGCCCAGAAGCCCAAGTCAGACAGACCATGGGTGAAGCAGTCTGTCCACTGGACAGCAACTGGAGCAGGTGTGGGTGTATGGGTGACCTTGAAAGTGCCAGAGAGCATCAAGCTGCTGGGAGAGTGAGTAGGTTAAGTTGCACAGCGTCATCAGCCGTGGAAACAGGGGAAGGAATCCCAACCAGCTGTGTGTTGTGATGGCCTATACCAGCAACTGGAGTAGGTCTGTGACCTCAGTGGTTTGTATGTCCAGGTACCAGTAGCTGGGGAACTGGGAGCCAGGGACTGCCCAGCTACTGGGCAGAAGGACTGTCTGAGGCCAGTTGTTGTCAAGAGTTTATATGTTCATACATATCCATATGTTCTCACTAGTGGATCTCGGTACTTCTCAGTAAGTGAGGGAAGCAGGATGAAGCTGTTGATGCTGTCTGTGTCTGAGTGAGTGCTTTGAGTGTCTGTGATCCATGTGGCCAGACATATATGTATGTAGGTACATATGTATGGTGCATGTGTGTGCTCTGCATGTGTGTACCCACTGGGAATACATCCTCATGCTTGCTGCTGCTTGGACTGTAACAGCCTCGCCTCTCTTGGGATGGATCCAGCATGATCTATTTTTATTTAGCACTTATAACTGTCTGAATACAATATCTACTAATAAAACATATAGGAGAGTAGTAATTTTATGTATTGGTACCAAATACTCTCAAAACAATAGCACAGAAATAACTCTTCTAAACCTCTGGCCAAAAAAGGGAAGGAAATAACCTCCCAGAAGACTGCTTTTCATGAGGCTAGTCAAGACTTTTCATTGACTGGTGTGTGTTGGCAAAGGGATAGAGTAGTTCGTTTTATGTTTCATTCTCACATCCAGATATGATCAATGAAGCTTCTCTCTACAGGCATCATTACTGAGTCTCATAAGGAGGTCTTGGTATTTTGGGACAAAACTGTACAAACCACTAGATTGAAGCTGGAGTAATCTAGACATTAAAAAAAAAAAAATTATGAAATTACCACTACTCATTCACGGGAAAAGGGGGAGAGGAAGGATTGTTATGTATGTTACATGGGTTGTTTCTTTAAAGATAAAGTGATGCTGCTTTTTGTCTGGAGATGTCAGACTCTTCAACTCATCTGAGACGGGAGGGGTATGGGAGAGTTCATTAAATTATTAATAATACCTTAGCTAAATATAATTGGAAAGCTTTGGAAAGAAAACAATTTTCCATTATTTATCAAATCAGAAAGTTGGTTTCTTTAACCTGTTTGTTTCCGTATGCACTAGCAATGCACTAGGATGACCCACTGTGCAGGTATTTTGTAGCCCTCCTTGTGTCAAGTGACTACTTCTTTTGCTCCAGCTGTGAAGACACCTCCATCTCAGGCTGGGTGGCACCAGATTCAATCCTTGCTGTTGGAATCTATAATAATTTTCACACCCACCTCCTCACAAAAGTCTCTGGCTGGAGTGCTGAGTGACTGGAAGAGCATAGTCACACCACGGTTCGGCATTCTTTGAGTCAAGTGCATCCTGATGCTTTTCTGTTTGCAAGTATTTTTTAGAGAGGGATGGATGGTAAAAACTCCCTGGTGTGGCATGAGGACAAGGATGAACCATCAGCAGAAAATATTGAGTCATACTCAGCATGGTAACTAAAAGGAAAAAAAAAAAACAAACCTCCAGGCCTGTCATGTCAGGGCTGCAGCTTTAACCAGGGCTGACTGATGGTCCCTGAGGTCTTGTTGTTCTGCTCCATCTTGGATGCCAGCTGGGAATCAAGGAAATGAAGGCTTTCCAGGCAAAAGTTCTCAAGTATGGGGGAAGAAGAGGATATGGAGAATGGTTTGAACTCCTAAATCTTGTGCAGGCGACATGGACTTAACTGATCCAGGAAACTTGCAACAGGAAATCCAAGACCACGTTAAGGAGTGTTTAAAGAAGGGCAAGAGAGAAACAGGACAAAATACTTCTGCAGTGAGTGACAGACTCAACCTCATCACTGACATGAATTTATATATCTGTGACTCCAGATCATACTTATATAGACTTTTTTCTTTTATAAGAACAGGACATTTTCTTAGTCTTTAGAAAACAAGAGGGTTTCTTTTTCTACCGGTTATATAGCAATAGGCAAAGACCAACTCTAAGCGATGTACCAAACATTTGAGGAATCTTGAAAAAGACTTTCAAGTTCTTAATGAATTTCAGTTTTCTCTCCTAACTCTTCATTGTCACCATCAACAAGAATGTTGTCTGAAGCAGATGAGGAGATGAAATGAGCAATTTTCCTCTTACAGTGCATTCCACAGGCATTCACCATTATGAAGGGCTTTCAGAAATGAATGGTTTTCTCAGGAGACTTTATTCACCTATTTTTTGCTGGTTAAGACTTTACTCCATTTTTATGCTGTCTGTGGCATAAATATAAAAGCAGCGTAAATGGGAAGATTTCTAATGGATTATTTCCCAATTTGAAATAGTTAATATGAAAAAAAAAAGAATCATTGTTCATTATGGAGATCTGAGGACCTTTATTTAGCACATAGACCTGTTTCCCCACAAGTTGCAAAATCAAATTTTTCCTTCTCCTTTACAACAATTTTTTGAGACATTTGGGAAATCATTGGGGTTTTATCCCAGTGGTTAATTCTATAATCAATGGTGTGTTTGATCATTTGAAGGCCTTCAGTCTAAGAAACTCATTATTATAAGGAGTGTTTGGATGGTATATCCTGGCATGGACATAAGCATTTGGATATCTTGAGCAAAATGAGCTTAGTGGTATCAAGCATTTCTGCAGAATTTATATGTACCATGGGAAACAGAGACAGAAGGAGATAAAGTGACCAACGAGTTCACTGAGTCCATCTGTCCACCACTGCTGACCACACACATGACTAATACACCCCTGTACATTCAACAGATTTCCTTTTAAATCTGTTGGGCTTCTTGACCTTCCTGTTCTGGTTGAATAATGTTTGGATAAATAGATATATACATAAATGGAGTGGCAGAGAGTTGAAAATACTCTGGGCTGCATTTTGATTTCCTTTGCTGATGATCTATTGAATATACCTGATGCATTCTATGTGTTCATTGACTTTTCTATTTGTTTCATACTTGTACTCATTTTTACTGATCACCATCCTGCCTTCTGTAATGTCAAGATATAATGAAAAATCTTCCACCAACAAAGGTGTCCTTTGATATTTCTTATAGCTTATATATCTTTTCCCCCCCCTGGATCCATGCCTGTTGCTTTCTGATGAAGTTTCAAATGCAGAGCACACAGTCATAGCTTGAGATTTGGCAGATGGGGTATTTTGTCCTTCATTTCATTGGGTTTTCTTTTTTTTTTTTCCTTTACTATTTTATCCAGAACTGCCATAATCATGTAGAATATTTATTAAGGTTATTCCCAATATTTTTTTATTATCTGACTGAGTGTCCCTGGTGGTGCAGTGGCTAAACCACAGCGTTTTCAACGCTGAGATCTGGGTTCGATTCCCGGTTAGGACACTCCCCGGGCGGATGGAGCTCGCTA
>NW_020955203.1:1374085-1384055 GCF_003031625.1 Empidonax traillii
GCAATCCATCTACGTCCTGAGGACCTCGCTGCCACCGTCCAAGCGTGCTTGGCCCCGGCAGATGAACCTCAGGATTAAAGGGTGGGCTCAGTTCTGCGCACACTGTGTCTCACCTAAAAAATCCAATGCGCAGGCTGGAAGGTGGAAAGACCTTCCCCGGTTCTTCGTTCGCGAAGAGACTGGCCATTAGTATTATCTGACTAATAGGGTACTAACAACTGGTCAAGTAACTGTACTAATGAAAATATGGATGTTGATCAGTTATTTGGTTACTGAAATGATTGTTAGGTGTGAAAAGATTGACCAGAACAAATTATCTACTTAAGAAAGGTGGGAGGGTTTCTGTTTAAAAGATATCAGTGACTTTGCAGTGCATTTGTTTCGGAACAGCTTATCCGAAACAGAAGCTCCTTATACAATATAAAGGCTTTTTAGAGGGTGTTTTCTAAGCACATTATTTTGTTTAGGTTTTGGTTTTTTTCTTATTCTTTGCTTTTCCTTCTTTCTTTTTCTCCTTCTATATTTTTATTGTTTGAACATGGAGGACAAAAGGACCCTTGAGAGCAGACTTAAAAGTGGTATTTTGTCACCTTCACACACAATGCTCTGTAGTGGAAGAAAAGACTTAGAGCAGCTCTCCAAGGAGATGGGAAGGAAGAGTTTATAAATGGATTTTCACTAATATTTTGCGTCTTTCCTATCTAGAGGAAAAAAAAAAAAAAACAAACCTGGTTCAAACATCTGTGCATTAACATGCAAGATACAAAAAAAACCAGAGCTACCTTCCTGGGAAATTTACTCTTTAAAAGGCTCATGTAGATGAAAAGAGATTGTATGTGCCTGTCCTTCTAGAGGGGAAAGCATCCCAAGCTTTCACAGGCTTTTGTTTCACAAGAAACGAAACCTTTCCGGACTGGCATCCTCAGTAACAATCCCAGAAGCTGTGAAAAACAGCAGTGATCTGGAAGGTCTGATACCCCCAGGCCACACGGATGTGAATCAGGGCTATGGGTTCCAATGGATTTATCTGTGGGCAAACCCACTGTTCAGCCAGGATAAGGCATTTGTCTCAGGAGACATGTTTATTAGGTGCTGCACGAGAATTACTGGGTGAAGTTCCCCTGCCTTCTTCAAGCTGACTGTGAACTCCCATGATTTCAGTTCATTTCTCATGATAATTTTTTCTCTTTAAATGACTGCTCTCTGGATGGTATGTGTTTTGAATAACTGCTGGTTATATGTCTGTCTTTTCTTAAGTAATTTTTAGTCCCTGTGGCTGCAAAATTAAGTTTATGGATATGGCAAGAAAACAGTCCTAAAAAAATTCCAACAAAACAAAGAACAAAAAAAAACCCACAACCCTCCCCCCCCCTATAAAATCTAAGAGAAATCTAGGAAAGTGTCAGTACTGTCTCACAATTTTCAGCTTGTTTCATGATTTTTTAGGAGGAAGGACTGAATTCCTGAATCTGGGAGCAGCATGGGTAAGCACTACAATATCTAATGACCTCAAAACATGTACACGTAAAATTTAGCTTTACAAATAAAGTTAAAAAAAAAAATGTCACTAACAAAGAACATCTGGGTGAAAAAATTTGTCTTCTTCATGCTGCACCTGTTCAATAAATAGAGGAATAACAGATTCTGGTGTCAATCTAGGTGTTTTTTTTTTTTTCTTTAGCTAGCACTAATTAATTTTGAACACAGAGGAAAAATGATTGAAGTAAAAAAAAAAAAAAAAAAAAAAAAAAAAAAAAAAAAAAAAAAAAAAAAAAAAAAAAAAAAAAAAAAAAAAAAAAAAAAAAAAAAAAAAAAAAAAAAAAAAAAAAAAAAAAAAAAAAAAAAAAAAAAAAAAAAAAAAAAAACAAAACCCAACCAAAAACCTAAAAAAAAAAAAAAAAAACAGCTTGGGAGAGTCTAAATGTGATTAACTTTCTTTTGTAATTAAATTGCTAAGAAGAGACCTTAAGTGCAGTTAGGTAAGCATATACTTAATTACTACATGATAAATAAATATCCTGAAGCACAATCTGACTTCTTGAGAGAGGAATAGCAGACCTGGGTAGACAAAGTGGTCGAAACAATGAGGGAAAGGGGAGAGTGTTGCTTGTCTCCTTCTACTCTAACTAGAACTCTTTGCATTTGAATAGAAAAATCATAGGTCATAACTTCACTATTTGTTGTTAAATTATTGTCATCACAACATCTCCCTGCTCATCAAGCAAGGTGAAGTCTTGGTACAGCATCTGGGTACACTTCAGGGTGGGTCAGTATCTCTTCTTGGGGGAGCTGTGACAGGGAAGATCCACAGTTCTTCCTCTCTCCTTACCGTGTTGCTGATAGAAACTAAAGAGACTGACACATCCTTCAGGATGGCACACATCTCCAGACACTGGGAGAGATGATGTTTCCACCATGATGATTACACACTAGAACTACAGATTATGCTGTCACTTGCTATCATGGCATTCAGAGAAGAACTGTGCTTGTGAGACTCAGTCCTGTCCTATGCACTCACAACAAGCAGGGCTTGGTATCCTCCAATGTAGTTTTGAAGAAAAAGATGTGTGTGCTGCAGGGGCACAATGGTAATACATGTTGTCATTAAGACAAGTGAAACTATTTACTTTAAAGGGAGGGGAAAAAAAGGACCTGACTGGTCCACAGAATTTTTTTAATTATCATTAATGTTATAGATTGTCAGAAAAGAAAATTAACTTTTTTGATTTCTAAACTTTTGCTGTGTTTGATCTCCACTCCAATTAAAATAATAGAATAGAATCATAGAATCATTAACATTGGAAAAGACCTCCAAGATCATCAAGTCCAACCTTGTCAACCTTGTCAACAATCATGGCACAAAGTGCCACACCCAGTCATTTCTTGAATACTTTCTCAGGCAGCCAATTCCAATGCCAGATCACACTTTCAGTGAAGAAATTCTTCCTGATGTTCAGCCTGAGCCTCCCCTGACACAGTTTGAAGCCATGTCCTGTTGAACAAACAAAATTTTTTGAAACAGCAAAATTTTGAATTGTGTCATCTTCTGGGAAATAGATAACTCAGCCTCTTTTCCCATTGCAAATACAGTTGCTAAAGTGCTGGGAAAATTCCCATTATTTAAATCAGTGCTTTTACCAGTATGATTCTTATATGATTTTGACAATTCAGAAAGCGCATGCTCAGGTTCTATTGCTTTAACAGCAGATTGATGAAATGTTTGAAGGAACTTTGTCTCCTTGAGCTTGGCAGGGCTGAATTGGAAGTTATGTTCACATTTTGAATGAAGCTTTGAAGAAGGTAAAAAACACTGTGAGTTCACTCCAGCCTGCAATTATACTGCTGATAAGATGTTAATGAAGAGAAGCGCTGCACAGAGTCTGCAAAGTAGTTATAATCAAGTCTTGTTGTAATTAAAATTGTCAACAAATTGACAAAGACTCTTAGTGACTTGTACTAAAACCACTAGGATAGTGGAGCTGGGAGCATCTGTGCATACACTGAGGCCAATACCTGAAGCATTGCTTCTTTTCAGGATGACCTTTTCCTTAGGAAATCTTCCTTGTACAGAGTCAAAGTCTTGTTAGCCTAAAGCATCAACTCTACTCCAGGCCAACCACATCTGTTTTGTGAAACTGTATAAAAAATCAGGCAATGACAGAGTGATGCTTTGCCTCTGCCTCTCCTTGCAACAAAGCTTTAGGACTTGATGATCAAAACTTTGTGCATGTGTCCAAGCTTCTAAAACTCCTGGATACTTACAAATGGGGAAAGGAACTGAAATTTCTGTGGGTTGAAACACCTGTGTGCATGTTTGTATACATATCTAAGCACCTTCATGTCTCATTCTACCCATACAAAACTCATTATGTGCACAGCTCACTTTAACAAGACCTGATGTGTCATATCAATGTTGTGTACATATTAAATAAAAATAATATCTTTGCAATGGCAGCAGAAGGGAACTCACAGTCTTTTAGAGTTTCCAAAAAATAGTGTAATTCAATTAAAAAAATCTATGGTGATTTACTGGCAGCGAGGGTCCAATCCAGGGAAAATGGAGTTCGTACATTTCACAAGGAATTGGACCGGATTTGTTTAGTATGAATGGCCAGGCATTGATGATATAGATTTGGTTGCCTGGCTGCAGTTTTTCTGAACCAGGCCATCTCTTTTTAGTATAATGCTATATTTTTTCCCCCCATCGTTACATCAAAAGTTCATGGAAAATCATTAGCAGCAGTTTCACAACCTTCAAAAGGTATCACCACTTTTATTCCTTTGTAGAGGAAAACACACTATGTAACTCTCAGCCTTTCATCCTCAAGTATTTTCCACTTAAAAACAAGTTTGAAAGAAACTTAAACATACAACACATCATATATTTATAAGCCAGGAGTAGAAATCAAACAGCCTAGGCTTGAGGGAAGGCTGGAAATAGCCCACATCTATTTCTATACATAGACCCTTTTGCATATGGTACATAACCTCTGAGCCAAAAAGATTCTAGCAGGAGGTGTGAAACAGCCCCTTGCTGTTGAATAGGGTAAATGTGATGTGATGTGATTAAAAGGATAATTGTAATATTGTATGTCCCGAAACATTAATAAGCTGGCATTACAAATGCTCCCTTGTAACTGGTTTTGACATCAGCATTATTAACTGTTAATCAAGGAAGAGGAATCACTAGATAAACATTAAGCAATAGTGATCATGGATTGTTAGTAAACATGTGAAGGAACAACATGGTTTTATACTTGGCTACAGTTGGCATCTGAACAATAATTTTTTTATTATTGTTGCCACTCCTTTGCCTTTCTGACTAGCTTGAGTCACTGGGTATTTTGGATAGGGGAAGTGGAAGAGGGTGTTTGATTCTGGTTAAATTTTGCTTTGTTTCAGACCAAAATAAAAACACTACTAGCAAGATTTGTGAGGTTTTGAAGTTTCTAATTACTTTTTGCAAAATTTTTAACACTTCAAGGGCATCACACATGAGTCCTGCTACAAATAAAGAACGAAAAGAGGAGGGAGAAAGTTCTGAATAAGGATGTTTTCTTATTTTTTCATGTCATCATTTGTAAAACTCAATCTGAATTTGGAAGTAATACTTTCAAAGTCTGAGTTCTTCAAACTGTATTATTAAAAAAAAAAAAAAAAAAAAAAACAACAAAACCAGACCAAACAAACAAACAAATGAAAAGAAATCAAAACTTTTCCGTGTACCTAGTGAAAACAGCATCATGTTTCTTCAGAATTAAAGGTAGCCAAATCAAAAAAAAAAAAAAAAAAGGAAGGAAGAAGGAAGGAAGGGAGGGAGGGAGGAAGGAAGGAAAGAAAGAAAGAGAGAAAGAAAGAGAAAGAGAGAAAAAAGAGAGAAAGAGAGGAGAGAAAGAGAGGAGAGAAAGAGAGAAGAGAGAAAGAGAGAAGAGAGAAAGAGAGAGAGAAAGAAAGAGAGAAAGAAAGAGAGAAAGAGAAAGAAAAAGAAAGAAAGAAAAAACTGGGATGATGTCCCATGAAAGTTAGACTGAAGGGTGACTTTACAGCAGAGGAGTTCTTTCGCTTCTCTGGTGGTGGCTTGTCCAGGCTTAAACGTTCTGAAGTCTGTGAAGGAACATCCAGACAGTTCATCTAACACACACTGATTGAACGTTTCTGTCATCCTGAATTCAGCTGAGAGGCATCACAGCCCTGCTCTATTTCTTCCTCCTTTCTACATCAGTGACATGGCCCCCACCCCGGGGGGCCTTTATGTCAGCTGTGGATCCTTCCCTGATGGGGAAATTTTAGTGGCTAGTTTAAAGCAGCTGGAGATATCCTTTGAAACACTATAGCAGTCAGGGGAGGGTTAATCAAGGCTATTCTAAATTTTTCTTATAAACTTCAATAATTTGCTTGAACTTTAGGGACAGAGCAAATGAGACAAGGAATAGACTTTCTTCCAAACATGAAATGTGGTTTTCATGGGGTTTCTTTTTTAGAAGCTCTTTGACAATGAAATCAGTCCCTCCTTTATCACTGAATAGGGGTTTTCTTGTGCGTGTTTTTCAAAGCTTGTCAATACCTGTCGAGACCCATAGGACAGGTGTATTTTACATCACCCCATCAGACATACAGATAAAAGTATGTATTTCTGGTTGCCGCTTTGCTGTGAGTGACACAGATTACAATGTTGCAGTGTCAAGTTCTCCCAGGGAAAGGCTTGAATGTATGACCAATAAACCAAAAAATGTGTATTTTGCATTTCAGAGTAAACAACTGCATCATGTAAGCCTATTCATTTTAGGATACATAATTTGGATGTGATACACTAAAGGGGTAGCCAAACCTTCCCTACACATTCCCACTTAATTTTTCAGTTCTGTTTCTTGCAGCCAGGCACCTGGAGTTTTTTGTCTAATTTAAAGCAACAAACTCAGGTTCTGTACCTGAGCCCTCTGAGGCTGCACTCCAGGCGAGGTCCATATCCATGCTTAGGCACGAGGGAAAAGTTATCTTGATGCAGTCAATGCCATGAACACAGGGAATTGATGACTTGGCATTCAAGTGCCGAGTCATCAATCATAAAGAATCAATCTTCACTCCCTGAGGAGCTGGCCCCAGGCAAACATAATTCTCTCTCACTGCCACAGACCTGATAGCTCTTGTCCCATTTGTAGGGATTGTATTTGTTCTTATTTCAACATTGATTCACTTGGCATTCAGGAGTATTTTCCAGATTCCCAGAAAATGTCACCTAATTCATCCTCTCTAAAAGGGGTGGTGATGCTTGTATATTAGAGTACCCTAATACTTGTTTTTTCCAAGTAGTACATTACGCTCTAAGAGCCGAATGGAAAACAAGATCCTGTTGGTTTCTGTATTGCCTTTCATGCATGTGATTTGAGAAAGGGGAATGGTAGGCACACAAGGAGGGCTGTTAAAAGCTTTTGAGTGCTTTTAACTCAGTCAGGCTTTTCGTGTCTGTCAGCAAGTAGGTTAATCAGTAAGCCTTATTATTTGTATTCCAATGGCAACTCAAAGGCATCATTCTGGACTACGCCAACATTGTGAGCCAGGACCTATACGTACCACAGAATGAAAGCTGGGCCTTACTTGCTTAAAGCTCATACACTAGAGAATTGATTTTTTTTTTTTCCCTGAGACAAAATGTCCTGAAAATTATTAAGGTATGTAAGCCCAGTGAATTCCAAGAATTTGGAGTGCTGGCACAGGAGCATAATTGCTATACTCACTGGATAGGAGGAAAAAAGGGGGTTATTTCTTCTTTTTTTTTTTTTTTTCCTTAAATTATTCTTAGTCCTAGACAGGGAGTCAAAATAGCCAACTCCCAAGCACCAGAATATGTAACTAGCTAATTATATGTGAAAGAGTGGAGTGCATTTACAGAGCTCTCTTCTGCATAGGTTCTTATTGTAACTTGGGACTTGAAATCTTGAAAGCTGGTATTTGGAGCTTAGAAATGCTCCAATAATTAGGAATCTGCATCACATTTTTCTCATTAGAGGCAGAGCTGGTTCTCGAAACCTGCTGGGGAGAGCACTTTTCCAGAAAACGCAAGACTTTTTTCAGTGTTCCTGCCATGCTGCGGGGAGTAGGGACTCACATCTCCTGCACCTCAAAAACCAGTCTCGATTACTGGGGCACACAGTGCTTCAGGAGGTTACATTCCTCTTTCCACTTGGCCTGAACTGATCTAACATTGTGCTACAGGCTAAGAGTGATCTCAACCATCCCCTGCTCCTGACTGTGATCTCCTGCTATTACCTTACGTGAGTTCCAGAAATCATGCAACCATGGAGTGAGGTCATGCAGTTCAGTGCTTTGGTTGAAAATAATTTCAGGAAAAAAGAACAAAAAAATCCTAAATGTTTGATTTTTGGTTAGAGAAGTAAACTGATGAGATTCACTTTGTGGTCACCAGTGTGCTGAATCTGACAAGAGGTCATGGAGGGGATGGATGGCTGACTTCTCTCAGGCACAGCCAACATTAGGTCATGAAAGGGCAGTGCCCACATTTGAGGTATTGTATAATCATGGCTGGCAAAATCCTGGCTTTAGAAGCAGGTTGTGTAAGAGAATGTTGGAGGCATCAGAGGTCTTGAAATTTCAAACACTGCTCTAAGCACTAAGCAATGTAAACCTTTTTTTAGACTTTCATCCAAACTGTTCTTTCCTCTACTTACTGGGGAGTTGGTCAGATGCCTAACCTTGCTGTTAATTTCCTACATTTCTTCTATTTTCCTCTTTATGGAAAAAAAAATGTATATTAATTTTAGTATTTAAAAGACTTATGAGTAATGACTAAAAACAATAGTTAAAAAATTTAAACATTTAGGCACTGTAAAGAACACATTCTGTTGCTATCTTTTGTCAGAGTAAGATACACTGGTGTGGAACTAGAATCTTTTTTTTTTTAAGGGGGAGGAGAGAAGAAAACTAAAGAGATTGTATTCACTCTAGATGAAATTCGTATAAAGAGTATAATGGCAGCAACTTAGACTTCAAAATTTAGCTCAAGAGGGACTTTCATAGTATAGGAAAATTATATGAACTATTCATATAGGTCTGAAATTCCCTTCTCACAGATAAACTGGGGTAATGATAGTAAATTTCTACCTTGATACTCCAGCACTAAATTCCTGGTCTACAGGGAACTCAATAATCATATTTTACTTGCCTAGAAGAATTTTTGTTCCAACTGCTTTGCAGATCTGGAATAAATAATTAGTAATACCAGAATTTAATGAAAATTTCTCGTTTATTTTACGGTTACAAGTGTTGCAAAATACATTTTTATGAAGTTTGGGCAAATCTCTAAACCGAACTTTCAAATCATCCAAGTTTTGTTCATTCTAAGCTTTAATGCTTGGGAAAGTGACCAATGAGGCATAAAGCAAATCTTATTGCTTCATCAGATGGTGAGTGCAATTCATGATCTACTGACAAACCCAGCAGAGAATGCTGAAATATTGTGGTCACGCCTAATAAAATAGCAGGTACAGCCTGCAGTTAGGGCAAAGACTAATCTCAGTTTCATGCACTAATCTTTGCTGAAGCCAATGGGAGTAACCTTGGCCTCAGTTCAACAAAATATTTAAGCACATGTTTAAGCCTAGAATTGTAACTAGAGTGATTGTAGGCTACAAATGAAAGAAAGTAGGAGCAAATTCTCAGTGAAACTGGCCGAAGTTGGCCACCATGCTTCTCTTATTAAGTTCCATAGGAAGAGCTCTTAAACACTCTTTAAGTTTCCTTTGCAATTTTTTCTTTATTTTTTTTCGATTTAAAATGTTCTTCAGTGAATTATTTAAACTGAGGTTTTACGTTTAGCTGAATTAAACTTTGAATAGAAAATATGTCCCACTGAACTGGGACAGTGATGACTGTGGTGGCCAAATAAATGCCCACAAGACCTATAAAAAGTGGGTTAATTAGCCAGAAAGTTTTCAGGAGACCCAGGCAGACATTCACAGTCCCTGCAAAAACAGAGATGCAGAGCCTTGCTGAGACAATGAAGGACCTACTTGCATGATGAATCCATGATTATCTTTCTCTCCACACATTTCTGCTTGTCCTTCTCACCTAGCTTAGGAGAGCTCTTTTCAGAGAGAATTTCAAGGGCTGCTTTATTTGTTAGGAGACAAGGAGGCACTAATAAATTCCTCTGTGTGAGGTATTTAATTACATAATAATGTGTACACTAATCAAGGTAAATGTGTTTGTGAAAACACCTTGATATGGGAACAGTTAATCACCCAAGGCATTGCTTCTTAACACACCTTGGAAGTTAACTTAATTAAATTAATTAGAACAATGAAAAAATGAACTGTTTATTGGTCTACAATGGCCCGAAGTGAGCGCTTTTCCACCAATGCTAGAAAATCTCCCAGACTGCAAGTCTTTTTTTTTTTTTTTTTTTTTTTTTTTTTTTTTTTTTTTTTTTTTTTTTTTTTTTTTTTTCTTTTGT
>NW_020955203.1:1384395-1388082 GCF_003031625.1 Empidonax traillii
TTTTTTTTTTTTTTTTTTTTTTTTTTTTTTTTTTTTTTTTTTTTTTTTTTATTCAGTAATTCTAGTTCTTGCACTTATGGCAACTTGTGAGGAGCCTGAAATGGATGGCATTTTCCTCTACAGCACTGACATTTGAACTCTTCATCTGCAGGAACCAGGTGATTTGTACCCAGAAGTGCTATACCTGCAGCCAAGATCCAGAAAATGAACTCACCTGTGAGCTGATCTGTGCAGCTATGTGCTAGTTAGAAAAGAGCAGTTAATAGGCAGTGGATATGCTTGTTCACAATCAAAAGCCAGCAGAGACGTGTGGAAAGGCACCTTATTTTACCTCTAGTAAGCTTTGCATTAGATCTCATTATCCATTATAGCTTTCTGTGTCCAAATATTGTGTTCAATGCAGCCATTTGCTATCCTGTTTTTCTGGTGGATGTAGCTGACAAATGTTTTCCCCTGTGGCAACAGCAAATTCTTGTTGACCACAGCTTTGACAGACATACAGCTTGTCTGTAGGAATGTGGTTGTGTGTTTGGTCACAAGTGAAGGCTGCTGTTAGCTGTATGTGGACACCAGGGCTGACTTATGCTGTAGATTTGTGTATAATTTATCATTCTGTCAGGACAATATTGACATGGAGAAAAAGCAGACACACTCTTCAGAGCCTTTCTTTCCTGCTCCCTTGTCTCCTGCTCTTTAGCTCTGAAGAAAAAATTCCTACAGTGCCATAGAGAGCTGGATCTAATAGTTGAAATACATGTATTTTGTTTACTTACCTTAAACCACAAAAATCACCTTGACTTGATTCCTAGTGTGGTGACACAAAGGTTTGTGTTAGGTTATAGAAGGGGTTGGATGAGGACATGGTAAGTGTTCTCAGTCAAAACAGTAGCTTATGCTGATTTAAATCATGCATGAAATCAATGCTGTATCAAGTCACACTGAGTGATGTCAGCAATAGGGTTGGAAGTTCATGAGGCAAATGGTTGCTCATAGCTTTTGTCATGAACTGACCTTTTAGAAGTGTCCTAGATCACTCCCTCTAGGACTGGTCCGGGACAGCAAGACCTGTGGATGACTCAGAACCCTGACACCTATGTGTCATTTGATCTCAGATGAAGCAGGGGAGAAAGAGCTTCCTCACTGCCATGAGTCTGAGATGGGGACTGGTCTTTCAAGCAGCCCTTCTTTCTTCATCATGGTCACCTGTTAATGCTTGCAAAAGAAAAGATGTAGCTTCTGAGTGAACTAGTTTTAAAGAGATGTAAGTTATCACCACTCCTCAAGGAATAATACCTGTGGGCCAAGGCTGCCTTGCTCTAGGCATTTCACAGATGTTGGAAAAAACAATGGGCTTTGCTCCAAACTGTTACTCCAGGGCCAGCTGAGATACTAGAGGAACTTAAAAGTCCATCCCAATCTAAGCCAAGATGCTTCATAAATATTGAACAGGCTTTTGTGTTTGCCAGTCTGAAGAGTAGGATGATATTGTGCAGTTAAAGGTCCAACTCAGTGGTCCTTTCAAACTTGATTACACTTCTCGATAAGGGACAAATGGCAGCCTCTACTCCTCCATAAATACTTTGTCTTTTGTAGTTCCCAAGAGTTTAATGGTGCCCATTCAAAACAATACCAACATGCGCCCCAAACTGATTCCTGCAGGTCGTGCATCCTGGGAATTTGAGCAGATGCACAGCTGGATCCAGAAACAGACTAGCTGTATCAGTGTGGCTTTGCACCCCAATCCACGTGTCCTGATGCTCAGCTTTGCAGTTTGAATGCAGACTTCTGTTCATGCAGTAAGAGTAGTCCCAGCTCTGGAGCTGACATGGTCAATGGTAGCCCAAGGCTCTCCTCATCCCACCCTATTCGTGGGTGCTGATGAGCCTTGTGAAATGGAGAGCTTCATTTACTGACCTGAGTCTTTTCATGGCTGAGTCATGGATGGCAAAAAAACCCCACAAAAACCGACCATGAAAACAGTTCTGGTATTTTCAATTAATTATTTGGATAGACATTTTCTTCCTAGACAGCAGTCATTTCTGCCAACCATCCTTTGATTGTCAGGACCACTGAAGGCATCCCTAACCAGTTTAAGGAATAATAGCTGTGAAGAAATGAGCTGCAGGTACACTTCTGGACTTCATTTTCTTACCAATGTAAAAATGTTCCAGCTATCACTGCAGTACCTCCCTGCTGCCCCTCACTCACCTGTATGATCCAGTCTGTCTTATTGTCACAAAGAACATAGCATATGAAAAGAGGGGAGAAGGTGACATTCTGTAAATATGTGGTACCAGTGTTTTCTGCTTGCATTTCCTAATCAGGCTATTTCTGAAATCTCTATTTTCTTCTGCTCCCGGGTTTTAGATGCATTGCTTTTCTAGGCAAGTGTCGGTTGTTCTCACTTCACTTATTTGTTTTTCCCCCTCACCCCCACCCCTCCTCCTTTATGTATGTTTTGTTATCTTAGAATGTTTTTGTTAGTTTGTGTGCATGTGCAAATGTGTTAATAATAATTTTGGGACTCTTTCATCAGAACCTATTATCACAAACCTATGTTGTTGCTATGTAACAACATAGCAAAGTCGTACTGCTGTTCCAACATTTATTTTTTTAATCTCTGTGTTTTCAATTCTTAATTCTCTCTTTCTTCCAGAGTTTTCTCCCTTCCTCTCCCCTGAAGAAGTCCAAAAGGCGTACATCACACACACACCCCTACACACACACACACACACACACACACACTCTCCTATGTACACACAAACACAAAGAAACACTGGGGGAAAAATACCCTTTCAATTCCTTCCATACTGTTTGGTGACTTATTTATTTAATTTCAAGGTTTCTTCTGGAGCTGAGAAATGAGACACGACAAGGCATGTGTTATACCGAGATAACGCATACCTTTGGGGAAGTGTGAAACACAAGGCAAAGAGGAGTGCCTTCAATGACCCAAGATGAGAGTTATCTTGTGGTAACACACACCTAGATGTGTCCCATTATGGCTGTGAAGGATAGGGAGGGAAAAAGTGGAAATAAAAGGAATACTAGAACTTAAATTCCTTTTATTGTTATTATTATTTTTAAGTTAGTCTGCTGCATGTCCTTCTATCATAAAAAGGAGAGTAGAATTCCAGCCAACAATCCTGTGGGACATCCATTATAATACAAAATAATGCATGCAAAGATGATAAAGCCAGAAGGGACACTCACATTCACTCTTACTGTGGATAGTTCCACATTGCAATTTATTAAGTGTCACAGAGTTAGTCAGCATTGGATTCAAGGTATTTGATTACATTCCTTCCCAAAAGGCATCCATACTACTTTTGAAGACATCAAAACACGGGGAATCTATTACTTACTTGGGTAATTTGTTCCAATAGTTTGTGACCCCAGCTATTAAAAAGTTGTGCCTTCCTAAAAATTCGATTGTCTGCCAGTTTGAATGTGTCCAATCATTTCTGGTTGTTCTGTCATATTGTATTAGATGAAACAGGGAGCCCCCGGTGGTCCAGGGGAAAATTCACTGCACTGTCACTGCAGAGACCCGGGTTCGATTCCCGGTCGGGGCCCCTCCCCGGGCAGATGGAGCTCGTTAGCCCGTAAGGCAATCCATCTACGTCCTGAGGACCTCGCTGCCATCGTCCAAGCGTGCTTGGCCCCGGCAGATGAACCTCAGGATTA
>NW_020955203.1:1388414-1423673 GCF_003031625.1 Empidonax traillii
AGCTCGTTAGCCCGTAAGGCAATCCATCTACGTCCTGAGGACCTCGCTGCCATCGTCCAAGCGTGCTTGGCCCCGGCAGATGAACCTCAGGATTAAAGGGTGGGCTCAGTTCCGCGCACACTGTGTCTCACCTAAAAAATCCAATGCGCAGGCTGGAAGGTGGAAAGACCTTCCCCGGTTCTTCGTTCGTGAAGAGACTGGCCATCATCATTAGATGAAACTACATATCCTGCCTTGTCCTACCTGTGTTGTAATCTAGTCACCTTCTGGCTTTCGTTTCAGAAAATTAAGGGAATTGATTTCTTTTAATTCTTCATTAAGAACACATTTGAAACCTCATGATAATTTTTTTAAGGCTTCTTTATCCACTGCTTTGTGTCAGCAGCTTTATTTCTGTGCTGGATTTGCTGGGGTAGACTTAACTTTCTTTACAGTATCTGGTATGGGGATGTGTTTTGGATTTGTGCAGAAAAGAGCATTGATATCGGAGAGATTTTTCTGTTATTGCTGAGCAGCACAGACACAGCATCAGGGCCCTGCCAGTGAGGGGGCCGGGAGTGCTCAAGGCTTTCGGAAGGGACACAGCTGGGACAGGTGACCCCAGCTGACCACAGGGATATTTCAGCCCATGTGATGTCATGCTCAGCACACAAGGCTGAGGGAAGAAGAAGGAATGGGGGACATTCAGAGTGATGGTGTTTGCCTTCCCAAGCCACTGTTATGCATGATGGAACCCTGTTTTCCTGAGGATGACTGAACACCTGCCAGCCCTTGGGACGTAGTGGATGAGTTCCTTGTTTCACTTTGCTTGCACATGTGTTTTTTTCTTAGCGTATTAGGCTGTCTTTATCTCAAGCCCTGAGTTTTCTCACTTTTACTCTTCTGATTCTCTCCCCCATGCTGCTGGTGGGGGAGTGAGGGAATGTCTGTGGGGAGCTTGGTTGCCAGATGGGGTTAAACCATAACCATTTCTCAGCACTGTGATGTCTCTAATCTCACCAGTGATGTTTACAGAAAACATCATCATTTCCCAATCTCTACTCTTTATTTCTGAGTATGGACACAGAATGAAAGTTTATGTAGGCATATTGCATTTATTTTTTAGAAAAATCAACATGGGAATCCATGGTGAATGTAAAGAAATAAAAGAAATAAACTGGTTATTACTTATCCTGCAAAGTCCTAGAGGTTAAAGGCTTGGGTGGGATGAATGTGACTCCTTGGTTGAGTGTGCAATGATTCTGGTTTCCTTACCAATTAATTTCATTTTTTCAAAGTGAAGGATCTTCTTTCTAAAGAAAGCAAAGACATTTTGGACTTTCCTTTTCAAGGTATAATCATGTTACAGTGACATTCATTTTTATATGGCTGCCATTTTCGGAGCCAGCCAAGTGATTTTCCTGTCCCCATCCTTACTTGCCATCCTGTCAATCTCTGTGCCATCTGCAGATTTTAGCTGTAGTGATTTCTTATTTACTTATTGATGAAAATATTGAATAATGCTACACCAGTTACTAAACCACATTAGAAACGGCTCCCTCCTAAATCCTGGGATCATACAACATTAAGTACTGCATTTTGAGACCTGACAGTTAGCCAGGTCTTAATCCATTTAGCATATCTTTTATTCATATTGTATGGTGATAATTTTAAGATTAAACTGTTTTTCGGTACAGTTAGATATAACCAAACATATTGTAAAAAACAAAGAGATGAAAGGAGTCTTATCTTTTATCAGACCTTTCAGACACATAGAAATAAACCCCAAAACAACAAAACCCAAACAACAACAACAACAACAACAACAAAAACAAAACAACCTGAGAGGTTCAATCTACATTTATTTGCCTAACAAGTGACTCTTCTTTTTAAAACATCAAGCCTTTGAAGTCACTGGAATTTCTCAGTGACTTAAAAAGTATGCTGATCCAAGCAAAAGGTGAGAAAAGATTGCTGTGGTCCTTTCTTTAGCACATGAACTCATCTGATACTATGTGCAAAATCTAAGTATAATCTTAAAAACAACTGTTTTCCTGTGTGACCTGGGTGAATTGAATTCAGTATTTGTTGTAGCAAATTGTGCTCAATACCCAGTAGAATGAAATCCTTAGATTAATAGATTTTAAGGCCGGAAGGGAACATTATGATTATGTGCTCTGACCTCTTGCATAGCGCCTGTCATGGAATTTTAGCCAGTAATTCTCACCTCAGGCTCAATACCTTGTGATGCATAACAGTCTATTACTACAGCAAGTGTTGGGCTTCTTTGGTGCTGCCTACATGTGAGTCATCTCTTTTCAGAATCATGTTCCTAGTAATGTGAGGGTGGTTATGGAAAGGACTGGAAAATAACATATATGTAAGCATTTATTTTTTAAGTGAAGGTAAATATTTCATATTCACATACGAATACACATAAAATCGTAGAGACATGGAATCCTAGAACAATCCAGATTGAAAGGGACCTTCTGGATCTTTCTCAATTATTACTTGGACAAAGTGAATTTGAAGTGTCTGAATGGGATCTTGTATTGACAGAACTGATCTCAGTGGTGAACTTTATTATAAAGTAGCTAATGTGCTCCTGTCCTTATGCTTGTGGGACCACCCTGGGGCTAGTATGAAGTAAAAAATTGTGAAAAGATATATAGGGTAGATAGTTGGCCCTCAGCAGCAGTTGATTCTGCATATCTACTGAAGTCACATCACTCTGTTTGCTAATGTAAATGCATCCTCAATATTTCCACATCATCCCAGCCTGTGCAATGTCTCTGAGACTAAGCATCTCTGCTCTGCAAACAGGGAGAGTCATCCCCAATTCAGGAGCACTGCTTCAGCTTTATCTCTAAGCAAATAGGCTTTGTTGGTCTCAGCCTGCACCGGAAGGAATCTGCTTTGAAGTCAGCCACAGGGCACGGTTTATCTACAGTCTGAATAATTATCTCATCAATAAATGAAAGCTGAATTCTTTGCTGAGGTACCTTTCTACTCTCAGCTCTTCAATTTCTTCTCCTCTGCTGTATGTTGCAGACAAGAAGCTGCGTAGTGCCTTATATCATGCATGAAGTCACACGTTTAGACTGTATGAAGCTGTTCTTCCAGATGCAGACCTGATGGCACTGGCTAGCAGTGTCCTGGGGTACTCAGAAAGTTGTTTATAATACCTCCTTTTTATATTAGAAAAGGGAGAGATGAAAGGAAACTCAGAAAATAATGAGATCTACAATCTCATGATGTGTCAAAGCCACAGTTGCAGTGGTCAGTGAGTGCCCATATGGAATAAATTTCTACACTCTTTGTTTCTTAGGATGTTGGGGTATGCATACAAGCTGACAACCATATTGGTAGTCTCAACAGTTCATCTCCAGATCATCTGGGCATATATTCCGAACAAATTACGTACATTTGAGGCTAGATGGAAATTTTGATGCTGTGAGGAATGTGCTTTGCGAAACAGAAAAGGCTTTGAGCATTCAGTGGGACTGATGCACTTTGTGTAACACACAGATAACTGCTAGCAATTTTTCTAAGTACCCTTTCCTCAAGGACAATAAACTTGTTATTGCTTCACAGAGAAAAAAGTAGATCTCATGTATGCCTTTGTTTTTAGTTCTCCACTCAGTTCTCAGGGTGCTGGTCAAGATGGCAGCCTTTTTAAATATGAACAGAGTTAAAACACAGTAGGGATGTAATGAAGTGAATTCTTCAGCATGTAAGAGTAGCAGATTTTTATACCAGTCCTGCCAAGGGCTCTCACCATTAGTGACGTGCACAACATTAACTTGTATTCCCAGGAACCTAATACTTAAATTCTTTTGAACACACTACTGGAAACAGGCATGCTAAGGGGTTGTCATTCTACTCACTAATAATGCCATATCCATTATTATCTTCAAATACCCCCTTTTAGAACTTTGCTGATCCCATTGAATATTCTGGGTAGCTGAGTTTTCAAAACATATTCATTCCCAGTAGAGCTCTATGCTCTGTTGATTGGCTGCCTCCTTTCCTGATCACGCTGTGAACTTTAGTGGATGAAATTTTATACATAATCACGCTGCATTCTTTGCTGATTGAGCCGCCTATTATCACTGTTTATATAGCTATTACATTCTGCATTTGCCAGTCCAGTTTCAAGCTTGTTTTTCCCCAATATATTATGCAAAATAAACTGAACAGGAATTACAGTATTTCCAACCTGCTGTGTCTTCAGAATCTAAGATAGCAAAATGCTTAAGTTTTCTTTCAAATAGTAGGATAAATGATTCTCCAAAGATTGAAGCTGCTGGTTATGGAAAGCTTGTGCCACTTACTATATGCAAAATAGGAAGATTTACAAAGAAACTGATTGCATCTTTATTTGCTTTATCAAAGAATCTAAAACCGTAGCTGAAACTATAGAAAATGCACTTTAGTGGTCTTAAAACAAATGATATCCCCAACAGATTTGTCAACAGCTTAACACATAAGCCCTGGCTGCTGAAGCAAAAAGCATCTGGAATTTCTACTGCTAGAATATGCACCTTAATAAGGAATAGATTCAAAAGTTCAATTCCTGAATTGTAGAGCTTGGTCAGCGGAGTTTTGCAGCTGAACAAGCGTTGTCTGTGCAGCTGGCTTTGGCAAAAATAAATAAATAAGGGGAAATGAATAAACCAGCGCTCAAAACTATGAATCTTCCCTAATAATAAAATATGCAAAAATGATAGTAAACTCCCTCCATTTATTAAATTAAATTATGCATCTCAATCAGGAAAGTGTGCAACAACTGCACTCAAGAAGGGCGTCACTAAATCAGGGGAAGATACAGCCCAATCAGGAAAATTTAACAACTCAGTCATTAAATTAGGCAACACTACCAGAACCAAGGTAAATAAAAAGGAGATAAACTGTGCAGGCTGATCTTTGCTGGCCAGGACATTGAGAGGGAGACTGAAAAACAACACTAGATAATAAATAGGGCAGTTTCCCCAGGGGACCAGACCTTTAGGTGATGTGATTATTGCTTTAATGAAGTCACTAGAGCTGTATCAGTTCTTTTAAATACCTGGTACAACAATTGCTTTGTGTCTCTTCCTTTATAGAATCTTAGTTCTTTTGTACTCTGATTAACACTGCTACTGCTACCTATCCCCATCTGGACCCTATTCCATTAGGAAAGCAAGCAATTGCAGTTTAGTTTTAATTTGTGTAGTATCTATCTTCTTTTGTAACTTTCTCCAAATAATCTTCTATTAAGAAAAAAAAAAAATCTTCCACCAGTGACAAGGAAAAAATCAGCCTTCATGCTCAAATGTCTTCTGACAGCCTTGAAACCGGTGTGCCTGCAGGGCAGTTTGGGGCAGGTGTTAAAAATGGCTATAGGGGGCTAAAAGGTATAAATGGAAAAGATTTGAATACAAAGACAGTGATTTGAACAGAAAGTTTTCTATTGAAATGTGTGGGAGAAGAAACATTCCAGGCAGGCCTTGATGACAATATATTGGTGTCTCTAATCAAACAACCTGTTGTAGGATGGTGTATCTGCATGATTAGAGAGTCCTTGAATATCACAAAGAAGAGAAATCATACAAATAGATAAGATGCTATCATGCCCTGTATAGCAGAAAAAAAAAGGCTTACAGACTGTATTGTCAATAATTGTATCAACCTTTACCATTAATTTTCAAGTTAGATCTGACCTTTCGGTGATGTCTGCAAAAGGATTATAACTGCACCAAAAGCAGCAGCCACTGCCCTGGAGAGTCTACAGTCCACCAGACAGACCAGGTGAAATTAAGAAGAGACACAAAGTGATTACACAACTAAATTGAGGAACAAAGGAAAGCCAGTATCGAAGCTGCTGAACCTCGCTGCCCTTGCTTGCTCACAAACTTTTGTACCTCTGTTGCACAGGGCTTCCTAGATTGCCTTTCCCTAACCTGTCTCAATTGTGACCTGTCAGTCCTCGCTGATCGGCATGTTTGTGAGGACTGGGAGCCTGAATATTTACCCAGGGCCTTTGGTGGGTGCTTATGAGTTTTCCTAGCCTGTGTCAACATGCCACTGCTATTATCTTTACCTATATCAAGTAGGCTAAAGGCATCTATTCTGAAATCTTGTCTCCATTTTGCTGGGTAGACATATGCTTAGTCAAATCCTTAAGGAAAGCTGCCACTAATACAGTGTACGGAGGAGCTGAAGCTACTGAGCATTACAGGTGTTTATTTAACCTTGGCATACATGGGAAAACTATAATGATTTGTTTTGTACCTGAAGGCCCAGGGAGGATTATGCTGCCTGTCTACTGTCTGTATGTGAGGTGTGTGAGCAAGGCAACTTAAAAGACAGAGCCAATTTCTGTGCTTCATCAGGATCAAACATTTCCATTAAAATACTAACTTTTAAACATTAACATTAGTCTGAAATAATTATAAAATAATTCTCCCTGCGGCCATTATATCCTTAAGTGAGACGAGGTAATTTCTGCTGTTAGTGTTCTGAGCATTATTTTTCCAGCTTTCTTCTTTAGCAATTCTTTCCAATAAATTCAGTGCTCTTGAAAATCAGATACTAATTTAAACAGCCCAAGAAGGAAGGTGCTAGAGAACACTAAAACATAGACATGCATAAAAATGAGCTCACACATGTACACAGGCAATAAATGCCCAGACACACACAAGCATTCAGAGTCTCTCCTGAGGCTTTGCATTCTTGATGGTTCTATCTCATGTCATGTTTTACAGGTCATGGGGCCATAAGGGAAATGCATGCACAGTCCAAATGCAGTTGCCACAAACTGGCAGATGTCTGAAGCAACTACAGTTTCAGGAGGGGAGATAAAATTCACAGTTTAACAGGGCTCTGAGAGGTAAAACATACTTTCACCTTCTTCATGTTTCCCATGGTAAATTACCATCCTGCTCCCACAAGAGTTTACAGGAGGTGAAATACCCAGCACCTCTGGGGAAGGGCTGGGTGCCCACAAGTCATTGATTCACCAAACACACAGGTGTGTGCTTCAGAGCCGCCGACTTCAATAAAAACTGCCCACTTGTTCCCTGCTCTTATTGAAGCCACTGGCTCTGAAGCACATGCCTCTGAGCTCTGCAGAGGCAAACCTTGCAGTGAGTTGGACACAAGCACTCAGACCTCTTAAATTGACTAAAAACCACCCACAGAACATAGATGCACACATTTCACCACTTCATCGTGCCCTGAAAATCGATGCATCAGGAAACAGAAGAGCTCCTCTAAAACATTGAATAGTGGATGAAAAGGTAAAATACCTGTGATGTGACACAGTTTTACCTGAAATTATTCCTCAAGGAGCATTTGGCCTTTACTTAATGGTGCAACCACTTGTTTTAATAAGACCTGGAAGTTTGTTTATCCATTCACTTACTTATTGGAGGGTATCATTATTTAATTTCTGAATTGTTGCAGCAGAGGTATATAGTGTTGGGAAGCATTTCCCTTTTTTCTAGATGAGATAGGAGGGAAATTTATGTGTACAATTGGGGAAGGATACTTAAAAAATGTAAAATGTTTCATTAAACAGAAACTTACCCCAGCTGTTCATTTCATTTTTATACCTCACAGAAAGGAAGCTGCTGCTGATCACTGTTCAAGGCATCTGGTGTCTTATTTGAGGTAGTTAGTTGCGAATGGACGATCATAGATGTCCGTGTATTGGGGAGAGTTTCTAAATCCTCCTCTGATTGGCTCTCAGCACTGGAAGCATCTGCAGACTTTTATAACCCCTCAGTTCACTGCAGTGACTTAGTCCTTTGCTACCATTAATGAACCATCAGAATATCATTAGAGCCAGGAGAGAGAGTGCAATTCATTTCACAAAATACAGATGTTTATATATGAGGTGGTCAGTTCAGGACTTCCTTGCAATCAGTGGGCAGAAACACATTTAGGTCCTGTATATCTGTAAAATGGCTCAGTATGTTTGTGCTTTTGTTTTTTTAAACCAATACAAAAAACACCCATGACAGACACTTTGAAAGGAAAGGTTCAGAGGTAATGTTTCAATGAAAACTCTTTAAGAGGAATATAAACTTATTGTCTTTCTTTTTCTTCAGCCCCTTCTTCCTCCTATTCTTCCCTATATACACTCCAAATCCTCCTTACTATAAGCAAAAATTTCATGTATTAGGGGAAGATATGATGAACATTTTGACTGTTGTTTAGCTGTGGGGTTTATTACCTGATTGATCAGTTTATCTACTGATATAACAGGCACAAGCTCTGCCATTGATTCAGGACTGAGCATTTATTATTAGAAAATTATTTAGTCTATGTTAAGCTTTTCTTTTCTCTTTTCCAAAACAAAGAGTACTGATTTTTGAATACTTAAGTTTGCATTTTGGTAGTATTCTCTTAGCATATACATGTGAAATTTTAATGAAGCCTTCTGCATTCAAGTATTGCACATTTGGAAACCTTTTTTTAAAATAGATACTGCTCAGAACAGTAATTTATTATTACAATACTTCAGGAGCTATTTCTAAGAAATACAGAGTAATTTTTAAAAGGAATAATTTTCCATATTAATTCTTATTTTACCATGTCCCTTCCAGTATGAAAGACTATAATTACATTATTTTTTCATGTGACCTAACTTCAAACTCTTTTGAAAATAATACTTCTACAAAGTATTTACACATTTTTTAAAAAATATATTGTTAAGATGTTTCTTTAATGAGAATCTGCGTGCAAAATTTATACTGTATGTTACTATCATTATATATCTAATTGGCCAAGTGCACAGAAATGGAAAATGGAATTTTTTTTATGATAAAAAAGCATGTATGTTTCCAGGTGTAAAGTATTTAGCTGCAGCTGTGTAATTGTATTGCTGAGTCAAACAGGCAGTCTTACAGTCATTGACAATTAATCTTGCAATGCAATTTTAAATCTCTGCATTTGCTGTTCAGTTTTCTTTATTACTAAATATTAACTTTCCTTTTTAGAACAATTCCTATATAAGAAGTCCATTTCACATAAGTACTTTATGCTGGTGTGTAGAGAATAATATGCAATAACACCATAAGATTCTGAGCACAGGATTTATTTCACCTGCTTTGAGTTGCCTAAAAATTACATACTTGGTCTAAGGCAGATAACCAGACCCTGTTTATATTCAGTGGAGAGAAATGGGCACCTCAGAGACTGATTTGTCCTGCCTGTGTCAGACATCTGGCTTAAGTTGGGACAAATCACTACTTGGAGCTGTCTGTTTTTCTCTGCTGACTGCAGAGAGACCCTAGGTGATTATTTTAGGCCATTCACCTTTCAGACAGCGAAGGTTAGCTGAGATGAATCCTATCTCTAATTGTGGAAACCCAGATGGCAGGGAAGGTAAAAAAAAAAAAAAAAATTAAGAAGACGATGAAGCAAGAGAAACAAGCCAACAACAACTAAAATATGTTTCTTGCATTTATTTGAGAAAGAGCAGGCAGGCACTGCATTTAAAACCAGTGCATAAGGTTCTGTGTTCATCATGTTAAAGCTATGGCAAAGAAATCTGTGTTCTTCATGTGTGTGGATGTGTGTAAAGGGATTAAGCAGTTTAACACATGCTTATGCTTCCAAAATATCTTTTGGACTGGACCCAAATTAGATTTACTCAAGCCCAGACACCTGTTTAAGGTTGTGATGACACTGCCATATGGTGGGTCAGTTGCTGCACACATGCAGACATGATCAGGTTTATTTGGTCAGTTCAAATAATAATAACCCAGGCACCCACTGTGGCCCCAGAGCATGGTTTTGGTACATGAGATCCATAAGATTCACAGCTATACTTCCCTGAGGTAGCTGCAGCTATCATGGGCTACCTGCCTGCGACACACTAACATCTTGTGGAATTACCTGAGGTCTGTCTTATGGTGCCAAAAATGTTGGCAACACAGTGTGAAAAATCCCTCACCGCCCACTCCTCCAGCCTCACCTCCATCTCTGTTTCAAGGTACCACTTTACCAACACTCTCAGGAATAAATACATCACAGTTTCCAAGCTTTGGGGTTTCCTTTGTGCTATTTTTGGTCTTCTATCAAGCACAAAAGAGACAGTGTGATGTCACACGCCCACCCTGGATGGCTATGTCAGGCACTGTAGTGTGAGATGAAAAAAAAATGAAAAAAGGAAGATCAAAGCACTTGGCCTTTATAGAAAAAGAGTGGGTTCAGCAATGTTTTTAAGAAAAATAGTATAATTAGAATGCTTGTTCCTCTTGGACCATAATTAAATGCAAGCACAATTATAAAACTACTTAAAAATAGGGGAAATTATTTAAAATCAGTTAATTCAGGATTTGGAAGTAATTTGCATTTCACAGACTGAAAAAAGCCCCAAAGACAACCCTAAGCTGGGGTATATTTTTATTGGTATTTTTATTAAGCTCTAAAAAAAGTTGTTTTTCAAAGACAAATTAAGCTGTAGTGAAATATATTTACAGTACTGTGATTTCATTTTTTTTTTGCCTGTAAAGTATGGTTATGAGGTCAATCAGACAAAAACCCTTGTGATATCAGCAACACTGGTTTTTTTTTAATTTTATTTTTTATTATTATTATTCAAAGGAACAAAAAACATTTTAAAGCAGATTTTTGACAGATATTCCACCTGTAAAACTCCTGGTCATTTCTAACTGCTCTTAAGTAGATCCAAATGACCATGAATAATCCTTGAGACCCTGTTGTTGTACAAACTTCTGAAGCCGCACTGACTGTGCATGACTGTGATATCACAATGAAGTGCATTGACACCATTGCAGTTGTCCTTTTTGTGTTAAATTGAATAGTAAAATATGAAGTTTTTTAAAGTCAAACTGCCTTCTGTCTTTCCAGGGGGCACTTACCCATCAGACTTCTCTATTTAGGGTTCCCTTTCTTTTACCAGAAGGTGAAAATCCTTGTGGCTTTTTTCTGCTTTGTTAATGGCCAAACAAGCTGGTCATCAGTCACGTGGCTAAACATAAGCATTTCCATCTGTGCTGGTCGTCTTTTCTCCCTTGCAGTGAATGGGAAGAAAGAGAAACTCTTTGGTCACAGTCCACCTCATACCCTGAAATTGCCTATTTCTCTACTTGGCTGTAAAAACCCCTAAGAGAATTGGATTGGTGTTTATTTATCAGGTTCAGATAACTATAATTACACTGAATGAGACCCACCTCTTCTGTTGTCTTACCCACTGCACTCCAAGATGACTGGTCTCTTTTCCCAACACTGCTTCCTCTGTGCCAGTCATTGCTCAGCTTTGTTCACTGCTATCACAGCATCAACAAATGGGCACAGATGTCACTTCTGGTGGAAGAAAGCCATTCGTTGCAACAGGTTGATTTGGACTCTGACTCTGTAGCCCTATACTAAAAGGTTAAGAATTAAAAATAAACATCTAGTGGGGGGAGTTACTGGAAAATTGTAAATCAGCTCCTTGATATTATCTTTATCCATTATGTCTAGGAGGGTGTATGAAAGGAATCTAATGTGTAAGGGAAACAGATGGTGTTTAGCACCTGATGGCCACACTATAGACACTTCAAGTGTGTTTGCTTAGGGTCAGCCATAGTCTGAACACACAGACTGCCGATAAAATGCATCTGAAGATCTCCTGGAATATATCTTCTGGTCTAATTTAATCTAAAAGGAATACAATTTGCACGCTCCAGGACTGACACGTAATGCAGACCAAGGCACAGTAAATGAAGACAATTGGGAAATTTGCTTCAGAAGCACACTTCTGGTCCGAAGTAAAACACTAATGTAGATGCATCTGCTAATAAGTGTGATTAGGGCTTATTACTATCCAAGCTGTGTGCATTTACCTGCAGTCAAGATAACACATTTTACAGATGTAAGTTAACAATGTAAAGGCAATAACTTTAATGGTGAAATATTTTCTCATTAATTTCTCTCTCCATGGGAAAAAAGTTCATTTATGTAATCTCAACTGTTTGCCCCTCAGAGTTATCTTATTTTATTGTCAGGGAGCAAATCCTTTTTGTTAAGAAATCTGTTTACATGTTTGAGTTATTGACCTTTTTTTGGAACTTTTTTTTTTTTTTAAGATGCTCATTAAGATCTTTTGTCTACAAAACAAGTGTGTTTTCCTATGGCATAGAGCAACCAAATTCTAATTGCTGGCTTCATTATACAGAAAAGTAGAAGTGTAACAATCAAGAGCCTTATTACACATACATAATTGAGTTTCATTGCAACTTATGAAAACATAAACTGCCTTAAACACACTTGCAGAAAACGTTGCATCATCAAATCAACACTTTTATTATACAAAAGTAATTGTGTTTAAAGACACCAAACATATGTTACATATACAAAAGAAAAAACACAACAAACCAGAACTCTAATATGATCCAGAATTTTTAGCAATGCTCAGATATTCAAGAGTTGCTTTTGTTTTGCTTTTTAAATTAATATCTCGCAAAATGAAGGTAGGTGGAACTGTCACCAATAGACAGACTTCAATTGCTTTTGAACAAAGCCATTGGAGCAAAGTCTCATTAGATACAGAACACAGAATGCATTAAGAAGTTTGCAAGGTAGACATCTGCAGTTGTGTTTATTGTCTAACCTTATTACCCATCTTAGTACATGCAGACAAGCTTTTATTAAATGTATTTCATACCTACTTCTTTTTATGCAGTCAGATGTAGATATCTGCATTGTATGTCTCAAGATAGATGAGATCAATGCACCTTTTATCAGTCTTCAACATGAATTATTAATATGGTTTGAACTTGGATGTTCAGTCCAAATTAAAGGTGAAATTTGGAAGTTTTTTAGAAAGAAGATGCATTGGGTGTGTTGTGAGTCATTGCCAGCTCATCTTCTAGTGTTAAATTTGTGCTGGTCTTGGCCAGGACAGGGTTAATTTTTTGCACTAGCCATGTTGGGGCATGGCCAGGACCCTGATGTTATTTGATACCACCTCACGTCATTTCCAGAGTCAGTAGAATGGGACTCTCTCTTGCTTCCCAGAAGAGAGACATTCCTTTTGGTCAGAAGAAAATGTGGCAAGGAAGAGCTATTTATTTGTTGTGGAGGCTTTCTGTGTAAATTGTGTCTTTGTCTTATACTTCTGTTATTAATATTGTTGCTGTTAACTGTTAGTTTCCTTATCTCATTGCTGTCTCCAGTAAATTGGTCTTGTCTCAATCCGTGATCTTTGCCTTCTGTGCTTCCAGGTGGTGGGGAATGGGGGAGCTCGAGGCAGCACGGTTTTCACAACAGCAATTGGAGAACACCATTCCTAAATTAAAACAGCATTCATTGGCACCCAGTGTGGGTGATAAAGGGTTGAGACAATGGCAGATGTGCCCAGAGAGGGTTGGAAGCAGATCTAATCTAAGCGTTTGCTGTATTAGGTACCGAGTTACTGGTCACAGTGTCGCTTCGTCTGTTCATGTGGTTGTGGTATCTAACTTTGTACATATTCCTGTATATGCAACATGCACTCCTTGTGATGGTCTTTCTCAGAGCAGGGACAGGGATCAGGATTGCTTTGTTGCTGTACTGTGTGATACCAGCTTATGACATGATAACATTGAGGACAATGAGGGTCATTTGGGATGTGTATTCAGTGTTGCTCTGCTGCTCATACTTTGGGCCTTACATCTGGGAGTCCAGTAATAATTGTACCCAGCCTGTGGGAAACACAAGAGAGGATGATTTTCCCCAGCTTGTCACCCCTTTTTCTCCTTCAGGCCTATTACAACATCTTTTGAAGATTTTGAATTTCTCCCGGATGTTACGAAACCGTGTTCTTGTTGCTATATCTGCCAGGTCTCCTCAGGGCCTCCCACACCATGCATAAAGCTCAAGAAAGGCTTTTAGGAGGGTCTTTCAGACATCTGCTCACTGAAAGTTAGTAACTAGTCAGCTAAGGTGGTAGCTTTCAAACACACTTTTCCACTTCAAGTCTTGGTGTAGAGCACAGTGTCTGGTCGTTCATCAGGATATCCTGTGGCAGACTTTGTTAGCACAAACATATCACTTGAGTCCAAGCTTGCTGTTTGAGTTCACTTCTGTAACTCCTGAATGACGCAGGTAGGAAATCTTTTGTGAGATCATTTTTCTTGTTGCCAGGGTGTTTCTTCATGACAGAAATGTGATTTACGTGGGGATGACACAGAACCAGATAATTTAGAAGGAAGCAGTGAAACTCTTCAAGCAAATGTACATCTTGCTATAGACTAGTGCATGATCAGGGGATCCAGACACCCAAGTTTCACTGGGTTGCATTGCTTTCTCCACATCAAACCTATATAGATATGTAGGTATCTAATGTATTATTGTTGAATCATAGAATTATTAAGGTTGGAAGACATCTCTAAGATCATTTAGTCCAATCATTATCTTCCATTTTCCACTCTCTTACATCTTACATTTTGGATTAACCTAATTTTGTTCTCAAATTTTAAATTGCCTCTTAATGAAACACTTATAAATCTGTATTTAGTGTTTGGATTTCACCATTTTCTCTAATTATACTAGTGATACTTATGAATTACTTACTATGAATGCAAGCATTATTTTAAAGTACTAGACTTGTTTGAGATGTTGCTGTGTTGAAAGAGTCAAATCTCTAAAAGAAGACATTAGACTCTGAGGAGGATATCACAAATTGGGATGAATGAACTTAGGCAATGGTTCATAATATCCCAGTAGCATGGAACAAGTTTCCTGGTTCCTATTTCAGAGCCTTATTTGAGAGACTACAATTCTGATTCAATCTCATCTCAATTAATCTAATTATTGTGTAGTAAGTTCCATATTACACCTTTTCCTGGTCTTTGGCAATAAATAATTAGTTCAGTATAAGCATTTGACATTTTCTCCTGATCATTTATAAATACCAGCACAGCTATTCATTCCAGTCAGTAGCACCTTTACTGTCTTACCCCACAAGTAAATAGCGAGAGCAGGAAACAACATAAAGCTTTTTTTTTTTTTTTTTTCCCGTGGGACTTGCAGTGTCTCCTTTGCCTTATCCATCAATATTTTGCTAGTTTTTGTAATATGCCTTATTGTGACATCTTTGCTTGGTTCCACGTGTTTAATACATCAGTTCCTCCAACATTCAAGCGCACTTTATAGACATCTATTTGGAGACTGATATATGTGCACTATTAATTGTATATATTATATATAGTATATGAAGCGAGAGAGAGAAAGAGAGAATCTGATTACTCTAGGGCATCGGCTCCTTTCAACCAATAATAATTTAACATCTCTATTAACTACCTTTTGATGTTCTCTGTAGAGGGTACATACTGTTTTATATACAGGATGCATAATAAATTCCTATGAGATTATGCTGCAATTGAGTAGAAAGTCTATAATGCATAAGTGATGGAGCTGAGAAGCAGCTAGGAAGGATTTTCCTTTCAAAATAAGGTCACATATTTATATCTCATAGGGCAACACGATGGGTGCTGAAGAGCACGAGGCACTGAGTTGCACTTTCTGGTGTGCTAAGCCTTTCTGTGCATTCACTGCTGCTGGGAAATTAGGTGATACATGATAAGAAGAAGATGAAGAAGAAAAACCCATTGCCTTCTGAACCTCCAGCAAGGATTTGGTGTCATTTTCTTCAGAATAGAGAAAACTAAGGATAAAATTAACCTCAGCCACCATTAGCTAAATGACGCATCTCTTCTCAAGTAGGCCAGCACTTCCTGTCAGCTTTATTAGGTGGCATTGTTGAACCCTCAGAGGTGCTGGCTTGTCTCTCCCTTGTTGCCAGAGGGAGCCAAGGGGACTAGCACAGGCTGGATGCCTCTCTCTTGCGAGCCATAGTTTGACAGGGGTTGTCCAGCTCACTGCCTGAAAGAAAGATATTCAAATTCTACCTCTTCCTCTTATCCTCTCAGACTTCTGAATATATTTTAAGCTATTTTGGCAAAGGGACTCTATACCTGGTGTTGTGTCTGCCCAAGAAAGAAAGGGAGCCTCATTCTAGTTTGTTTTGGCATATGACAGAGCAGGGACTTGAGATGGATTTCATCAGCTCCAGAAAGCTGATGCACTGAGCCATCTATGCAAGGAACTGCATACTCACTGTCGCAGATCCCATCCTGGACCAGACTGAAGTTCTGCTGAAATGATATGCTTTCATAGCAAGTTGGAATTTGGAAAAATCGGCGTTTTCTCTTTCAGAGAAACATCCTGTAAGAAATTCCAGCTGTCTCAACCAACTAATTTTGCTCTGAAGATCTTTGCTTACTTTCTATCAGTTTGGAAACATCTTGTTTAACCATTTGCATTGCTTAAATTTGGAATTTTGATCACAAAATATTTGTTCTCCCAGAGTAGCTGCATATTAGAAAACAAATATTCTGATATTTTTATCTAGAAATAAAAATAACAAAATTTTTTTAGCTTTATTCATAGAGTTCTGAAAGTTGTCAGGTAAAAGTAAGGCTCAGAGAATTGTGAATTTTAAAAAATTGTTTTCTGAAAGTATCAGTTTGTCATAAACAGCCATCCATAAAAAAGGATGCATTCAAAACATAAAAGTCTCTCAGCTTGAAGGCCAAAATTGGGAAAAATGCATAACAGCTAAAACATTATATACTGTTTGCTAAACAAACAAAAGCCAAATCAAAAATCCTAAACTAGGGGAGCTTTTTTAAGCAGCTTGCCTTTTGGGATGTAAGTTAATGCATTAAAATGTATCTTAAAAAAAAAAAATTGAACTTAGACTCAATCAATTTTTGGACCATCAGTTTTTAAAAATGCCATTTTCCTTTTGTATATTGTCTATGGGTTTGCCCAAGAAATCACTTATGAGTCTGTACCTGGTTTTGCACATAATTAGGCATACAAATGTGTAGTATGAGTGCAATCAAGTGTTTGGGAGAATGAAAGAAACTATGTAGGGATTCATATGTGTTTAGGGACTCCAGACATAACCTAATTTTTTCTTATTCACTGAAATCTGAGAAGATTTGAATGCACAGGTGAAATCTCTCTTTCAAACATCACTGTACTCTAAAATTGACCAAGAGATTTCAAGTGCACAGGATTTCTTGAGAAATGTGGGGTGTTTCTACCTCTTCCCACATCTTCTTCACACAAATCAGAGGTGGAGAACTAATAGAGTATGTCCAAATAATAGGGGGAAAAAAAAAGTATCTAAACATGAAAAAAGATAAACACAAGCTTTAGTGAGAAGTTCCTGTCTTCTCGTGTCCCTTGTATAAATTGAGGGTTCTTAAAGTGAGCAGAGAAACACACAATGACTTTTCAGTTCTGATTCAGAGCTTTACCTGGTTTGTGTCAGCAAACCTGTTTCTTTGTAGGAAAAGTGCTTTCTCTCAAGGAGGACAGAAGACTTACTTTCAGTTCTTCAGTTTTCTGTGGTTTCTTGGGTTTCAACAAACTCTACACAGTTCTTTTTGAAGATCCCCAGGAATTCTTTTGCTTTTTGTTCTTAGGCCTTCCTTTGTCTACATGCACAGTTCATTTCCAGGGCCTACCTGTCTTGAAGCTTCCTCTAGATGTTTTTTTGCTAAGGCTACACTGTCCTCTAGAAGTTTCTCAAGACCAATATGATAATTAGATTTCAGGAAGAACTTATTTCCCTTCTATATACCCCCATAACATCTGAAAGTAGGCGTATAGGATCTTTGCTCCCTATTGTGTAGTCCTCTTTTAAAAGAATCTGAGCCACAAAATAGTGCAAGGGTTGTTGTTGCACCTCAGTAGGTTTTAGGCTTCTCACTCAGAGGCTGATAGCCAAAACCAAATGACACCAGTGAGAAAAACAATTTTCAGGAAGTGTAAACAACACTAAGGCAAAATACATTAAAAAATTGAACAGGAAAAAATTAAAAATCAATAGAGAAAAAGTATGTATAAATCTCAAGATTATTAAAACTTCAACTTTTCCTTCAAATGTTCTTGCCTTATATTTTTTTAAGCAGCTCTAATGCTCATGTGCCGACTTCCCTACTAATTTTGACTAGTCAGCTGTAATAAGCATGACTACGTTGTGGGCAGTAGCATTTAGCAATGTTAAACCAGTGTGATACAAAAGGCAGCTGGCTCAGTAGCTCAAAGCTAATGCAAGCACAGCCCCTCATTTTTATTGCCTCATGTCATGCACTCGGTTCATCCCCTTGCTGATTCAGATGGTTTTTAACCCTGTGTGTGTGTGAAGGGGTGTGTGTCTGTGTATGTTTGGACACACACAGGAGAATGCATGCACTTATGTGGTGTGGTTTGGCTACCAGTTTGGAGTCTTCAGGATCAGAGGGGCATGGAATAGAAAGAGCAGGCATTGCTCCGGCACAGAGGAAAGCTCTGGCTTTGCCGTGCGTCAGCACTGAGTCACCTGACCTAGAACCTCCTTCCCCTGTCCTGCATCTCCAAAGTCCTCCTGCAGGTGAGGACACTGCTCTAGAATGGTGTTCACCTGGTAAAAATGCTTACCCTTATGGAGAGTGACTGGCTAAGAGAAAGGTAATGAAATGTGATATCTCGCATAGTGCAGCGCAGAAATCATCCAGAGTGTTTGTCAAGCGTCAAGATTCAGTGAATAAGAGCAACCTGAAATGGAAGACAAAGTCACTAATTTCTTTTTTTTCACTGCACTAAGTAACCAGACAGAGGTGGCCTCATTAGGGCCTCAGAACTCCAGTTGCATTTCATAGCTGTGCTCACCCTCAGCTTTTCAAAGCTCTGTAGTTTAAAGGTTTAGACAACAAAACAACTGTGAGGAAATGCTGACAAACTACTAACCCCTAGCAAGGGATGGTCTGTGAGCAATATTTTAAAGACCATAGTTTTTCCACTTTATATACTGCTCTTTGCTGATTCTCTTATGAGAAAATCCCTGCCATGGCTGTAGCTTGCTGCTTTCTATGTTGTTTGGTTTTGTTTGTTTGTTTGTTTGTTTGTTTTGTTTTTGAGGGGGTTTGTTTGTTTGTTTGTTTTTGTTTGGTTGTTTGGTTGTGGTTTTTTCTTTCATTTGAATACTTGTAGCTAAGTCTGTCTCACTTCAGGTTCTCTTACCTCTGTGTCATTCTTCTGCCAGTACACGGTTGCTTCCTACTCTTTACCATTTCTACTGTAATGTTATGACTCTTCTATCCCTGACATCTTTCAGGTCTTGCCTTACACCACCATCTCTCGTTGTCTGCCTCCAGGACTATTTTTGTAGCATGTGCTTCAACTGGTGGTTTCTCTTTTACCGCTGCTGTTTTCTTTTTGACAGTGAGAAGTGAATCTCACCTGAGCATGGGGAGGTCTCTCCTGCCCTCCTGGGTCTACTCACTGACATCTTCCCTGCTAAGGGTTGTCACTGCAATTGCTTGTATGTGGTGTCTCTTCAGCTGTACAAAACATGCCCTAGCAAGTGACATTTGCCCTTGACCTTTTGGTACACCTCTGCCTACTGTGTGTCAATTGCATGATACTCAGGATAAGGAGAACTCATAGTTTCCATGCTGCCTCTGTTTTATGTTTAGATGATTACAGTGGCTGACGATTCCTCACTGAATGAGAGATCCAAAGGACCCCTGCTCTAGAAGAGGTCAGAGCAACCAGGTATCATTTTAGTTCTTTTGAACTGGGTGGAGTGAAAACCTGCTGTGTTGAGCTAGAATACTGAAATGGTTTTTCAGAGGGAAGGTCCCATTTGCTCAAGTAAAATACTCTTCAAGGCTACAAAATAATATGAGGAATCAGGAACTGTTTACTAAAAGGGTTCTGTAAAATGACTGGATATTGACTTTACAACCTGAGGATATCCCCTCTAATCATGTGTGAAATCCAGAGAGTGAGCTCATGGCTCATGTTTTGCTGTAGATGACAGCTTTCACGTTAAGCTAGCTCAGTCCTTCTCAACCTGTGATCCATGAAGTATTAGAAATCAAGACATAATCCATGGAATGATTGCAGGAAATCTTCATAGCTTCTCATTTACTTTGCCTATTTAGAAGGTCAAATCTCCGAGTCAGATATGTTCATTCTGTAACTGCATGACAACTTGCTTGAAGGGTGTGAAACTTTCAACTAAGACAAGTCAGTTTCATCTACCTTGCTAAATTTATGTCTGAGAGATCCCTGATAGAGCTGGGACCGAAGTGGTCAGTCTATAAAGCACAGTGTGATTAGCTTGGCTGACACACTGGATGGATATGTGTAGACAGTTTCCATTTTGGCATTTACTTATTCTGAACTAATCTCTCCAGAACATCTGAAACACTGCTCAAATACCAGGAGTGGAGTAATAGATGGTGATTGATAGTTTTCACTTTGCTTGCACGGTGCATCCAGCTGCCCTCATTCACTGCCCATTTAGCTAAGTTGCTTTTCACATTTTAACAATTCAGCAGAGACTAAGGTTGAGCTCACACCATTACCAAACTTGCAACAAAATAAAATATCTTTGTTCTGAATTGTCAGAATTTCTTTTCTATCTCCTGTTGCTTCCTCATGATATCAGAGATGAGTCCAAATCTGTCAGCCTTGTTTTATTTTGAAAGTAAACTTAAGATGCCTAAGGAAATTTAGAGTAGCCAAGTGAAAAGGCATGAAAAAAGCTATGGCAAAGTTGTACTGAGGCCATAAGGGGAACAGTATAGACACTTGCACTATTACAGTATAGGCATTCATGATCTCAGGGGAACAGTAGGAGATAGAAAGGGAAATGTTTTAGCTCTTCAGATTAGGATATCCAAGACATTACCAATATATCAGGTTAACAGAGTACGAGGCAGAACTCCACAAGTTTATGTGTCTCAAAGAAACCTGAAGAAAAAGAAAGAAAAATCAGGGCAAAAAAGCCTACAATACTGACCATGGTCGAATTTATAATTATTCTGATGCTGCTTTTGAAAAGGCTGCATCCCTTAACAGAGGGATGCACATTAAAATCTGCAGATGACACAAGGAAGGGAGTGTTGATCTGCTGGAAGACAGGAGGGCTCTACAGAAGGACCTGGACAAGCTGGAGAGGTGGTCTAATTCCAGTGGGATGAGGTTCAACAAGGCCAATTTCGGGTCCTGCACTTTGGCCACAACAACCCCCTGCAGCGCTACAGGCTGGGCACAGAGTGGCTGGAGAGCAGCCAGGCGGAAAGGGATCTGGGGGTGCCGATTGACAGGAAGCTGAAGATGAGCCAGCAGTGTGCCCAGGTGGCCAAGAAGGCCAATGGCATCCTGGCCTGGATCAGAAACAGTGTGGCCAGCAGGAGCAGGGAAGTGATCCTTCCCCTGTACTCAGTGCTGGTGAGGCCACACCTGGAGTGCTGTATCCAGCTCTGGGTCCCTCAGTTCAGGAAGGACATTGAGGTGCTGGAGCAGGTCCAGAGAAGAGATACGAGGCTGGTGAAGGGACTTGAGCACAAGTCCTATGAGGAGAGGCTGAGGGAGCTGGGGCTGTTTAGTGTGGAGAAGAGAAGGCTTAGAGGTGACCTGATCACTCTCTTCAACTACCTGAAGGGAGGTTATAGCCAGGTGGGGCTTGGTCTCTTCTCCCAGGAACCAGCAGTAGGATAAGAGGTCTTAAGCTGTGCCAGGGGAGGTTTAAGTTGGATATTAGGAAGAAATTTTTTACGGAGAGAGTGATCAGACATTGGAATGAGCTGCCCAGGGAAGTGATGGCTTTACCATTCCTGGAGGTTTTTAGGATGAGATTGGATGTGGCATCAGTGCCATGATCTGGTAACCATGGCAGGGTTGGACCAAGGGTTGGACTTGGTGATCTTGGAGGTCTTTTCCAACTCAGTTGATTCTTTGATTCTGTGATTCTGACACTGTTAAGGTAAGCCCTTTCGACATGTGCTTTTGCAGAAATGTTTGAATAAACAAATAGTATAGTAGTAGAAACTGTTTTATTCAGTCATATTATGTATCTGAAATACACATACCATCTTGACAGGCAAATGCACAAAAATAATTTTTTTTTTCTCTTGAGGCTGACATTGCAGGTCTACATATGTATGCCAGCTCAGTGCCTAGCAGATCACATGAGGAAGACATTTAATCCTTCCTCAATCCTTCTATTTCAGCTACACCCACCCAAATGGACAATCAGGTCTGACTGGGCATCTTTAGTTCACTTTCTCCTAATATTACCACTGGTGTAAGCTAAATATAGCCAAGCTTTAAGTATTCAGAAAAGCAGTCAGAACAAGAAATGCAACAGATAAACAGATAAACAAGTATGTTCTGCAGAAAGCCTAGCTTAAATCAAAACTGAAGCCACATTTCAGTAACCTTTCCATTAAACATTTGGCTCTATACACAGATGTCAGGCACTGATTTTCTGGATATGAGTCTGGATCACAGAATTATAGAATCCCAGAGCAGTTTGGTTTGGAAGTGACCTTAAAGATCATCTTGTTCCAATTCCTCTGGGCAGAAGCACCTTCCATCAGATCGGGTTGCTCCCAGTCCCTATCCAGCCTGGCCTTCAACACTTCCAGGAGTGGGGCACCCATAGCTTCTCTGGGAATCCTATTCCAGTGCCTCACCACCTTCACAATAAAGAATTCCTTCCTAATATTTAATCTAAACATCATCTCCACAGAAGAATTTTTTGTTTCCTTACAGAAAAAAACAATTCACTTCCTCTTGCCTTCTCTTGTTTCTGAAGAAATGAGGAAAACTTCATACAAATAATTTTTATGTTTTTGTTTTTGTGTTTTTTTTTTTTTTTTTTTTTTTTTTTTTTTTTTTTTTTTTTTTTTTTTTTTTTTTTTTTTTTTTTTTTTTTTTTTTTTTTTTTTTTTTTTTTTTTTTTTTTTTTTTTTTTTTTTTTTTTTTTTTTTTTTTTTTGATCATAGCCCCTGATACAACTGATTTCAGGATTTGGCAGAAGTCTCTGGTTTGTATAAGACTACAAAAGACAGTGGTGATGCAGGGAATCTAACTGAAACACTGTTTGAAACTGTCTCTGTCTCCTAACTGATTGACATTTTATGTTACCAAATGCAACAAGCAATTCCCCCCTCCCCCCCTGCCCCCAAAAGGAACTTCTTTCCATTTAAAATATTATCTGGATTAACAACTCCCCTCTGCCACACACACAGACACCTCCCCCTGTGCCTTCATGGCAGTTTTGCTCCCAGGTTTCACCTTTAAATGCTTACTTGCAGCAAAGCTTCTGAGTGACCTGTGAACCATACAGAAAGTCTCTGAAGCCCTGGGGCAAAAGGGTTAACTACAGATGACAAAGTGCAACCGCCACTGCTATAACTAACCCTTCATGCCATTTTTTCTAATAGGCTTTTGCACTTTCAAATTGCTCCATTCTCAACCTGAAAGAAACAGCTACTGATCCTGGGGCAAGAGCAAGTCAAAAATAAATGACAACTTGATTTAGCTGGGATGACCTGTCACAAACAGACTGGTGATTTGTTGCTTTCTGCAGTTGTTAGTATACTGTAGCCCAGCCAGGTACAGTCATTTGTATGGCAATGGCTGGCAGCATTTGCTTCTGTTCTGATGAAGCTCTCCAGAAAGGTTTCAGAGTCTGCAATGTGTATTTATGGCTTCTGCTGCACTGCTGCAAGTGCTGGCTTTTCCACCTGGTGGGACCTCTGTGCCACAGGTTTTGAGGCTTGAAACCCCTCTGTGCTATTTCTTCATGTTGGGCATAACAGTGCGCTCCCATCTGGACCCATTTCCATCCCCTTCCTGGCACCTCTTAGTTAAAGGATTTGTTCATGCCCCAGGTGCATTCAACTTGGCTCTGCTCCCCTCTTTCACCCCACACAGCCCCAGACCACAGAAATATAGAGATAAGAGGACTGGATTGAGCCAGCAGTCAGCCTAGTCAGTGTGTTTTCTCTGTGAGTGACCAAAAGCAAATGCCTAGGGGAAGAAGGCAGGAACAGGTTACTGTATTTGATACTCTCTAATACTCTTCCAGCTTGTAGAAAACTTGCTCAGAAGTCTCAAATCTCCAGCATTTTAAGAGAATTCAACATTCACAGATGTGGCCTTTAGTTGAAAGATCTAAGTGTATATTTTACATAATTAGCCTGAGTCTTTCAATTTGTGTTAGCTTTTTTCCTTTTGTACCAATTTTCAGCAAGGAATACCACAGCCTCATTAGGTGTGATTGAAAGGACACAACCACCTGCTAACACACCCGTGTCTTGCCACCTATCTGTCACTCATCATCTCACCCTAATTTGGTTTTGGCTCTTCATTTCTTTAACAGTCATGAATGGAGCTGAAAAAAAAAAAAAAAGGGTGCTTGTAATATCCATATATGTTTAAGTATACAAGCTTTACACTCAAAATATTTGTCATCCCAAGGCATAACATCTTTCATCATCTCAAAATTTATTAGCTAGTCATCCCATTTTCCTATCATTACTCGCCATCTCAAAATTTATTATCTAGCCATCCCATTTTCTTATTTATTTGTCTCAATGGTCTCTGGTTACACTGATCTTCACATTCATAACAGAGGTCCATGCTGAAGATTAAACAGCTTTCTCTTTTACCAAAATCAAGTGAAAACTTTGAGTTTCCAGGTGGGAAACTTTGAGTTTTCAGTTGTAACTAAAATGGGCTGAACTACATTATCAAGGGACACAAACTGCATTTAGCTTTTTGACTGACCTTTATAAACTCTATTAATGTTTAATATGAAAGATGATTTTGATATGATGTTTTTCCATGTTTACATCTAAGTGAAAGGCATAAGGGAGAATGTTACATGCTCCTTTTATGTTGAATCACTCACATTTAGAAAGGACCTAGCAGTTCATGGACACTCCTCAAGGTTGATTCATCATCTGTGGTAACCAGGCTTTTAAATTAAGGGCCTTGACTGTCTAGTGTTAACCGTGATGAAACCATGTTTGCATCATTAACTAGAGACCTCCCAGATGCAATTTCTTTACTTTCTTGTTGGGTGCAAAAATGCCCCCAAGCCCAAGTTTCTTGCTTCAACTATTTTCCACAGACATTTACAATTGTATGGAAGAAGTGTAATAGGTAAGCATGGCTTAGACATGAGGGCTTGTAGTATATCTAAATGCTATATAATTTTCTTAAATTGCAACACATGCATCAGAGACAGGCTTTAACTCCCCTGTAGTATAATCCCTGGTGTGCTGTACCTTTAATATGTGACTACAGCTTCTATTCATTATCATACTACAAATAATAATTTGTAAAAATAGTAAACAATATATTTAAAGGCAGGAGACAAATATAACCAACCATTGCAGAATTGTGCAATGCCAAAATGGCATTAGGAACCAGTCATCTGAAAAATAAATCTGTTTGAAGAGATCATATTATGATGCTGTGACTTTACTGATTGGAAATTCTATAGGCCAGAAATATAATTTTGTTCAAGCCACCAATAATAATTAGTGATATAGAAGTCTAATTATTTGTTGCTTTTTCCTTCAGAAATTCCATTTCAATCATTCAGAAGGTCTTTGTTTATTTATTGCTAACTAGCGTAAAAACCCCAATTTATACCATGAAATTAAAAAGTGGTTTTGGTAGGAGCTGCCTTCATGCTGCAACTCATATCAAGGAGGGGAAAAGAAAGAAGGAACATAGTGCTGCTGTTTGTTAATTAATAATAAGGCAGTCAAGCATTGCAGAACACTAAACCCACTCCACTACAGCTGAGATATAAGTCTCCTTTTTTTTCCTTACTATCTATATTTCAGTCATTTCTAAAAGCCCATGACTGGATTCAGGGTGGCATTGTGCAGATACAGAATTGATGCATGTCCTTGAAGAATGCCAGTCTGAATATTATCAACCAGAGTGAGAACTGAGCCAGTGAAGCAGCTTGTCCATTAACACACAACAATAAAAGTAAGGAAATAAATCTGTCTCCTTTCTTTTGGTCTAGGATACAAGTTAGTGGAACCCATGCCTTCCACCTGTGCAAAAATTTGAATGCAGATTTTTTTTGACTCACGCAATTCCTGTTTCTCAAATGCTATTGTTTATGGTAGAATTAACACTTTTTAAAGGAATCCTCAACTTTGTTACTGATCTGTTGTTTTGTTCTATGCCGTTTACTACAGTTATTAATATTCGCTTATTCAATATTAGAAAATATTAAAAGAGTCTGAAGCCAACACTATAACTGGCACAGTGAAGTGAGAGCAAGTCTATAGGCATTGTACAGCCTGCTTGGTTTTACATTTTTTATAATGTAAAATAGGGTGACTGCTTTTCAAGATGGGAACATTCATAACTGAGAAATTTTTCAAAATTGAGAAATGGGTTAGAAAATGTCTATGGGCTGTCATGAAAAAGTGTGTTCAATAAGATAATCTTGTACTAGCAACAGTTATATATATTTCAAGGTAGTTCATTAGGCATTTTTATTAAGATAGTTGAGAATTAATAAAACATTTTTTTCTTCATGCTAAGAATTTTTGAAGCTTTTTGGTTGGAGATTGTGTTTCTTTGACACTGAATCTCTGTTCACACTATGGTTCACACAGGTAGATGCCCCAAAAACTTCCTTGAAATATAAAGTATACACAAAATCGATAAGATTTTTTGTTCTGTAATAAGTTGGCCTCTTTGAGTAATATTCAAGGTAAAGCTTAAGTTTTGAATATATTAGTTTTCTTTGTCATTAATTATCCATATAATCAATCACTTCACAAAAGTTATGAAGTAATTGTATATGAATTTAGATCTTTCAGTTGCACTGCACTGTTCTTTAATTAACCTTCTGGATTTTGTTTAACATATTATGAGGGGTTTTTCACTTGTTTGTTTGATTTAGTTTATTTCTCTCTGTCTGAAAACCCCATGCCTCTTTTTCTGGTTCCCTGAATTTTCTAACTATGTTTGGAAACTTGTGTTGGTTTGATCTGATCCTTTGTAAACTTCTGGGGGTTTTTTTGTGTTGGTGTTTTTTTGTTGTTTTTTTTTTTTTTTTTCCCAAGGCCTTGAAATACTTTGATTTTTTAATCTTTTTTCTTTTAGTCCATGATCACAAACAAAATTTTCTGATGAAAAATCGAAATCATCTTATTCCTGTACACTTCTAATATAAATTTTAAGTTATATATGTTTGGTTTTTTTCTAAATTTGCTGGAGATCAGTTGTTATTGAAAAGGTGAAGGATCTCTCTAGTTTGTAAGATTATATTCCATGGGTGTTTTTTGCCCTTAAATATTTGCACATATTGATATCTCACATGTATTTAAAAAGAATAGTACCAACAAGAATAGTTTACCAACAGTAAACAAAATCACCTCTCTATATGCTTTAGTTTCTTCTCACTTAATTTTAGGTCATCAAATAAGAGCAGTTGCCATTGTTTCCTGTTTTTGTCAAATGGAAACAAATATCAAAAAAATATCCAAAAGTCCCTCAAATCTCAGGTGTGCTTAGTGAGTCTGTGGAGCACCTTTCCTCTTCCACTGACTCCGGAAAAATCCTAACCTGATGATATTCCTAATTTAGAACCTCTTAACACTTGACACCACTTTTAAACATTGCTAAATAGACTTCATAATTCTTTGTCAGTTGTGTGACTGGTTTAAACTCACTGTTTTAATAATCTGGACACAGCTCAAGGCAGATGTGTTCCAAGGCAGAACTGCAATGACTAACTTATTCCCGAGTCTCTTAGGATTGGTCAAATATATGAGATATACCAGCTCAATATTGTTTTCTTCATTTTTGCTTCTGATTACCAAGCAGGCCAACTTTGTCTGTTTCCTAGAGAGCTGACCGCATTCTCATGTGGTTTACTTTTCACCTTGCACCTACAGATCTGGATATAATTTTTGAACATTCATTGCTTTTAACATTTTATGGACTACAGAAAAAAATTATTTGGCAACTAACTTAACTTCAAAACATGTAATTGAAAGTACAGATGCTGAATATCCCAGTGCCAAATACTATTTGACTTAACCAGACAAGCAGTCTGGCAGAGAATGAAGTGACACATGACCAGAGTTGTGATTTCTCAATGTTCTACCATGACTGTTGTAATTTTTTGAGACAATAGGGGAGCAGAGTTTTGGGGAGGAGTGGGGGTTGTTTGGTTTTGTTCTGTCCTGTGTACATTCTTATGCATTTATCTACCTTTCCATAGGTAAATGTCAAGTGACTGTTGAAATTCCTGAATAAACGAAACATCACATTTCCTTTGCTTAGGGGAAAAAAAAAAAAATCCACTGACTATGAATATTTTTAATCTGGTTATAAAATACTGTAACAACAATAAAAGAAATATTCTGGAATAGTATGATAACAATAGAAGAAATGAGTGTGGAAAATGGACTAATTTTGAAGAGTGACCTAATAAATGTATAAATGTATTGTAAGGTGTAATTGCATTTGGTATCCAGGAACAGGATTTGTCAGCTCTGATACCTCTCTTACATCTTTATGCTCTATTCTCCTGTTATTCACTCAATGCTTTAAACAAAGCTCTTTTTATTGGAGATCATAAACAGGAAATTGAAGAAAGTCAACCTGTTTGGACCATTTGCATATATCATAGTTTTTGGCTATATATCTTGATTTTAGCATGCCTGCTTCTCTGTCTTGAGCCACCTGTCATACATTTTTTGCAAATCAAACTTTATGGAAGGTATTAACTACTTGCATTTATTATGCTACCATTTTCCTGCTGCATTTTCCAGGCAGAACTTAGAACTGAAACAGATCCAAAAAAATTGTAGATTACATGATTACTAGCAACTAATAACTGTAGTACAGCTATGGGAAGAATTTTGTATGTGGATGATTTTTGGTAGGGTTCTGTTTCAGCTGGTTTCATAAGAAGACTCTACCTAGTAAAAACAGTAACCAAAAATGGATGAGGGAAACTCAGTGAGGTCCTTGAGAGAAAATGTCTATCTTACAAAACATCTAAGAAAATTATACAAGAAATGGGATAGACATAAGGAAATAAGGAAATATGAACAACAATAGATATTGACTAATTTTATTGTCAAAATGTGGAAACAAAATGTCTTAAAATGAGCACTCTATATCTTACTCATTGCTTATTCAGACACACCTTAACTAAGATGAGTAATCAGAAAGAATAAAAGTCAGGAAAAATGTAAAAATACCACTTCTTTCTTTTTTTTTCTTCAAGCACCTCTTGAAATGTAGGGAGGTAAATTGTAGTCAGAGAACTCCACGGCCACAAAGTCAGTTATTTTATCACTCTGCCTCCATTATCTTACTCTATACCTTTATGGAGATACAAAAATGACTCTGCTATCTCTGGACATTACAAGGTCAACCTGCCTTTCACTTCAGTGGGCTCCTTAAAGTGCTATTGTCAACTCACAAGGCTGAGTCAGACAAGCTGAGTACAGGTGGCGGCTCTACAGGAGAGAATAACTGCCTTTCCCCATTCCCCTCCCATCCTCCAGTCTACAAAGAACACAAGGAACCACAGGAACAAGCCATGGATCAGTAAATTGGCAGAGCCCAGAGATCAGTCAGTCAGTCAATCTTAACAGCAATTCATTCTTGGATTTGTGGATGCTGTGCAAAAGGATGCTTAGAAAAATCTAGGATAGGGTAGTTATTAAAGGAGATTAAAGGGTATTATTGAGTGCTTCAGCAAGTTATAATTAAAAAAAAAAAAAAAAATAGAAAGAAGAAAAGAGAGGGAGAGTGAGCAAGAGGGAGAGAAGGCTAATTTTTCCAGTCAGTGAAGTTTCAAGGATGAGAAGCCTAGTTTTGCTTTGTTACTGGCTTCAATATTAATTATACAGTATTTTTGCCACTTAAGAAAAAGAATCAGCTCTTTCAATCCAAATTCCCTAGTTAATTTCTTTAAGGTAATAATGCATAAATAAGACGCAGACTCAATGTTTTTGACAATTAGAGGTGCACCAACATAGTACACTTGCTGAAAACTCAGCCTCCTCTGAAACAGTGTGCCTCATGTCACACCGATATCCCAGGTATGAGTCCAATCATCCCAAGTAGAAAAGGTAATTCAGCATTTGCTTCAGTCATGCAAAGTGATACCACAGGGAAATATCTTTCTGTCCCTTCACCTGCAGACAGAACTGGGTGAATTTTATGGTTATTCAGCACATCAGGATGCATAACCTGATGGTCATATGTGCCCTTAAAAATAGTCTGTGTCTATCCATCTATATAATGACCTCTTATTTTGCAGGCTCAACCTCTTCATAGCAGCTGACCACACTCATACTAAGATATTTAATGCCAAAAGACATTCTTATAAAGTCAGTATTGAACCTATATCACAAAAAAAGCAAAACAAACTGGAGACTTTTCAAACTTCTAAGGAATTGAGTATTTTTTTCTCATTATTATTTTATTTTATTTAAAAAACTAAAGAAAACAAACAACAACAAAACGAAAAAATCTCCAACCAAAAAAAACCACCCAAACAAAAACCCCTCAAAAAAGAGCCAAAAAACAACAACAAAAAAACCCCAAATGAAAACATTAATGACAACAAAAAAAAAAAAAACAAAAAACTCAAAACAATATACACAAAACCCAACCAAACAAAACCCACAAACAAAAACCAAATAAAATTACAAAAACCAACCGAACAAAAACCAAAACCAAAGCCAAAACAAAACAAAAAAATAATATCAATCTTGGGTCTAGATTACATTTCTTTGTTCTTACTACTTTTCCCTGGCCAAGACGCCAATGGTCAGATCAACGTTCTGTGGTCAACTGGAATCTGGGAATGTTTTGTTCTTCTAGAAAAGATACATTTTTCCAAACTACACAGCAAAATCCAATCTTGTATCCTTTTTGATTCGTCATCCTCGTTCTGTCTTCAGAGATTGTTTTCAGTTTCCAAATAAGTGATGGAGCATGATCTATTTTTAAGATTCCTGGATTAGGACCTCATCTCATCTAAAGAGGAGGGTGTTTCCATAGACATTAGCAGACATAGCATTCTCAGCAGTGCAGCAGCCCCTCATTTTTCATATACTTTGTCCAGGAATATCATGCAGCTGGTTAACACTTGTTGACCATGCTGAGACCTGGTAGCCATAGCTATTTCTTCCCCTTGCATTCAGACCACATTCAAGATTCAATTAAAATCCTCTCAATATATGCTGTATCTTTCAGTTATCAGTGCTCCATTATACTGTGTTGTGCTTTTTGCTTCCTGAAGCTGTTGCTACATGGAACCTGACATAGCCAGAGCTTGTAAAGACCCTTTACGTCCTTACATTCCAGACCTGCAAGGTCACTTCATCAAACCAAAGCTCATTAAAAAGAAGGAAGAAAGGTGATCTACCATTCTGACCTCAGACATTGTAGCTGAAAAAGCCCTTTGCCATTTATATTTCAACTTTCAATGAGTATATGACTCAGTACTGGAAGGATTTGTAGCTGACACTCAATAGAAGCTGCTCTCGAATTTTGACAAATCCCATCTTGAGCCGAGAAGAGAAACAGATATTGATCCTAAGTGTACCTAATTCATCTCTGCACTTGTAATCCCAAAAGAAAATGGCTTCTATGACCAGAGGGCGTTCAATATTTTTTCCATCTTGTAAAATAAACAGCAGTTATTTTGGTGTGTCTTCATGCGTTGGGAGCAACATTGTAAGTAAACAAAACACTGATTTTTTTTTTCCTCTCCTCTTTCTTGAGCAGGGTTACAAGAAGTGCTGGGCCTTTTGATTAGACTAATTAAATTGTATCAAATAATTGAATGTGTGGAGGCCACAGCAGCACAGCTGAGATCTGTGGCTCTGAAAGGAAGGTCCGTGCCTTTATCAGAGGGCTGTATTTCATCAGGGATTGTGTAATAAATCGCAAAGAAATTCATTTCACCCTGATGATCTATCCTCAGTAGCAGTGTGGTGGCACTAGCACTTGGGGAGTACTGAGAGTGATGATACATGGAGAGATAAAAGGCTGAGTTCTGTTGTCAATTACATTTTTGTAAATTTGGAGAAATTAAATTGATTTTACAGGTGTTGTTAAAAATAGAGCCTGAGGTCAGGACCTAGGGCACAATTTTAGTTACAGTTCATTTTTTCAGCATATTATATCAGAACTGACTGCAAAATATAAGGTTTAGAAGTTCTGTCCTGAGAGTCATTAATGACAAGAACTGGATACTAAACAGCCAAACATTCCAGCTGATGAATATTTTCAGTTCCTAAAGTACAGTCAAGTAGAAGGACCTAACACTCCAGCATACCATGTGTGAAGCCCTCCTTTGATGTGGGAGAAAAAATCTGTTTTTGAAAATCAGCAGACTAGACATTTGAACATGAGTCTCCCATCATTACTGGAATATTGGATTTTATGGGGCAGCTGTGACTATTTCCTGACATGGCTAAGATTCACTAAGTATGCTGAGTTTCTGAGAAAACTTTTAGTTTCAATGAATCAGTCTTTTCTGACAGCAGTGTCAACAAATGTTGAAAAAATTCCTATCAGTTTTAATAATCATACAAGGGAGCATCTGCCTGCAAAAAATGGTGAGCAGGGAAGAGTATTTATAGACAGGTGCATTAAGTGCATCTCAGCAGGGATTTGATATTTTTAAGCAAGAGACACTTCAGATTTTTAAGGGCATCTTTGAAACAAGGGTAACATGGTGTAATACTGTGTGGTGTAATGTCATGTGTATAGATGGCTGTTGAGAATCGAAGTCATATACATAGGCACCCAGATTTTCCCTTGTCCTATATCTGGTTTATTTGGTTTTTTTTTTTTTTATTTTTTCTTTTCACAGAATCACAGAATCACTTATGTTAGAAAAGACCTCCAAGGTCATTGAGCCCTTTGACTCCATTTCTTATGTCTGCAAAGGACTGAGCAAGCTGTTGCTTCAAAAGAGGAAGTTAGAAAGTGCTTCTCTTAATTACTGTCTTAATTGTCAAATAATTCTCTTAAGTACTGTCTTTTTCTCTATAATTTCCTAATTCAGTGCTACTATGAGTTTGATGGTGTATAAAATCCATCTCATGATGCCTACTACTTTTTCCTGGTGAAACTACAAAGCCCTGATTCAAACAAGAGCTATGAACATGCATGCCCAGCAAGACCTTACAATATGTCTGATTATGCTGAAACCAAAGGAGTCACCTCCCTGCAAGACAAAGGTGCATCTCAATAAGACTATAATCACGGGCCAAGCAAGCCATTTTGAAAGAGGTTACATGTTAGGAGTGAGGTAGCCAGAGTGGAGAAGGTGGCAAGTAGGAAGCAAGATTTGTGCTTTAGCAAATGATCCAGTGGACAGGAAAAACTCTCTCTTCATAAAGAAAGAAACACAAGATGTGTGACAAATTGGATGTTCTGGGGAGAAAAAAAAGATAAAAAATAAAAGCAATACTGGATTTTCCTTTAAAGAAAGTTCACATGTAATGTTTTGTCCTCCATTTGTCATACTTCCAAATATTTTTATTCTTTTATTGCTTAGGGCAAGATTGCTACTGATGGTGCACAAGTAGGCAAAAAATAGGAGTTGATTTTCTGTGGATTCTTATGAGTAGCTGTCAGAAACCCCATTTACTTCCTAGCCAGAGTGACTCTGCTGAAGTTATCAAAGCTCTGCGGCAGAACAGCTTATAAATGATCTGGAATTAATACTGGACAATAAAGAATGGAAACTACTCAACCATGTTTGCAGAGGTCTGTTACAGGGGTAGAAGAATTCAGGATTAGGTGAGGCTGTAAAGATGATTGTTGGAAAACAGGCATCATAAGGACAGTGTGTAATAGCAGGGTCATTTAAGAATTCTGATCATCAGGTGAAATTATGTAAAATCTGTGTCACATAGAAATAGCCATAATGCCAGCATTTATTTACTTTCTTTGCTATGACTAATTCCCTATAAAAAAAAGTAAATAAAAAAAAATAAATAAAGCCATCTGGCAAGCTTGCAGAGCATTGAACATAAACATTAATAGCAGTGCTTTTTCACTTAGATATCACTTTTAATCTAAGGTTCTTAAAATGATCCACATTAATTAAGGCTTATGACTTTTTATTGAGGTCCATAAGAAAAGGCAGATAATACTTGCTGATGCTCTATGAATGTGGGAAAGTTAAACCAATGACATTAAGATTCTCAGGTAGTTTTAAAAAAGTGTGTTAATTCAGATTGTATTAGCCCTGTAAGGCAATCCATCTACGTCCTGAGGACCTCGCTGCCACCGTCCAAGCTCACTTGGCCCCGGCAGATGAACCTCAGGATTAAAGGGTGGGCTCAGTTCCGCGCACACTGTGTCTCACCTAAAAAATCCAATGTGCAGGCTGGAAGGTGTAAAGACCTTCCCCGGATCTTCGTTCGCAAAGACTGGCCATATATATATATATATATATATATATATATATGTATATATATATATATATTCACTCAGAGGTTTGTATCCAAAAATCTGGTAAACAAAAATATCTATGGATTTCCCTCTTTTTTTTTTTTTTTTTTTAAATGGCTGTTTCCAAATTTGCTATTGCTTAATTTCTTTGACTATTTTCTTTATCAGATGATGATAGAAAGGGAAAGAGGAGCTACCTGAAATCCTGAACGATTCTCAGTTTTGAACATGAGCAGATTCCAATGTTTGCTGTCCATGGGTGTTAAAAATAAAAAGAAAAAAAATAAAATTAAGGACCTGTCCAGGCTATCTAACCAAACACTAAGGAGCACACTTGCAAAGACCTAGATTCATTGTTCCCTAAGCAGCTGACTGGTTATAATCATACAAAATACTCTGTGATGTTAAATGCAGGAGCTTAATTTCTCTGGAGGTTAATTCAGCCTTTCTCTGATCTCAGTTAACTGGTGAAGGGAGTTATCTCTCTTCATTGACTAGACAGGGAGCTGAAGGCAACTATATTCCAACTTAAAAGCCCTCAGATGCTTCACAAATTAACAGGATTAATCCAAGTCTAACTCTTTATGTGTGGCTGACTCCTTCATTTAACATTTCCATCAGCTTACCAGCCTGAGAGTATTTAATTGCAAACAACTTCGGTGATGGTCAAAATAAGAGTTTACTTTTTGGAAGCTCATTTAGACTGTGAACAATTTACCTAGAAAGATGACAGTAGCTTTAAAAATCCAAGAGGTTTCCTTGTTCCTGTCTTTCCAGTAGGAAACTTTGTCTGATGTTGTAGAGCAAAGATTTCTCCCCAGTTGTTAGTGGATACTCCCATATGAGACAGTCCTGGGTCACCTCAGCTCTTCAGGCCATGTCAGAGGATGGTTAAGTTATTGCACATAAGGTGTTAATATTATAGATTCCCTTCCCTTCCCTTCCCTTCCCTTCCCTTCCCTT